>NC_142704.1:13746450-14072700 GCF_029339155.1 Prunus mume
ACTAGGTGTAGAACACCCCTAAGGACTTATTAATTCAAGCTGAAAAGGCTACGAAACCAACTAACCACCCTGCCTCATGCCAAAACTCTACTGTTTGTCTCGAGAATCACTGCTGATTAGGCAGGACTGGCCCGGTTACTAGCAAAGCTTCGGGTGAGGCAATTATTACTTTATAACACATACTAACTTTATTTTTATAAAGAACAAAAATTAAAACATGCTTAGACAAAAAGTAAGTATTTCAATCTCACTCCCCAAAACCATGTTGGTGTGATGTGCAAATTTCAAAGTATAATTCATGAATTAGTGTCTAAGCAACAATAAAAAGAAAAGACTCTACTGTGGGATTGATTTTCACCATGTCCATTTGTTCCAAAGTTTAAAATAATCTATGGGTATGAACTTAAAAACGAAAATTTTAAACAAGACCCAAAAAATTAAAAAAATTAATTTTTAGTTTCCCACCCCCAAACTTAAATCACACATTGTCCTCAAGGTGTGGAAAATAAACAAAAGAAAAGAAGAGCAGACCAAACAACTAAATCCTAGAAAATGGAAACCAAACATCAAAGAGAAAGAAAAAATACTACGAGAATAAACTAGGAAAGAAAAACAAGAAAAGCCAAAGAGAAAAATAAATAAAAGACACGGAAAATAAAATAGGAAAGGTAAGAAACAGAAAACAGAAAAACAAGAAATGGAAAAGAATAGGAAAGAAAATAAACAGAAAACAGAAAAACAAGAAATGGAAAAGAAAAGGAAAGAAAATACCCGGAACTGGACACTTCGGGGTTCGAAAGGACCGGGAAGAGCGGAGATCTTGCATAGAGGCGCTGACCAACTCCTCCAACTCCACACTTGAGTCAAATTCGGGCAGCAGCGACAATATAACCGGATGCAGCCGCTGTAGTGTCATTTGAAAAATATTAGATCCCCTTCGTCTCACTCCTCCAACACCACACTTTGGCCATTCCCATCACTGATTGCAAAGCAGACAAACATATTTTCCTTCTCTCAGTTGAAACCCATCCATCTCCGCCCTCTTCCTTCTTCATCTCTCTCAAGAACTCAAGAGCCTTGTCTCTCTTTGCTTCTGTCACAACCGAAACCAGCAATTCATTCATATATATATATATTTTATTTTTTTTTTTTTTTAAATTAAAAGGAGTAAAGAGTTTAGAAAAATTGGGTTGCCTCCCAATAAGCGCTTTATTTTAAGTCTGTAGCTAGACTTTGCAGAAGCCTGGTGGTCAAATCACTGGTTCCTTCAGAGTCAAAGACTCGTTTGCAGTGTCAAAGGGTGTCTCCACGTAGGGTTTCAGCCTGTGACCGTTGACCTTGAATGTGTTGCCTTGAGCTTCATTAGTGATTTGAACTGCTCCATGAGGAAAAACTTGAGTCACCAGGTAGGGTCTAGTCCAGCGAGATTTTAATTTCTTTGGAAATAACTTGAGCCTTGAATTGAATGTCAGAACCTTTTGTCCTGGCTGAAATTCCTTCCGTAAAATCTGACTTGTCATGAAATGCCTTCGTTCTTTCCTTGTAGATGCGAGAACTATTATAAGCATCTTGACGAATTTCCTCTAGCTTATTGAACTGCAATTTTCGCTTTTTCCCAGCAAACGGTTTATTAGATTGACCTGTATTTGAATTGGCATAAAAATTGTCTTGAACCATACTGTCTACCACATCAATGCGCATGCATTCTTGCTGTTCAGCAGGACGTTTTGCTGCCTCAAACAAATTAAACACCACAGATTGGTCCTGAACCCTTAGAGTCAATGTTCCAGCTTCCACATCGATTAAAGTCCTAGATGTTGCCATAAACGGTCTCCCCAAAATAATAGGTGTTTGAAGGTCTTCGTCCATGTCTAGAACCACAAAATCCGCCGATAGATAAAGATTATCAACCTTTATAATTAGATCTTCAATAACACCTCTTGGATAAGTAATTGAACGATCAGCTAGTTGAAGTATCATTGATGTAGGCTTTAAATCTCCTTGCCCCAATCGCTGGAAAACAGAAAAAGGCATCAAATTAATACTTGCACCCAAATCAATTAAAGCACTTTTAAAATTAGTATTTCCAATAGTGCAAGAAATATTAAAACTCCCTGGATCTTTTTTCTTAGGTGGCAATTTGTGTAGCAAAACTGCGCTGCACTGTTCTGTCAAAACGACTTTGTCCAAATCTGAAAACTTCTTTTTGCTGCTACAAACTTCCTTCAAAAATTTGGCATATGATGGAATTTTCTTGATTGCATCCAGTAATGGAATGTTGATTTGAACCTTGGATAATGTCTGCATAAAGTCCTTGAGCTGCTGGTCCTTCGCTTTTGGCTTCAAACGTTCTGGATATAGAATTGGGGCCTCATAAACACGCTCAGGAACTTGTTTTGGAACAATTTTTGGATCTGCCCATTTATGTTTTTCTGCAGTTTTGGTAGGTTCTGCTGCTGCAAAATTTTCTATATTATCCTCCACTGCATGTTGCTCCTTTTCAATGCTATTTTCACGATTGTCATAGCTTTTTCCACAACGTAAAGTCCGAACAACGTTGCAAACTTCACGTCCATTTGGATTAGGAATTGTTTGACTAGGAAATTTGCCTTTGTCTCTGTCTGAAAATCTGTGCAGCTAGCTGGCCAAATTGTTGCTCCAAATTTTTAATTGATGCTTCAACATTTTGAAATCTTTGATTGTTGCCCTCGATGAATGATTGAGTTGTTGCTGCCAATTTAGCTAGTTGATCATCCAGAGATGGTTTGGAGGGAACAAAAGCTGTTTGTGCATGTTGGAATGGTTTTGCATTATTTTGATTGTCACCCCATTTGAAATTAGGATGATCCCTCCATCCGGGATTGTAATGATTGGCATATGCATCATTCCTAGGCCTTTGATAGCTGTTCATCATATTGACATGTTGTTCAACAAGCTCTGGGTAGGAGTCTCTATGTGGGCAGCCCATTATGTCGTGTGTAACCATGCTGCAGATAGTGCAAACTGTTGTTGCAGGTGGCTGCTGTGTAGAACTTGCCATCTGTTGTAGAATAATGTCAAACTTTGCATCAATTTTCTTCTCCATTTGTGCCATTTGTGCAGACATGTTAGGAGATCCTGCTGATAACTCAAAAATTCCCCTTTTCTGTGAATGTTCTGCTGCCCATTGTTGAGATTCTGTAGCCATCATATCAAATAATTCAAATGCTTCTCTTGCAGATTTATTTGACAACGATCCTCCAGCTAATGCATTCACATGACTCTTAGAGTTGGATTAAGCCCATCAAAGAAAATATTCATCTGTGTATCTGAATCAATATTAACATGCGGACACTTTATGTACATCTCTGTATATCTTTCCCATGCTTCATGAAACTCTTCATTAGGCTTCTGTGTGAATGTCAAAATCTCTCTCTTGTAATTCAATGTCTTGGATGCTGGATAATATTTGTTCAGGAATTTTGTGTGTAACTGCTGCCAAGTAGTAATGCTATTAGCTGGTAGAGTAAATAACCAAGTTTCTGCCTTGTCTTTCAAAGTGAAAGGAAAAAGACGTAACTTGATAGCTTCAGCAGAAAAACCCCTAATCAAAATATTCTTGCAACCCACAATAAATTTTGCAATATGTATGTTCGCATCTTCATTAGGCAGCCCACGGAATGTTGGTAAAATCTCAAGCATGTGGTGCTTGATCTCGAACGAATCACCCTCTTCTTGGGTCGGATAGACTATGCAATTAGGAACATCAGTGGCACGGGCTGCCAATGACTCTCTGAGTGGTCTGCCTGCTGCAGGTAATTCTAACGCCATGTTACCCTCGTCTACAAACAAATTCTGCAGAAAAGTGCCTGCAGTGAACAGTCCCAGGCCCAATTAACTTCTCTTCGTTATGCATGCGAGTGCGCTTTGGTTCTAGATCAAATGTATAAGATGTGCAGTTCTGATCTAGTCGGACCATGCGGTTTGCAGAATCAAACAAATCGTTCAATTTTTTTTTTTAATACTAATATTTTGACGAAAATTAAAAATATATATATATAATAAATAAAAAAACAGAAAAAGTGTAAACAAAATCAACTAAGAATATGATAGAAACAAATTAGTTAAAACAATCCCCGGCAACGGCGCCAATTTCTTGATAGGATTTTTAGTACCTGCGCAAACAGGGTTAAAATCACTGAAAATACTTGCAAGAATACAAGGTAATTGTAGTATAAATGCTCATGCAAGGTCGTTGTCCCCAAAGATTGTTTGACTAATCTGTAATTAAACTAACTCTTAATTAATAATTAAAATAGATTTTATCAAAGATTTGAAGTTTATGAATTTGAAAAGATTAAACTAACAGTAAAAGAAATCTGAAAGTTGGGAAATAATAACAGCAAAGGAGAAAAACGATTTCTTTTTAAAGACTAACAATTTAGAGAAAACTAGGGTTTAGCCAACACCGTCGCAATCCTATGCAATTCTATCAATTACTTATGAATTTCCACATATATGCTTTGAAGGTTAGGTTTTCCTAATGCATATTTTCCTTGTGATGTTCAAGCGAAAACGTATATCTAACATGCAATCCGTCTGTGATGTTCAGGATCAAATATAAACATGCAAGACTCATTAAGCTTTGTGAAAACCCTTTGAAAAACCATGCAACCCTTAAGAGCGTGATGTTCGCCTTAAGTGAACTTACAATTACTAATCACAAGAAGCCCTCCTCAATTTCAGGGTGATGTTCCAACAGAAATTGCATCAAATTACTTGTCTACATATCCTAATGGTGATCAGTCATTAAAATAGATAGATAGTTTTAAACACAGTGATTAATAATTCAAAGCAAACATGCATCCATTCATAAGCAAATTAATAAAACTACATATTCATGCTAAGGCTTACGGCCTCGCCCTAGCAAAAGGAATTAGTTACACATAATCATAATTGAAATCCAAGAAAATATCATTCGAATGAGTAAGAATGAAAACACCTGAAAGTAGCGAAAATCCAAAACCCTAGCAATTGCTCCAAAAGCCAAAAAGAAGTTCTAAAAGGAGATCCAAATTGCTGTGAAAAGAAGCTTAAATACCTCCTAAAACCTAGCTACCCAATCCCCACAAGGAAACTAAGTTAAAATAAAATAAGACTAAGAAATAAAGTCCAAATTGGATTAGGAGAATCTGCCCAAATCTGCCCAGCCACGTTTTGGTCTCAAATCTCCTCCAAATCTGGCCCAAGATAGCTCGTAATATTCCGAACACTTCTCCAGAAGGCCACGAACCCATCCGAGGTCATCTTGGGCTCTAAAATCGCAATAAAAGCCCAAAATGTCATTATTCCAGCACAGCGCACTGCTCCTTTATTTATTCGCCAGGAAATCATCGCTTGGTGAGAAAGTCTGAAATTCTGACACGATCAAGTTAAGTGACTCACGAACGTCCTCCAACTGGAATTACTCCAAAATTCGTCCATTTGATTATGTTTTGCTCCAGAGGAAGTTGAAAGACCTATATTAGAAATATAATTCAAAGTATCAAAATTCTTCCAAAATATTAACCAAAATATACTAAGAATGGGGTTAAATATATAATATAAAATCGACTCATCAGACCACCCAGCGACCGAGAAAATGTTCCTAACTTGGCCCAAATTGATTGATGAAGTCAAGATCAAGGCGCTCACTATCATACCACTCTTTTTCCTTTCACGACCATCATTGAAGAATCCACCCAATTGGCCAAAACGATTCCAACAACAACTAGTAGTAGTAGGTAGTGGAAAGAGACAGATTTTTAGCACATGGGGTATGGAGACTACCCAACAGTGGGCATGTAGGAAGGTAAAAGAATTATCAGAAAAATAATAATAAATTAGTTGTGAGATTTAATCAGAGCTATTAACAGTACTTCAATCTAATGGTTCAAAATTTGTATAAAAAATAGTGTTTGGGATCCGCCCGGTATATCAAGTTAGTAAGTCCCAATATACTTATGGATACTTGCAGTATGATCATGAAACGTTAGTTGAACAGCCTGCGAAACAAAAAAACAGAGGATGAAATGTTATGCAATGTATCAATCATTAGCTGCGATGTGATCTGAACATTTTCATCTTATTAATACGTTAACCACAAAATCATACTAATAAACTAAAATTCGTAATACGTGAATATTATTACAGTCCATGAATTGAAACCTGCAATGCACTTGTAGGGTTCATAACTTGAATTAACACATCAACCACTTCTGTGATATTTAGGCACATCAACCACTTCTGGAATACTAATATATTATATTTTATTGTTCGAAACCCTTGCATTATCGTGCACCGTCAACCACTAGAAATTTGATTCAACATTTTTGCTGTTTTTGTTGTTGAGTCTATATATAGCTAGCTAGCCCACCAACTATTTGATGAAGAGTAACTTGTACTGTATTACAAAAGTACAAACCCTAGCTTGCAAAGGAAACATAGGTCACCACCAAGTGAGAAGTGTCTATATAAATATAGGTCTCTTCAGTCCTTCATATTCGCAAGAAAAAACACATTAAGATCGAAATGGGAAAGAGCAAGGTGCTTGTGGTAGGTGGAACTGGGTACGTGGGGAGAAGGATTGTAAGGGCAAGCCTAGCCCAAGGCCACCCAACCTATGTCCTTCAAAGGCCAGAGATTGGTCTCGACGTTGATAAGTTAGAAATGCTCTTGGGATTTAAGAAGCAAGGAGCTCACCTTGTGGAGGGTTCATTTTCTGATTTCCAAAGCCTTGTTGATGCTGTCAAGCTTGTTGATGTTGTCATCTGCCCCATGTCTGGGGCTCATATTCGGAGTCACAACATTTTGATGCAGCTCAAGCTTGTTCAAGCTATCAAAGAAGCCGGAAATATTAAGGTATTAGTAATCGATCTCCAAAAATCATATATGTGTAATAGGCATATATACAATTTACAAATGAATGGATGGATGTTCATTTGCTCCGTGTGCTTTTTCACTCTCATGTTACTACACATCATGTTTTATTTTTTTGAACTTATTAATATCCTATACCTAAAATATAAACACATTATTCATTCATATTATATCATATGGATTAGTAACACCGTGTGATGGCAAAATTATTGGTTATTAATGTCACCCCAACACGTGGTATTACAAACCCAAGTATTATAATATTGGTGAATGACATCAATATATTTAAGAGATTGAGGATATATTATTAGAAAATAGATATATACACATGTTATAAGATAAGCGGATTACTAGTGACGCTCACATCAAAAATTTCTTCACCTACTGGTGTTCCGGTCGCACCAAAAAGTTTTTTCAAACTCTCAGTCACGACAATTTTATCTATCTTTATAGGTACCCTTCATTTTTTGGAGTACACCTTCTAATTATTTTTCATTATTGCTCGTGTCAGGTGGCACTTGTAAGTATCTAGTTACCATTAATAGAAATCATACGATTTTGCTTAAGAAGTGGTTTAACTTTTTCCTGATAAGGAAGAGAATCAAAGAAAAGGTGGCTTATGGTATCGAAGGTCAGGGTGGTGGGTGGTTAATAGTGATATTCCAAGTCCTCAATATGAAAAGAAACAAAGTGAGTCCTAAATATTATTTGATACTAAACTTATGAATTTAATTTACCACGGTTCAAAACTTGGGTACAAAGGCCCATTGTCCTCGTTAATTCGCCTAACTCAGTAATCTACCCTGAAAGAGGAAAATAATGAATTACATATAAATGTTTCCAAATTAAATACTTAAAAGAACACTAATTAAGTATGATACAAACACACTGTATTTCTTACTCTGTTTGTTTCACTGGCTTTTTTTGTGCAGCGTTTCTTGCCATCAGAGTTTGGTTTCGATCCAGCACGTATGGGACATGCACTTGAACCTGGAAGAGTTACATTTGATGAGAAAATGATAGTGAGAAAGGCAATAGAAGATGCTAAAATCCCTTTCACTTATGTATGTGGCGCCGCCTTCGCCAGCTATTTTGCCGGCAACCTTTCTCAGATGGGAACACTCTTCCCTCCAAAGCAAAAAGTGCTTATTTATGGAGATGGTAACGCTAAAGGTAAAAGTTAATAAATTAAGTTAAACATCACTTCTTACCACTATAGGCGTTCATAGATAGAAAATATTTAGCAACATATTTCTAGCATTAACCTTGCATCCGAGGTCCTAGATTCGATTTTCCTCTTGCTCAATATCACCTGTTTAAAAAAATATATATAAAATATATACTTCTATATTTGTTTCTGCATGCAAGAGCAATGATTTAAGTATATATGACATAGAATTAATCGTCTTAGTTTATGCTTTTCATGTACTATGCAGTAACTATTTTGGAGGAAGATGACATCGCAGCATATACAATCAAAACAATAGATGATCCGCGAACATTGAACAAAACATTGTACCTTCGTCCACCCGAAAACGAACTCAGTCAAAAGCAATTGGTCGAGATGTGGGAGAACCTAATAGGCAAGAAACTAGAACATATTTCCATTTCTGAACAAGACTTCCTTGCCTCTATGAAAGGTACGCAAATAAAAACTATTGTATCAAGAAAGTTACCAAATTGCATCTATGGTTAACCTTGTCGATTAATCATCAGCTCTACTCATGGATTTTATCCGCCGACACAATAAAATTCTATGATTTTTTGTACGCGCAGATCAATAGACATTCACTCATTACTCGGATTTTAGGTTTGAACTCTTGAGTTGCAGTAGCCTAAAATCTAAGATCTGAACAAAATATAAACTCTAAACTGAAATTCCAAACCTTGAAGTAATCCATAAATGAACATAAAAAATTGTAAGATGTTGAGCTGTGGCGGCAATGGTTAATAAATCGGCATTCTAAACTGCTTGTGTGGGTAGCCTGTATTAGAAAGTTAATTTAATCTCGATATGCGTAGCTTTCTTTTGATCTCATATATGTAATACCATACTTCAGGTATGGACTTTGCAGGCCAGGTAGTAGTGGGGCATTTATACCACATGTTCTATGAAGGCGCTCTGACAAACTTTGAAATCGGGGAAGAAGGAGAAGAAGCTTCAAAGCTTTACCCAGAAGTGAAATACACTCGCATGGATGAATACTTGAAACTTTATACATGAGAGAACAAAACAAGGTGTTTAGTAATCGTGCCTGATGCTCTATATTGTGTATGTAATACAGCATATTAATAACTTATTATTATGTATTGTTAGTGAGGTTATAGTTTCCTAGGTGATCTCAGTGTTCTCAAACTGGGACAAATATATATGCCTCTATGCATTTGTATGGGATATGAATTTCTTATTAAGAAAACAAAACCGTAATTAATACCACACGTTGAACCAAAAAAGGTGTCCTACATCCTTTTTTCCTTTTTTAACAACAAATAAAATTAGCGAGTTTCACTATTATGCACAATAATAGGGGCTCAAATTATTCATTAAAAAAAGGGGTATAAAATGGCCTTTAGAAACACACTCAAATCTCATTTACAACATAACAAAGAGGCTTAGAACTTTCTATAAATTACAAAATTGTTATCGATTTCTTAAAACAAATCCAACCCCAAAACCTCATAAAAAAAATCCAAAACACTCAAACGGGCATCATAGTAATTTAATAATCAAAATTAAATTCAAAAGGATCAGCTGTCCTTTTGGGTTTTTTGTGGGTTTGTTTATAGAAATTAAATGGTGTAGAATTTATCTATATGCTAATAATGGGTATATACCTCATAAAATTACAACAGGATCCCTAAACATACAAGTAGTTTGTATTGTTTATAGAGAGAAATCAAAGAAGCAACAATAGCCAACGAAGTCTAGCTCAGTGGAAAATGGCATTTACTTGTAGACCAAAGGTTTTAGGTTTGAATACCCATGGTATCATAATTTTGTGTGTGTGAGAAATCCTCCTCCTATGTAGTTTAGATTATCGCTTGTACTGAAAAAAATAGAAGCAAACAAGAAAAAAAATGATTTATTTACATTAACACCTAATGAGGATTATGGTATCTTTCCAAAACCCCGTCAGTTTTCAAAAAGTTTACAAAATTCCCAATTGTTTTCTCCCACAGTTGATTTCTCTCACAACAAATTTGATAGCGATTATTTTCACAAGCAATACCAAATTGGCCATAACCCATGTGGGAAAATGGAAGAAGATCACTCGTTCTTGGATCCAGGCTTGTGTGGCCATGCTTTGGCTTTCTTAATTGGGTTTTAATTGCTCTCGCGGACCAACTCCTTGCTTTTAATAAACATAGTTATGGCCCAACTACGTATTTATTTCAAATGTGCTACATCTAGTTATTTCAAATTTAGTCAATCAATGTTGTTTTTATAGAAAATTTAGTCTTGATATCAAATCCAAATCCTTTCTTTCAAATCCCTTCATCCAAATGGACCCTCAAGGCTTTTAGCAAAAAAACAAAAACAAAAACAAGGACCCTGATTTGCTGGTTGTGTTCTCCTTTTGCAATTGCATGGTTCCAATCGATATTGCATCTGTTTTGATGGCCAATGCTAGTATATTCAATTGATTTTAAGTTCTTCTGCTACCCTTATAAACTACAGCTTTTATAGTTGAAGAACAATAATCTTTTTACTGAGAGAAATTGAATTACAACACAAAACTACACCAACTACCCTAACCCCAAAGACCAAATAAAATTCATTAGAACACAGTATATTTCTCTAACTGTACGAGTGATGTAAATCAAGTGTCTGGGGAGATTCTGAATAATAGTAATCTAAGTTGTAATCGGATGATATTGTGATCAATAATAACACATGCATTCTTTTAACCACAGAAAAAAGAAAGTTGAAGGAACTCATAAACAATGAGAACTCAACAAAAGACATCTCTTTTTCTTTTTCTTTTTGGCAACAAATATTGCACTTAGCAGCCTCTTTTTTGAATAGAATGTGAATATAAGCTCAGTGTTGCGTGTTTGTCATCAAAGTGTAGTATCTTGTAAACGAAAGCGTCTCGGTTCGAAATCACCTGCATTTGAACCAACATAATCATAGCTCCCTTTAGTATTCAAGTCAAAATTTATAGAGCCCCTCTCAACCTTAAGCTTTGCATCTTTATTTTCTTCTGTATTTCCCTCTTCATAAATCTCAAAAGTTGAACCACTGCTCTTTCCTCTTCTATCCTCCTCATGTATATTCTCCATAAAATTTGATAGAGCCAAATTGAAGTCAGTTAATTGGGCTCTTGTAGCTTCTATAGTAGTGGGGCCCTTCATGTCTAGGGAGAGGCCCTTTTGGGCCTTCTCCAATATGGTTTGCAAGTACTTCCCTTGGGCTTCTATTCTCATCTGCAACTTCTTCTGAACCTATTGGAAAAGTTGTAAAAGATTTTTATCATAAGAAAATGCTGGCATATTATTTGGCCATTGAGATTTCTGATAGCAAAACAACATACCTCAAGCTGCTCTTGCAATCTGTTTTGTACTTCAATCTGACACTTGAGTGCCTCAGAAAATGGAAGTGTTCTGTTTTCAGCATTTTCGTTCATTAGTATCCAAGCGGGTTCATAAGGAAAATGAGCATAACAATATCCAAAGCACCACCAGTTTTTCTTATCTTAGCTAGTGACTGAAACCTCAGAAGGAAGGCTAGCTAATGCTAACACATGAACCAAACTGTAAACTACGTATTAGCTAAGTAATCAAATTGCAGTTGATGATAAGTGATGGTTTCACATACCCTTGTTCCGCATTACCACCTCTCGACGATTTGGCGCTCGAACCTGTTGAATAATGATTACTGAAATGTACATATGAATCCCCTATAATTTTTTAAAAAGGAAAACAGCATCAGTCAAACTGCAAAAGATATTGAAAGAACATATTACCAAAATTACACACAAATATTTCTAGGTTTATAATAAACTCACGATTATTCTCTCTGTTGTGTTCTTCTCCAGAGTTCTGTTTCCGAGCATGCTGTCCAAGCCTATACTTCTGCAAATTGACTAGCTTAGTAATGAATGCATTTGTCCATAAAAAAAAAATAAAAGAAAGAGGCAAAAGATACCTGCAAATGGCTTTTCAAGTGGTACAATGTTAATCCCTTCAGGCCCATTAGCCTCAAGACGGACTTGGGAGTTGCTTCTGAAAACAGAAACCCTCTTCAAAATTAAATTAGCTGGATCAGATAATTAAGCTTTGCAAATTACATGCACTAATACCATTGAAAATTCTGCCAAAACGACAAATTGATCACCCAATATTTATTCATATTTCAGGTTTAAATTAAAATCCCACAAAATATTACCGCATCAAGAATTAAAAGAAATATATACAAGTAGTTGATAGAAAAACAAACAAAATTACAAGAATTTAAGAAGACATACTGTCAGGGCCACCAAGTTTAGTGACAGCATCTACAAATCTGTCATGAAGATCAGGCGTCCACCTTAGTCTTGGTTTGGGGTCTCTTGTCATCATCACCCCATTCTCGTATCCACAATTCCCTTCCCCATCACAGGCACCTCCATAGTTCCTTTCCATTAACAAACAAATGCAAGCCTCCCCAAATCCCACTTCCCAAATTCAAGCAAATCTTGCTTCTCTATCTCTACCAAATAATTCTCAAAACCCAAAAGCCCCCCAGAAGCCAAAACAAAGAAAGGTGAGAGTGATGGAAGTGTATTGGGTTGTAAGAAAGACAGAATCAGAAGCAGGGACACAGAGAGAAAAAAGAGGAGGGAATAAGTTACTTTAGAGAACAGAACAGAACGGAACACAGAGAACGCGTTGTTTTTAAGTGGCATTTATTTATTTATATATTATTTATTTATTTGAATAATGCGCATATAATTTCAGCTATGCAATAGAAGAATTGTATAATTTGTTTTTGTAGAGAAAAGCTCGGCGACGAATCTGAAGAGGAAGCAGCAATGCATTAAGAGGGGGCTGGCTGGTGGGCTGTATATATTATATATTAATAAACAAAATCAGAAATATTTTTAGATAAAAGCGTTCATAATTCAGGCTTAAAGGATATCGATAACCATAACCAATGCAAAAACAAATAACCACCACTAGTCCACCAACAACAGAAAGCGCATATACTTTTTTTTTGGGTGAAAGGTATACCTACACTAATAGCCATGCATAGCCTAAGAAATGTTCAGGAAAACCAATCATATGCCTCAGCGCACCAAACCAACTATAACCTTATAAGAGCATCTCCAGATGTGTTAAAAGTGTTATATATATATTTAATAATTAGAAATAACATCTATCATCACTCCAACCAATGTGTCAAAGCTGATGTGGAATGAAAGCTAGAGGTTAAGATGTTATTTTTGACATTCCAAAAGTAAGATGTCAAATGAATATTTTATTACTTTTTCTTTTCTTTTCTTTTTAATTCAAAATAAATCAACACTAAAATGTAATAAAATAATAATTTAATTTGACATATCGAGTGGAGTGTAAAGCTGTGTAAAATGTCAAATTGTCACATCAGCCATTAAATTTAAATTTGATGTTTGGTATTTGATATCTCCCTTGGAGATGCTCTAACTCTTTATTAATAAAGACTATAAACACACAACAAACTAAAAAAAAAGTTGATGCACTTATTACAACTTCAAAAAACTGTAACACAAAACAAGTAAATAAAAATCGATCTACAACCACATCATCATAATGTAGAACAGATGACGAAAACAATCAAAGAGGAGTTGGAGAGACGCGCGAGCAAAGATAAACCTAAAAAACTACGACTCCAAACTCGAATTTTGACCCATGATCCATCGTTTTGAAGGGAATGACATCACGATTAAAACACATTGTTTTACTATGATGTATGGGCTTCCCTGAAATGTAATAGCTAGGCCAACCAGAAAACTTTTAACTTGCGCATAGTTTGTCTGATTAAAAAAGGCGTCTCGCTCGGGTGAATGGGTTAGTATTAAGGAATTAGAGGAACACGTGGAGGCCAGCGTGGAATATTCGACGGCAAGCCATTGGCTCATCTCGTCTTGTCTCACAGTGTCAATGATGATAGACGTAAAGGTTCACATGTGCAGAGAAAGACACGTTCCGAAAGCTCCGCATGCGACGGGAGTGCAGAATATTCCCACTGCCCAAGGGGAAGGGGGGGGGGGGCCATTGGGGCCATTTGTCCCGTGAAAAGCTGTCATGTCCATCCAACCCCCCTTTCCACCTTCTGCTGCCTTCTCCTATTTTAGTCCTCTGCATGCTTTCTCCTAATTTCATTAATAATTAATTAATTAATATTATTAATATTATTAATTGTTGGTTTACTTGTTAGATTTGGTTGACATAGCTTCATTTGAGTTATTTTTATTTATTTATTTATTTTTAAACGGATCGAAAGGTGCTATCGTTTTTGATAGGCCACTGCCGGTGCAAGTTTTAAAACTCCAAGGAGGCCAACAAACAAAGAAACACAGAATAAACTACGAGGGTCAGCTTTGGAGTCTTCATATTTAATGACTTATTCCAACAAGGGGAATAATGGAGAATGATGCTTCAAGAGTTTAATCGGTTATTTCGGTTATCAAAAATTGCACTAGATATAGTCATGTCATCTTTGCAATGGACATATCAGCGATCCAAAAATGCGAAAATTTCGATAAGAAATTACTTGAATAGAAATTGTGAAAATAGTATGAAAGTTTTGAATGGAAGTTTGACAAAATAATTTGATAAAGACTCAGTTGCATGGCGGAATTGTGTGTGACTAAACTTGAATATAACACCCATTGTCAGCCATTGTCATTTACAAAATGTTCACTTGTTATTAAAGTTTAAATACATATCAATTTCATATACAAACTACAAGTTTACATTGTCAATGGAGGATCTGCTAAGGGACCTGTGTAATAGAAATGATCATTTTAACATCTGCAATATGAATCCACTATGATTCATCAACCGCCACGCCCACACGCCACTATTATGAAAACACACTCCACATCAAAGTAGACATAAAAAATCCATTAAAAAGAAAAAAAAAAGAAAAAAAAAAAAAAAAATGAAACTTCAGAGGCATCATAAACACTACTATAATGCTGCATAAACATGTTTGGGTCATGAGTCCGAACAAGATTGTAAATCATTTGATGCCAAAACTCAGAACGAACTTACCGGTGATACTAAGAAGCATTGAACTCATTATGATCCCCACCGCATTTAGCCACTATAAGAACATCATACTAGACAACCTCTAAAACCTTTTCTAAGAGTAGTTTCATCCAAATTCCTTCCTATGAACACAAGCTTGTTAATCCTCTTCTCATCAGGTCCCCATGTACTGCCTGGGCACCCATCCAATGTGGAGTGCACCCCCTGAAGAGATTAAACATAATGGCGGAAGGCCAAAATACAAGCTAAATTTAGATTTGGCAAAAATTATAAAATGTTTTTCATCAAATCATAAAATAGAAACAAGCGAAAAAAAATGAAAACCTGGAAAACATAACGTTGATCAGAACCATTTATAGATAAGACACCCTTCATCCTGTACAAGTCTTCTCCTTTTTCTTCGATCAACCTTTCAAGCCAATCATCCACCTGGTCCATCCATTTGATCAAACAAAGGTGGAATAAATTCTAATTCCGTAAGGAAACAGTTAAACAAAATTGTTGCCTTTTCCTATCGTTTTCATGAAATTTCTTTTCTTAAACAAAGCATCTTCAGTGGGTATGGCAATTGAGAAAGTTCAATACCTTCTATCCCAGGAATTATGATCATTCTATGTATATGAAAAACAAATGTATTCCTAGACTCAATTTAAATTGGTACTCATTTTGGTTATGAAGTATTGTGCAACTATGCTTTGATTGAGTAATTAATGGCTTAAATATTTGATCGAGTAAAAATTCCAATTAACTTCCAAGATGAGCTTATGTTTCCAAAGTAAATTAGACAGAAGCAGAAACAGACACCAAACTGCCAATATAAATATATGTAAACAAAATGATAAAGTAAAATTTTGCTACCTCGTCAAGATCAAGGGTTCCCTCATAAACTATGCTGACACTTGCGACGGTAGAATCATGTACATGGTCGTGATGATGATTGTGGTGTTCTGTAAAATCCCAGCCATGTTAGAAATAAATCGAACAGGAGAAAATAAGCTTGGAATCACTTTAGAGAAAACCCTAAGTAGATGATTCAATTAACTAACAAGAAAAACAATAGAATTAGGATAAAAAAGGAATACTCAAGGAGAAAGTTATTCAAACAGAAACTAACAAGTTTAAGTGATCCCCCTCGAGTTCAACCACATGTAGTTTGATTTCGCTACACTTCTAATCATATAAAAAGTTTATTAAAGAAAAGGAAATTACAATATGTGGACAAGCAACAGAGATGAAACTACAATTTGCAAGATGAGTTACAACGAAGACAAACACTAATGATAAACAAACAACCCCTAACATTTAATGATAAATTTTATAAAATTACTGTTTCGTATAAAATAAAATAAATTTATCTAGATCCTATAGAAATAGGAAGCTTCACCTGCATAAATGAGAACAGATTATGAGTTCACCTTAGCAAATTTATAAAAAGTTTTTTAAAATCCTAACTTCTATTATTAATCCAAACAAGGGGAAAAGTAAATCAAGACACAAAACACTCAGATGCAAGAAAGAACAAAAGAGAGAGAGAGAGAGAGAGAGAGACCAGCACCATGTCCAGCTTCATGGTGATGGGATGGAGAACAGGAACTATCTACTTGAACTTGACTATCGATCCTGCAGATCAGGGCATTTAACGTGCTACAAAGATTAGTATACACTATATACATCGAGTAAAAATTGGTACTCATTTAACGTAAACAATATATCTATACATATATATAGACACCCTTTTCTAAGAGAGGAATCAGAGGAAGGTAAAAGTGTGAAAAGTGTGGATGTCCTTCACAATTTGCAGTTCAATAACTGGAACAATCAATTTTTTAGGTGCTCCTTCAAAAAAAAAAAAAAACATCCCCATAAAAAATCAGCAATCGTAACTCAACTATCCGATTAACTACCTTCCACATCACTGAAGTTTTATCAAACACACTATGTTTGTCTGTACAGTTTAGAAGACCACACAACTTCTGGTATGTCTGATTTTCTGTAGGGATGATCCTTGAAGGAGGAACTAAAGAATAGATTTTCAATCATTGAAATACATTGTAGGGAATCAACAGTATGCACTACATATGAATAAGAGTAACAAATCTCTTTTTTCTAGAACTTGAAAAAATAAAAGATAGCAACAAAGCAACAAGAGTAATATTATTTTAAAATGTATGAACAAATTTGAGATGGCGAAAAAAAAAACACACACACACACACACAAAGATTAGACAATGACCTTTCGAGATCATATCCTCCTACACCCAAAACAAAGTCCATGTCCACAGATCCAAATTTAGCTAGCTTGATTTGCGCCATCCCATTGATATGCTAGCATCCATGCACAAGTATTGCAAAATAAATAAATAAATAAATAATATTTCTCTCTTTTTAAGGGGTAATTAAAAAATCCAAATACATGCAACAAAAGCATAAAACAGAAAGAAATGAAGCATTGCCAATCTAGTTTGAAGTTAAGCAATAATTTCTACAAGCCAAGTGATTAACCCAGTTTAGCATATGCAATTCCACTATTAGAATAGTCCCACATTTCAAATTATGAATAACATGCATCTTACATGTTATTGATTAAATGTTGACTATTTGCAGCTTGCAAGTTCCTATACCCTAGGATAAGTTTTTTCACAAGGTGACAAGATAAGAGCCCTTGTAGCTTCTAAAGGCTAACAATCTTGCTCATTTATCTAAGGCTCCAGTCAATGTTTATATGATCTCTGTAACTCACATGAATATAGGCTGATTAGTATGCACAGGATATTGGACCCATTGGTATCCATGATTCCACAAGCTTAGCATTGATTCTGTCCAGGCCAACTTTTATACCACTTGGAGTGTGGACAAAGTTATATACTACTCAATGTTTTAAAAGGCGAGGCGTAGAGACGAGGTGTTTTTAGTCCGCTATGTGAGGCGAAAGCCTTGAAGGCATGCCTAAGCACGCGTTGGAGCTAAGTTAGTGTCCCCAGATCAAGAAGCAGAAAGATAATGAGCTTACTGGGATCTCTATAAACACCTAGAAACCTTCTTTCACCTCGGCGCACATGAACAAGACAGTCAAAGTGTGCAAAACATCACTAGATATCAGTTACCCCCATGATGTTTTACCTCACATTTCGACTCCAATGCCTCATCCTACTCCATCCAATGGAAATTTGAATGGGCCTAGGATTATATAATATATTCAATTTTCAAGCCATGCACACAATGTATAATATCCTGGGTCTGCTGTCTGCCCATTGCCAAATGATTTTAGGTTAGATGCTAGACCCTAACATAAATCTTTCTTCTCTCTCTACTATACTCCCGTATACTCTTTGTTTAAACAAACCAACTGCATAAATCTTGTGTAGATACCTTGATTCTGTTAGTCAATACCTCCAATTCAGTCTCGGTCACCAAATCTATCTGCCAAAACAATTGATAGAATCTCATAAGTTTGGAGCAGAAAATAGCATTCTAATTGGGAAGAAATGGCTGGAGTACAGAAATTAGACAGCAGAAAAAGGAAGGGAAAGACAGAAAGAACAACAGACAAGGAAAAGAACAGCACTTTTAGAGTAAGAAATAAATACCCACCTTGTTCAATATAATACGATCAGCATATGCAACTTGTTCCACTGCCTCATTCACCACAAATCTTGGTTTCACTTCGTTCAAATGTTGCATTGCATGCTTGGCATCAATCAAAGTAACAACTCCATCCAGTTTCACACGTCTTGAAACAAGTTCATCCATACAAAATGTTTCTATAACGGGAGCTGGGTTAGCAAGGCCTGCAGAAAAGATTTTATGTCAATCTTGAGTTCTGGCACCCTAAACTCAAAACACTATTGGCCCCTCTTTCTCTTTATTGTTCTGTACTTTCCTTCTAATGCGAAACACAATTTGGAATAGAACTTCTTTAAATTGGATCAAAATCTAGTTCAAATGGATTTCATACATAGGACTCAAATCTTTAATCATTTAGAATTTGAGTAATACTTACACCACCACCTATGAGTAAAATTTGAGAAATCCAACATACCCGTGGTTTCTATAACAATATGATCAAACTTGTCTCGTTTTTTCTTAACCAACTCCAACAGCATTTTAACTAGATCACCCCGAACAGTACAGCATAGGCAACCATTATTGACCATGACAATGTCTTCACTCACAGATGAATGACTAGCAACCAATGATCCATCAATATCCACCTCACCAAACTGCATTTACATAATCCTATTATTAAAAAAAATCTTAGGAACAAACCATTCCAATTAAAGAAAAAAATAAATCTCAAGAACAGATACAAATACTGTATGAAAAAAAAAATCATTATATATGTTAAATTCTTTATCACTTCCAACTTAATACATAGACTCCAAAAAAACAAAAAAAAAAACAAAAAAAAACTCTCAGCATATAAAGATGTGGGTAAAAAAGTTTTCAATATCCTAACATAAACTTGAGATCCAATCAGATCAAAGACTAAAGGCATATGTGGGTAAAATCTTATGACATGCATATGCTTTGAATGTACACATCCAATTGAAAGGTCAAATGCGCACTTAATGATGGCATCAGTGCATGGACTTGAGATCCAATCAGATCAAAGACTAAAGGGAGAGTCAAGATAACGTCAAGATAGTCATAATCAAATCAAGACATCGTCAAGCTTTAGGAGTTTTTTTGGTACTGCGTCTTGGGTTAACTTAAATCCATTGATTTTGTTGTGGATGTAGCCGGGGTCAAATTCAACTAAATTTTGTTGTTCACTGTATAGATGCTTATTGATTTAGTTTGTTAAATGGTCTTTTGTTTGTATGGATAATATTAAATGGTTAAAGACTTTGCTTCACATAAAAGATACACACAGTATTCACAATAAACAGTTTGTACTGAATGCCTAATATTATAAGCATATACCAGAATAAATATGAAACATATCAACATAATGACCAACACACTTGAGGACAAAAGATACTCGCACCTAGGGACAATTTAAGAGTGAAGCACAATATAAAAAATAGTAAATATTCCATAAAAAAATATGGAACTACTTAAAAAGAAAATTAACAACATAAGGTAGGAGCTTAATATAAAAACACCAAGTTAGGGTTAATTCAAGAAAACAATGAAGAAAAAGGAAAAAAATATTTTGGATATTCACGCTAAAAATTACTTTGTCATATTGACCCCTCCACCACGCAATTTCACTAATAAGATTGCTCAAGCAAGAAAGTTTTATATTCCAAACTCTAATAAATCATAGAGCTATACCCCAAAAGAAAAAGAAACTGAAACGACACAAAAATAAAATCATTTGCTTTTGTTTTAAGCCAAAAGTGTAGAAGTCGCAGAAATGCACACCATGAACTTGAGTCTAATCCTTCTTTGGTCATCCCATACTCCTTCATTAACATTTAGATAATCAAATCAACTAATGCATACATTTCTCGTATTTCACTGTGAATGTTCACATAAAATCAATACAAAGAAAAAATATAGCACAAAAATAGTGGCAATCGTGAAAATCAACTTCATTTTCTATTGGCACAAAAGAAAAAATACCTCATTTTCTATGACCGCAATCCGCTTCCCATGTTGAGATGTCAGAATATGATTCAGCAGTGTAGTCTGCATTATAAGTAACAATTCGATTCAAATTCAAACAGAAATGGGAAAACAAAAAAAAGAATCGTACAGTTAAGATGACGCCTATCTCTTTGTTTTAGCAAAAACCAACAAATACCCACTACAAGAAACAAGCAGAACTTCAAATTAAGCAGGTACAGTACAACACACCATTTCTATTTCTCCATTGTTACAAAAGTACAAATTAAAAACCAACCTTTCCAGAACCAAGAAAGCCGGTGATGACGGTGGCTGGAACACGAGTATCAAGACTCAAGGCCGAGTCCTGGTCGAGATTGTAGTTTGAAGCAGAGACCATGCTCCTGGAATATCCGGGACGAGGATTCTTGAGGTTGCGGAAATTGGATTCTCGGGAAACGACGGAGGAGAGGTTTCTGATGAATTGAGAGAGTGGTGAGGAACCATGGAGATTGAGATTTTTAGTTGATGTTCTTGCTCTTGAGAGTATGAATCTCGTAGCCATCATGTTTTTGCGCCTAAAGAATGTAGCGAGTGCTTAAACCCATTCAAGGTTTTAGAATTTATTTCAAGGATTTTTCATTTTTCATTTTTCATTTTACACCCCTATTTTGGGCTGAAAAGAGACCCATTTTTGGCACACTATGCCTCATGGGACTGGGTTCAATAGTACTAGAAATTAGGTGTCAGGTTCATGTTGTTTCGGAGTATAATAAATGTGTCAAGAATACTCAATCTGAACCTGACTCATTTAATAAGCGTGTCGTGTCGAGTTCGGATCGTCTTAAACAGGTTATTAAACAGGTTACCTGTTAATAACCTATTTACTTATTCCTATTTTCCAATAAATTGGTACACTTGTGAGTATTTATAGTTGGATGAATAGCACATTAATTTGTGTCGTTAAAATTTAAAATAAAAAAATAAAAAAAAAAGAGAAAAATATTTATTTCACATTAAAAAAACAAAAAACAAGGGACTACATTAATTTTTTAAAATTTTTAAAAAAACAACATCACGGCGCGCTTCTTGATTCCGCAATAAGAGCCTTTAGTTTGGCCATCTAGACCTCTTCTCTTGGGTTTTCACACGCAGCTTCTTGGGGCTCATCACTTGAGCTCCCAAAGATCACACCCTTAGCTTGAGCATAACTTGTGTCGTGATCTCATTGATTGCGACTCGGTCGATCCAGGGCCTCCAGTTGCTTTTGCATGTCTTGAGAGTAAAAATCTATCATCTTTGATAGCTTTTGATTCTCTTCCTGCAATATTTCAAGCTGACGTCGATTCACCTCCGCCGTCTTTGTCCTTTCCCTCTTCAAACTCTTTATAACACGCTGACAATCTTCAACCAAACTTCGCTCTACCACCAACCAATCTCTTAGCACCTACATCTCATGGGATTTCGCAATTAGGTGATGTCCCACACTTGCGACAGATGCAGCATTTTGCATGCTCGGTGCCATGACATTACTCACCACCCGGTTATCATCCCTCATTCCCAGCACGTGCACATTCCGGAGTCACCGAACTCCTCACAGTTCCAACAGCAACATCGTTATCAAGGAGTAATGAGTCGTTTACGGTAACTGGTCCTCGAGAGGAAGCAAAGTAGGGCATTCACACTGGTGCATTCCCTTGGCCCCATGCCTGTGTTGGTGGAGCTAGGTTTAGATCAATAAAAAATGGGAATGAATAGGCCATTTTATTTCTGAGTTTGAGAGATAGGTTTAGAGCGAGAGAAATGGGAAGGAAGAAAATTGGCGGAGCTAGGTTTTTTGTTTTTTGAGGTGTGATTTTTTTCTCTCTTTGTCTCCTTTTATAGACGTCCATTATGACACCCGTTTATGATTTTTCCCGCATTCCTTGATCTCCACACCCGTAATTTCTGGCTTTTCACCTCCGTGATTTCCACTCCGTGTTTTTCGCTTTCCATGTTTTCTCACTTTCCACCTCGAGTTGTACACCCATGTTTTCTGGTTTTCCACTTCGACTCACTTAATTAGAGAGAGAGAGAGAGAGAGAGAGAGAGAGAGAGAGAGGAAAAAGGAGGGAGAAAAAAGAAAGAAAAGAAAAGAAAAAAGACATGTGAAATTCTACTTCTTGTACAAACATTATAAATATCACATAGTGTATTATATAATCACAAAGTTGTATGTAGGGATGGCAATAATACCTGTCGGGTCGGGGACTTGAAGGGATTTTGCAAATTCGGGGATCCCCATACCCAGCCCCGATAAGTAATATATTTATTTATAATCAATATATTTATTAATATAATATAATAAACAAAGTTACCATATAGACTAGATGGATTTATTGTGCTTACTGAAAAAGTTTGTAAAGATTTGTATAGAAATGATTTCAAGTTTTGTGTCCACCTTCTTTGGCTTGTTGAGTTATTATTTTAACAAGAAATATCTTGTGGTGGTTGTTTTTAAAATTTCACAATGATGTGATTGTGCTTTAGAAAATTATTTTAACAAGAAATATCTTATTAAAAACTGGGGATTGGGGCGGGTATGGAAGGCACTTCCCGACGAGGATGGGGACGGGGATTGGGTCGGGGACGGGGGGGATGGTATTGCCATACCCGGGCCCTAACCGGCCCGTTGCCATCCCTAATTGTATGTAACATGGTGGATAAGGTGTTAGAGAGGAATGTAAGTGGCAAGGGTTCAAAACCCCTTGTGTGTGTGGTGAAGTCTCCATTTCCTTCATTTTTAGCAGGTTGGTAGGAATTACAAGGGTACACGACCCGTTTAATAAACGGGTTAAACATGTATTTTAGTAGGTTGATAGGTGGACTCGAAACCCGCCCATTTAATAAGTGGGTCAAAACGGGTTGACCCAATGACCTATGTTGTGTTGAAGGGATATATATATGATTCAATCGATTGTGTAAATCCCACAGTAGCAACGGAAAAATAACTCAATTATTAATCGTGCGGGTTCAAGTTGTGTTTTTTTTTTATATGGGTTTCGAGTCGTGTAACGGGTCATATTGAAAATTGTCACCCCTACTAAAAACCCATATTCAGATAAAGGAGGATTAACTTAAATGGGATTGTATAGTTCAATGGGGAAAAAAATTATCAGAATCGCTTGTCTAATATAAACGTGGTTCGCAAAATACCGATGGTGATACCAATACCACCATCAAGCATGCGAGCCTGACCACCATCATCAAACCTATAACCAGCCATCACAAACCCAATCAAACCATCATCACCACCCAATCAGTCAATCAAACCATCACCATCACCATCACACATAACCAGCCATCACATAGCAAGCTCAACCACCATCACCACCGAATCAAACCACCACAACCATTAATTAGTGGAACCAGAGAGAAAGGGGTGGGTGTTTGCAGCCACCACATACCCAGAAGTGGATGAAGAGAGAATGAAAAGGGGAAGAAAAAAGGAAATAGAAAGGAAAGAAAGGAAGAAAGAAAGAAAAAAGAAGGGATAGCCTGGGAAGGAAGAAAAAACAAGAGAAACGGGCCAAGAAGGAAAGAAAGAAGAAAAGACAAAGGAGAGAAGAGGAAGAAAGGAAGAAAAAGTAGGGAAAAAAAGAGATAAGATAGTTTTAGCATTTAAAAATATTACTATTTTTTTATTTTTTTATTTTTTATTTTTATGTCAAAATCCTTAATTAAATAGTAAAATGAATATTAGAATTTTAATTATTTATAATTATTTATAATTATTAATTATTAAAATAATTATTTTTTAGTCTGACGCAACACTAAACGTTGATCAGTACTTAATCCAACTTAGGCCAATTTGAGTTAATCCAAGACAATCCTAGGATATAGTCCAGTCCATAACAGTCCGTTGTACAAAACGATTCCTAAGGGCTTTCTTGGTATACCGTATTAGACTCTAGATATGAGTAAATAGTCCATGTCAGTTGTTTGGTGTCAACTTGTATTATCTAATTACCTGACTATTTTAAACAGTTTGAGCTTTTAATACTCTCCTTACTTGACTAACTAATACAACTTACACTCCCTAGTTTACATAATACACGCTTAATTATAAGACTAGGAAAAAAAGAACACACGTGAAAAATCAAACGCTATATTTTCATCTTCTTCTCCCCGATTCTTCTCTACTATCTTTTCCAGTGGTTATTCTCTTCACTCTTCTCCAAATATCCATCTCTCTCTCTTTCTCTCTCTCTCTCTCCCCCTCCCCCCCAAAATATGCTTCTCCTCTTCACTCATCATCTTCTTCTCTGCTATCTTCTTTAGAGGCTACTTGGTGGTTTTTTTGTTTGAATTTCGAACACCCAAGTTTGCAGCTTTGCTTAGTGTTGAAACTCGTTCTTGCTCCATTTATGTTGTTTCGATTCAAAGCTCAGCCAAACAAGTTTGGTTTTCAATCCTATTTTAATTTTTTTATTGGTGGGTTAGTATAATTGGTTCTCGATTCAAAGCTCAGCCAGATTCCAGATTTTTTATATATTAATTTTTTGGTCAAAATCCCATATTCCAAATTTAACTTGGGGGGTTTTGCATCAATGATATGGTGGGCCGGCAAAAAGACAATGAAGGAAGCAGATAGAGGGAAGAGAGAATTGGGAGAGAGGTTTCTTGTTTTAGTATTAGGCAGTCATTCGATGTATCTAATGGCGAAAATGATTTGTCAATGATTTGGCAAAAACAAATGAAAAACAATTTTGTCATATGAATCTTATCAAAAAAAATTGTGTCATTTGAATTTCAATTTCCGCTTAAATTATCAAAGAATTTTTATAAAAAAATAGTTTGATCCAATGTTATCCAACGAAGCACCAAACACAGTATAACTTAGTCTGACTATTTATCTGGAACAACACCAAACTCTTTATAATATTATGGATAAATAGTTAGCACTCTCCAAAATAAATTAATACTATCCGGCAAGTCTGACGTACCAAACGAGCCCTAAGTGTCTTACATAAGACCTTCTCCTACCCATTTGGTCATAAACCCAAATTTTCCCCTTCTAAAAAGTAATTATTTGGGTTTTGCCCGGACTCAAGCCGGTTTTTTTCCTAACCCTTTAGACTTAAATTTTAAATCCGCAACTTTATTAAATTATTTAAGAATGGTTTAAGTCTAATTTTTTTAAATGGATAACTTTTCTTGATTTAATCTTCTCAAATAACTTTATAATTTAACTTTTTTTTTGAACAATTTGACCTTAAATAATTGAAATTCCACAAATTAAATTGTTTAAGAAATGAGTGGGTATTTATAGAGTTTAGAGTGAGATTTGGGGTTGGATCTTATTTAGATTAATTAAAAATATTATTTTGACTGTTAGATTTAAATTTCAATAATTGGATCTTTCTTTTTAACGTTAAAATAGCTTCGCTTTAATATGGATTGTTAATTTGGATTATTGTTGAAGAAAAAAAGAAGAAAGAGATATTTGAATTGTCCAACGATAACATCACTAGTAGCTGACACATGGCGAGAGATATTTTGGAGCACAGTAGCGACAGGCCCCATTTGTCCTCATTGCACATAGGCTGCGAGTGGGCTCCACCAAAAAAATTTCCATTCCAAACAATAGCTGCACTGGTATTTGGCATCAAGTTTGCGTTTTCCCAAATTTTAGCCCCTTACTTTTCTTGGGTTGGGGAAGGAATTGGGCTAAGATTTGGGATATTTTGGGATGGCCTAAGGCTCTTAGATGAGGACCTATTTCTTAACTGTTGGATCCAATTGGTTCGTGAATCAAATTGGTTAGTTTGATCTAACGGTTAAGAAATAGAACGTCATCTAAGGGTCTTAGTAAAACCCTCACTATAGAATTCTCAATATAGATAGAATATTCAATTCAGGTTTTCCTCCCATAAATCTCAAAATTTGTAACTTTATTAATTGTTTAAAAAGTATTTTAATTTTTTTTTCTTAACTTTCTTTGAATTAGTTTTAAACTAAAAACATGCAAATTTTGAAGAAAAAAAATGTATTTCATAAAAATGAATACAACAAGGAAGTGAATAAAAATGTGTACAATAACATAGTAAAATGAGTATAAGTAAAAAGCCCAAAAGTAGCAGCCTGCTCTAAACAAACCCAAAATATTTTTAAAAATATGAAAAAAAATCCCTTATCTTTAGCACACATGCAAGTCTTAGGCTCAAAGCAACATGTGAAGATTTTGTATTTATTCAACAAAAGTGCAGCAACAGTGTTAGCAATGTAGCAGTCCATCTTTAAAAAATTTAATTTGTTTGTGCATATGTTTGAATGCCTTTTGTCTTAGTGTGCATATGAATTTGTTTGTTTATGTAAGTGGTGTGTGCGTTGTGAAGTAGTGTGAAGGGTGTTATGTAAATTCATAAGGCATCGGAAGCCTTGAAAGGATAGTAGCTGAAGGTGTATATAGTTAGTAAACTCCGAAAGTGAGAAGTACAATACCAGAGAAAAAATCTTAGTGCTCTCATTCAGCTTTCAATCAATAAATCTTAGTACTCTCATTCAGCTTTCAATCAATAAATCTTAGTACGCTCCTATATTCATATACTTTCCCTTATTACTTATTCTCTTCATACACCAATCATTTTTAATATGTCGTTAATATCCGACGACTGTTAATACGTAAACTCTAGATTACTTTAATACTCAGAGCTAGCAATTACCAGCAGTATCAATACTTAAGTAAATCTTTTCGTGTTTTATTTTTTGTTTTTCTTAGTAGACTTCTTGTCCAAAACAGGGGAACTCTGTTATAATTATGTTATTATCTTGCTATACTGACGATCATACTTTGTTCGAGCACTTGGTCATATTTGATATTTGTCATAACAGCAACTAGATGTCTGCCAGAGAACCTCTGAGTTTAGAGGACCTTTGAGTTCTACTCCATAGCCCTTTAGGTTAGCATCTTTGCAGTTCCATGTTCTAAGCATGGTATCTGGTTGTTATTTTGAGACCTTGGCCGAGACTCTGCTGAAATTTGGCATCAAAGCTTAGTTTAGCTCCTTAATAATATAATTATAACATTAAAGTACCTTGAGGACAGAAGTCACCCAATACAACTGTTAAAAACCAACGTGTTATAACCTGTTAAAATTTTGTTAATTACCAGAATCACTAGTTAACAGTGAACCCTTTGCATTTTTGGACATTGGTTTGGTGGTCACCTAATAGATTAAAAGAAAGGTTACAATAATTGAAATGGAAAAAAGTTGAATACAAAGAAGAACTTAGGAACGTATAAGAATTATTAAAATTAGAAGAAGTAAGTAATTATCCAAAAAGAAAATCAGAAGTACAAAATAGCAAAATAAGAAATGAGTATCATCTAGAAATTTGTAGAGAATCCATACAAGCATTTCAAGAGCCTTTAGGCATACTAAAAGACAAAAGGTAGACTTAGGTAGACTTTAATTAATTTTATGATAGAGTATCTTAATTTGGAAATTAGTGAACAACAAAAGCGAAAATTAACTTTAGATAATAATACATTAGTTTGTTATTTTCCATAAAAAGAACATAGACATCTATTACATAGCATTAATAATCTCTTAGAAAATAGTATTATTGATCTTTTAATTTATAACATCCCACATTGACCAATGGAAAGGGGGTAATATGCCTTATATGTACATGTCAATTTCCATCTAGCACGAGGCTTTTTGGGTGCTCATTAACTCCAGAGTCATAGGAACTCCGAAGTTAAGCGAGTTGGGGCTAAAGTAATCTCAGAATGGGTGACCCACTGGGAAGTTGCTCGTGAGTTCCCAGAAATAAAACCGTGAGGCGAGAGGGGGCCCAAAGCAGACATAGTATGCTACGACGAGTTGATCTCGGGATGTGACAATTTGGTATCGAGCCACTTTGTGTGTAGTGCGAGTGTGCCGGCGAGCGTCGGGCCCTAAGAGGTGGTGTAATATCCACATCGACCAGCGAGAGGGGAGATGTGTCTTATATGTACATGCTCATCTCCATCTAGCACGAGGCCTTTTGGGAGCTCACTGTCTTGGAATCATGGGAACTCCGAACTTAAGCGAGTTGGGCCTAGAGCAATCCTAAGATGGGTGACCCACCAGGGAGTTGCTCATGAATTTCCATAAACAAAACCGTAAAGGCAGAGGTACGGTGGAAAAATTGAAAGACAATTAGACAAAACTTAGATTATATAACATCTCAATTAGAAGATAATAAATATAAAAAAATGCAAAGATTTCCTAGGAAGAAAGAAATAAAAGATCTCATAGATCTTATATACAGTAAGCCAAAATAAGAAGAACTTCAATCATTAGAGATAATTGAGCAATTAACAATAGAAGTGTAAAAAATACAATTAGTACCCCAAAAAAAAAACATTAACTAAACAAGTAGAAAAGTTACATAATAACATAGATAGACTTTTAATTAATACAAATTTATAAATAAACCCAATCATAGACATGTATTTATAAAAAAAACCCAAACACTATTTAAACATAGAAACACACCCAAAATCAACAATTGTATATTTTTTGGGTATATTTCTAAATGGGTTTTGAGTGTGTGTAATGATGGGTTTTGGGTGTGTTTATAAAGTGTTTTGATTATTGGATTTTTTTATAATTTCAGCTTCCCTATTTGGGTTAGTGAAACTCCCTTTAATTTAATGACAGAGGGGTCGCTCTCTCGTTTCTATTAAGAGAGTTTTTGACGACTAGGGTTTTTTCCGTGGTTCTCACAAAAAGTTTATTCTGCTTCTCTTTGGTTTTCTGATGTGATTGTTTTCTCGTGCTATATGTTTCGGTTTCCTGGTGTACTTTGGCTTCCTAGTTTGTTTGGGTTTCTATTTGTCGTGTTGGTTGGAAGGCTCTGAAACAGTTTAGGGTTTTGGTCTGGACTCCCCTTACGGCTAGGGTTTGGACTTCGTTTTCCTTTTTCCCTTCGGTTTGGCTTGGAATTAGAGGCCATTGTTTTTGGATTTGGCTGTGTCTGTCTAACGGAAGTTTTGGTTTTGGTTTTCTTGTTGGGATGGGTACCCCGACCTCAGCAAGGGGGCCATCACTTGATGAGATTGGTCAATCGTTCGAACGTCAGTTAATGCTAACAAATCGTGAGAAGGTGGGTGTGGTCATAGTAGCTTCTGCAATTTCCGATCATTTTGTGGGATTTATTTATGGCCTTGTTGCCAAAGTTATCACGCTTCATGACGTGAATAGAGATGCGTCTATTAAGAACTTTTCCAGTCTGTGGAAAGGCAAGGAGGATATTTCGATTAAGGAGATTGCATAGATCCGCTTCTGGGTTCGTTTTGTCTGAGATCGAGACCAACGCCGAGTTGTTGATATGGAACTGTGGGCTTACCGTCACTCTTTAGTCTTGCTTGCGGAAGTGCTAGATGATGGTAGTCCTCATACCTTGCCGTTAAAGTTCGGGACTTTTTGGGTTGAACTACATGGCATCCCGGGTTTCTGTATGATAGTTGCTATTGTGAAATCCATTGGAGCAAAGTTGGGTGACCTGATGTGTGTGTATAATCATGATGGGGATGACTGTGTGAGTCGATTAATTTGTATTCGGGTTCAGTTTGATGTGGAGTTACCTCTCATACGTCGAATACCGGTCACTTTTCGAAAGTTAGGAAGAGGGTGGTGGATTTTAAATATGAATACCTCTCAGAGTACTGCTTTGCTTGTGGTTCGATTTGTCACTCGACCCAAGTCTATGTCAAGGCGCATGAGGGCATGGGCGTTTTAATTCGTTATCTTTGCATCAGTTTACAAATCTTCTTGGTGAACGAATTGGGACTTCGATCTAACATTCCTCCTCTCCTCAATCTACATTGCGGGGTAGTTATCATTTTTCCCAAGTGATGGGCCTTGGCGGCCATCCTCATCGCACCCCAATGTCCGTGTGAATCACCGCAAAAAGGAGGAGTTAGTTGATTTGCATCATCTCCATGCAAGAATCGACGGAACCATATGCTGGGTTCTATTGGTAATCTGATGGCTCAGGTTAGGCTTCATATTCATGGTGTACGGCAAACTGGTGATCCCGGGCCAGTTGATACTGCAGTTTTCCCTACTTTGCCTTCCTTGATGTCGATGGCAATGAAGGAACAGAGTGCGTCGCAAGTTAAGGCTGTGAACCTATCGGCACCCTTAATTGTTGACCTGAAATAGATGCTGATATACTAGTAGGTGGAGGTGATGCCCCTGTCATTTCACAATTGCCGGAGTCTGATCCTTTTAACTTCAAGTTGGACCAAGAGGCCTAAGAGAAAGCCTACCTCACCCCCAACCCCCTATGTCGTCCAAATGCAGAGAGAGGGAGAACCTCAGGGTTCTCCCATGTGTTCTATATATTCACCACTTAGCTTATCTTTCTTCCCTATGGTTTTAAGTCTTGCAAAGGTGAGGAGGAAGTAAGAGAAAGCATCAAATCTCTTCCCAAGGCAAGCTAAAATCGGTCCCAAGAGAAGTGTTTCTAGCACCATATACTTCTCTTGTGTATCATCTTCATTCCGAAGAGAAGGCTTGGTGTGGAGACTTCGGAGGTCACTACTCTGTGGCTTGGAAGATAAGTAGAAAGTGGATCCTACCACCATCACTAGGTTGAATACTTGGGTTGGACTCAAGTTGCGCTCCAAGGGTGAGCTTCTATCTACCTTCATATCTTTAATTTCAAGTATAATAGTTTGCAATTCACATCAACTCTTTGAACCTTAAGATCCTTTGAAAGGTTTTGTTTTTAGGCTTTATGGTTTTATTTAAAGTCTTTCGTTGCCTATCAAATGAACTTTTGATAATCTAGATGTCTAAATGAACCTTGTTTTTTAGAAAAACACAATATATCCTAGTTCGAGGAGGACTAGGTTGTTTTGGAAGCCTAGTTCAATGAGGGCTAGGTTGTTCTAGAGTTCTACTCCGAGAAGGACTAGGTCATCTAGAATGATATAAAAGGATGAAGAGACCCTTCTTCAAAGTGTCAATTGATGATAGTCACCCATATCAGGTCGTCAAGATCAATGCCCAATTACCACCTCAGATTCGTGTTGACCTGATAAACTTCCTACGTGAGAATGTTGAGGTCTTCAAAGGGTCGTATGAAAGCATGCCTAGAATAGTCCCGAGATCATATCACACCGTCCAAGTACCAATCCCATCTTAAACGCTGAGCTTATGATGCAAAACGGTACGCTGACATAAAAAAGGAGGTTGACAAGCTCACCAAGATTGGTTTCATTCGTGAGCTTATGAAGAAGCGATTTCATTGTTAAAATCACCGTCTAATAAGTTCCCAAGTTGTTGGCATGTGAATTAATGACTTAAAATCGTCGTTGATTAGTTATGAAGACGATGTTTTTATTGTAAAACCATTGTCTAATAAATTGGCATGTGAATTAATGACTTAAAACTGTTGTTTATTAGCTGTGAAGATGATGTTTTATTGTAAAAGCATCATCTAATAAGTTGGCATGCGCTATAAGTTGACACATGAATAATGTACTCTTTTCCCTAGCTAGTATTTTTGTCCCATAGGGTTTTTGCTAGTTAGGTTTCAATGAGGCATATGCTATTTGTAATGGATACCCAAGGGGAGTGTTAGGAAATCGCTAGTAAACATGGGTATCCACTTAGAGATATATTCCTTATATAACAAGAGATCTTTTGGGCCATCCATATAACCCTAAAAGATTCTTGTGGCTCTTTTTTTCACACTTTCTTACTTAAACAAATCTATTTTTTAAGAATTTTTATTTCTTTTTTCTAAAAAAATGAATTTTAGAACAAAAAAATTCAAAGTTTTTGAATTCCCTACTTAAATAACAAGTTCATTAAGCTTTATTAGTAGATCAAGCAGATCAAGCTCATTAAGCTTTATTAGTAGATCAAGCAGATCAAGCTCACTTTTGAATATAGGCCGATTTGTGAACCAACAAGAGTCTGCATTTTGCCATATTTCACAAAACGCATAAAAATTGCCAAACTTTGTGAGACTTCGCATTTCTTGCATAGCTGCTTTCCATGACATGCGAGCTCCAGAACCCCTTCAACGTAAGACTGGATTCTACGTTCCTGGGGACGACATTTATTTTACTTTTGGATTGTTCAAAGATAAAGAAGTGACATGTTGCAAGTTTTCCATATAGGTTAGTATTATTGCCTAATACAATGTGCATCAAATTAATTATCCTGGCAAATAATGAATGATAACAATTACAAGCTTGACAATAATAAATACAACATAGGAACAAGACACCAATTCGGGTTTAAGTTTAAATGAACCGAGGGTTCAAGAACAAATGCAAACGGACATGTCGAAATCTAGTGGACTTGATCTAGAAAAAGGGCAAATAAATTGGGCACTCTGAGTTGAAAAAATGGTTAAATCCTATCCATTCCGCTAGGATGCACAGTGAGCCTTGACAAAAAGAATTAAAGGAAAATTTCATGTCAATGCGCAACTTATGAGAGTACGTTATAGGTGATGATGGAGAAAATCATTATTCTTCAGTCTCAAGAGGCCAAACTTTTGTGAATTGAAAATAATTTGAATGAGAAAAATTTCTGGGGAGAGTCATGAGTGGTTCATCCCCGCTGAGCTTTCGAACTGCCAATCCCAAAGCATATCCCAAAGCTCGTGCAACAGGGACTGCAACTGCATTTCCAACTTGACAATATCTGCACAAAGTACACAGAATTTGCAATACACATCATATGATTATTCAAAAACACTTACCGAGCTCATTGGATAGAATATGGGCACTGAAATTCCAATATTATGTAACAAGATTATTGGTTAGAAAACAGTGTCAAAAATGATTTCAGTTCTATCCTAATTACAAATGGTTTGTTTTGGTAGCTCTTTTTTATTTATAACAATTTTGTATATTAATGATTAAGAAAAGGAAAGAAAAGCTGCTTTTAAGCAAAATACCCAAACAAGTTTTTAATATCTTAAAGGAGCAATGCCATAGAAGAAATTTGTTCTCTACACAACATGTAAACTAAGTTCAAATACAGATTTGAAAAACACAATAATAAAGTGTAAACATCAAAATTATGATATAAAATATCAATTATAACTACGGAAATCAACAGCTATGTTAAAAAGTTTACCAAAACTTTGAAGAACCTCAAAATTATTATAGAGTTCTTCATATAAGATTTTGCATAGGAAAAGTATGAAAACTGAATAGCCAAGCACATGAGAGGTACATAATAATTTGAAAGTTGAAAGGTGAAAAAGTTTTGGCTTTTTCCCAAAGTGAAATCTATAAATTTACTTAATAATAAATAATGAAATAAGAAATCATATATTCTCCGTTAGGTTCTAACATTTGAGCATATTAGCACTCCCAACTTTACATAAACCAAATTATGTCAAAATAACATGAAAATATATAACAATTGAGTCTACACACTAAATATATATACTAAAAAGTGTATCAAAAACATAAATGAAACTATAGAGAGAGAAGTGTAGGTGGGCATGCTTTCAGTGTAATTAGATGTTGAATAGTAAGAAACTTTAAGGTTTCATTTTATTTTGTTATTTAAAATCTCTTTGTTTCATTTTAATTTCTAATGTTTTCTGTTTTCAATTTTCATTTTCTGCAGAAATCTGAAAACATCGATCACAAACTTGGGCATGACTCAAAAAATGAAATTCATATTTTTTTCAAGAAACGGTCAAAAGGAATTAAATATGAAATTATACATTCATAAGAATTAGAGTATACCTCTCCTTAACCGTCCCACAGAATCTATAATAATCAGGAAACCCTTGCAATCTTGCACATTCTCGTAAAGTGAGGATTCGGTCTTGCTCTGGATGTAATATTGCCTACAGAAGTTTATAGGTCACTACAATATTCAAACCATGAGATGCCATTAAGAACATTTGAGACCATGGTCAAACCTGGCTGTGACAAGTTGGGAACGTCAGTACAGTGGGCACTGTCTCATCCCACCACAACCTCGCAAATGGTCTAAAAATATAAAAGAATCAGAAAATACGAGAGAGAAAAAAAAAATGGAGAAACACATGAGAAGGCTACCAAAACAAGAGATCTAACCTTTTTGACTTGCCTTGTTCATAAGTGAAGGCATAATCTGGTACCTGACAGTAGAAGATTGTGGTTAAATACGAGCCAATTTTCATTCCACTTGAGCCAGATGCTCATGACAAAACAGACATTGTCCTCTTCCTTAATGCCCTTTATTTCAAACCACTCTGGTTCCGATAGGCAGTTTCAGTCCTCTGAGCCCCTTTCAGCCCTATAAGAGTTGACCTTGTAAATACGTTCCTATTATTGATTCCTAGCCTTTTTAGGAATCCTTTGTAAATATGTTTATATGCCTCTCCATGACAGAAGAATAAACAATTCAAATTCCTACAAAATATTCTGCACAGTATCAGAGCAGGTGTGGGCCATTCTCTGAAAACATAAGCCTAAAATCTGCTACAGCTGCCACCTAGGTGATGTTTTCCCCTCTAGTCTTCTTCCACACAAAATGAAGCTCTGTTTTCCCCTAAAATCTTGATCAGATTTGTTTTTCCTACATCACTTGGTTCCAATTACTATGGGTGATAATATTCTTCATGAGTCTTCAACTGATCATGCTGCTCCTATTATCACCATTCCGGTGACTCCTCCTCTGGAAACATGTAGCGTTGGATCATTGATTCAGGCGCCACTGATCAAAGACTAATGATCCCTCTCGGTTTGTCTCTTTTACTCTACCTTGTTGTACTGCTATCAGGGTTGCTAATGAGGTATCTACTCCTGTTTATGGGGTGGGTGTTCCTGATCTCTCAAATAACTTACTCTTGCAACTCCTTTGGTATGCACACAACTTCTGCAAACTTAATCCACTTATATCAATTCAAATACAACTCCTTTGGTTCCATCTAGCAAGGACTTCAGTCCTTTCTGTGAACATTGTCTCCTAATAGTATGGTTTCCCCTCGACCATATAGCTTTCAAAAATCAATTATCTGTCGTGTTTATCCCAAAGAATGTACAAGAAGCTCATAGCAATCCTAAGTGAAAAAAATGCTATGCTACAGAAGAGGAAGGCTTTCCAGAAAAAGTCTTCGTGAGATATTGTGGAGAAATATAAGAAGACCGTGGGGTGTAAAGGGGTGTTTACTGTGAAACGTAGAGCTGATGGATCCATTAAAAGGTACAAGGCACCTTGCAATTTATCCTAGTCAGGTTCCAACTGATAAGGAGAGATATTAGAAGCTAATTAGGAGGTTAATCTATCTATCTAGCACACGATCCGATCTAATGCAGTTGGTGTGGTGAGCCAATTTGTGCACTCACCACAAGGAAGATGTTTATCGAATCCTAAGGTATTTAGTCTGCTCCTGGAAAGGGTATAATTTTCTGAAAGCATGGTCATCTAGAAGTAGGGTACACAAACTTTGACTAAGCAGGTTGAAAGATTGACAAGGAAACCACCCAGGTTATGTTCAATTTGTCAGGGGCAATCTTGTATATTTTCTGCACAATTTCCAGGCTTACAAAAAGAAAACAAGATAACACAGATTGCTTTGATATGTATACAAGTACAACTACCTCAGCAGACCTTTTCGACAACAAGGCATAAGTTCAAATTTGCACTGTTTCAAGGCAGGAAACTTTTGAAGAAACAGCAATGATAAGATTAAGTCCATCATTCTCCGTTGCAGATAATGAGCATCAACACTTACTAATGGTTTTCCTGATGGCAACAGCAAATGCTTTTCAGTTGAATCCCTCCGAGCCACATTGTCATTTCCTACAACAACACCAGGGAGGTCCCGGAAGTTTGCTCCCTGAAAATAGCTATAGATTAGAAATAACAGGATGGATAAAAAAAATTAATGGCACAAACGTGATGTTACACTTATCCATGCTGTATACATATCTGACCTTTCTTTTTGGAATTTGACAAACTCGTAAGTAATCATCTTCGAACAACGGGTAAGGCCGATGGTCATACAGTGAAACTTTTGTTTTCATAGTGCCATCTAACACAGATCCCATCATCTCTACAGAACCAGCATAAATGAAAGTTAAAATGGAAATCATATAAATACATGCAGTTGGAAGGATGGAAGATATAAAAAGATTAGCATAACCAATATATCAATAAACCTCCAGACACCCAACATGGCCATCAACCTCATCAAACAGCCAATTGATCAAGTTTGATGAGGTTGATGGCCATGACTAGAATGCCACAATAAATGTTCAGCAATATGCTGACCATGCTAAAGTAGTTCAAAAACAGATCAAGTTTGTACAGTGTATTATTCCATCATGCTCTTAGCTTTATTTCCTTATTGTTCTTTTGTACTAAACCAGTTATGAATACTTTATTAAGTGTAACTCTATTTCTATGATATAATAGGGTTACGTGGGCAGTAATCTAAGCTTGATATGCACCATTGGTGCATTCCCTGACAACTTAAGCTTTGGGCCTAGTGGTTGTGTAGCATGGTATCAAACCCTTCTTTGCAAGAGGTATTGAGTTTGATCCCAGTTAACCACATCTTTCTTAGTTTGCAGGGTGAATGATGATGTTGCACCTATAAATTTCTCTTCCTCCATCTGTCTGCCTCGGATAGGGCTACATGTGAGAGAGGGTTTAAGCTCAATACACATTACTGCCGATTCCATGATAGCTTAGGTTTTCAGGGTAGTGGTTGTGTAACAAGTTGCACCCCGATCAAGAGGTGGTTTACATTAGTTGCATTGTTGAACTATATTAATATTTGGAGACATCGTTAGGGATCAGATGAATCTACCAATTGGAAACACAGGTCATGAACTTCATTATTGTTATTTTCACCGTTCTACCTGCAAGGATATTTTTTTTCATAGTCATGTAAATATTTCCAACGTAAATATGCTTTTGGCCTCAAATTGAGATAATCAAGTTACAGCAATATTGTTATAATTTGGTATAAAAACCTGTAATGTAGCCTCCACAAGAAAAGACAAAACTATAGCCCTAAACCCTAGTGAAATGACTGGCCCCTTCAACAAAGAAATAAAAATCTAGCACACCTTCTGATGGCCGCCAGCACTCCCCTAAATTTTCCACCTCTTTCCGCTATCCTAGGAGTTGGGCGGAGTCATTGTCACCTTCAAGGCTACTGCCTCTTGTTTTTCTATATTTGGGGTCTTGAAACTCTAGTTTTTGTTTTTTTTTTTTTTTTTTTTTTGGTTTTGGATAGAAATGAAATTTATTGAAAGAAACGAAAAGGAACACACAAGTGGATAAGGCATCCACAAGCCAAACGACCAACAACAGAAAAAACAGACTTAAAAAACAAAGACACCAGCCAAACTACAGTCTGCTACACCAGAAAGAACCAAATAAAACAAGATGCAAAAAAACTCTTCACATCACAGCAGTTATTTTTGTTTTTTATCCTACATCTGCAACTATGCTGAATACCGAATCTAGAGACAAACCCTAAATCAATGAAAAAGTTTATATGAATATTAACTGCATACAAAGTCTGAGAATAGTGATATACCATATTGCGTTGACCTTATATATCTTTGGAAATCTGTTCCAGGAGGCTTTTGGTACGACATTTCTTCACTTGTTTCATCGTTTGTGACCTATAACATAAAACTAAATCAGAAATTTGTTCAATTGTAAGAGAATAGCTAAGCTTCAAATACGATGAACGCACAGCAGGAAGATCAGAGATGGCATCATGAAGAACCAGAGCTTCTTCTAATACACGAGGTTGGTCTTCATCATAAGCAACAGTATTGCGCTGCACATAAAGGTAAACAATTTAACTCGAAAAGAATGAACTGAAGAAGGTTTAAGCATTCCATAGAACACAATAGGTACCTCGAACTCTGGTGGAGGCCAGTATCTAATTATGACATCATGTGTAGGAAGAGGAAATTGAGGTAGATTCTGCAAGCAAACAGGATAAAACCACATCATGTTCTTGTTCCATCATCCAACATGAATGAATACACTATTCAATGTGTCCCATAAGAATTTGATTGAGCTTGAGTCATTATCAATTGCAGTATATTTATTCTCTTTCTTATTATTTTTCTATTGTTTGGAGCCTCATGTGACCCCTATGTATTTTTGTATTACCCTCAAACATTTATTTAGACAATGACAATGAAACAAAGAGACCACCTCACAAGGATGAGCACCCCACAAGAAAACACGCAACCGAAATTGTGGAAGGCCATAACAACCGGCAGCAAGTATTCCTAGCCTTGCTTGGTAATTCATATGCACCAAACGACTAAGTGCATACCTACCAAGAGAAGCTTTATCAAATCTCAAAATGTCAACTACATTTTCCATCAACACATACTTTGGCTTCAAAAATTTTACAATGTCCATGAAGACTACAATTTGATGATTTCTCTCATCATCTAATGGAGAATCAACGTTTCTGTAGCGATTATAGCCGCTAATGCCTTGGCAAGGAGGGCCCCCACAAATTACATCAACATCACCCTGGAATTATAGATAAATATCAGGATTCAGATAATACAAGATCAACACCTATATGGTACTACTTTAACTTGTACAATCAGTAAATACTTACTGGAAGTGGCAAGATCTTCACCTTCTTCCCATATCGTACAAAATCCTGTATGCTTCCTAGGCAGTTACTGAGAAGAGACGGAACAATTAGTGCTGAAGACCACACACATATTTCAAATCATAACAAGTCGCAATACCTTAACCCTCCAATTGGTTCCCATGTATCTTCACTGCTACTATAACCCTTCCAATGCACCTATTAAAACAGCTATGATTAAAATGTTTTTTTTAATTATTTTATGCAAAACGAGATATTACTAAATCGTGAATACTAATCATACAAGCATGGATAAGAAATTCACAGTCAACCACTATGGAGCAACAATTTACAACAACTAACAAATCCAGCATAATACTTGATAATGAAGAGCCTAAAAATCTGAAGTAACCAATGCCCAGAAAGATGACTAAAATCTAACTCAATCCAAAAGTTCTTCCACCCAAAATCTCACTAATCCTTTAAAAAATAAAAATAACAAAGCTTTATAGTGCGCTCCATCCAAATGGCCCAAAACACTGCAACAACAGACAGTGCCGTAGGGTTTTATCTTTCTTTCCTCTTCCCAAAGCCTGTAAAACTGAGTAGTCAACACCTCATAACACCCTTTTGGAATGACCCAACTAGCATTAGAAGGTAAAAAATATGGAACCTCTGATTTGTTCCACAAAACGCTACTGTATGATATGCATAGAAAAAATCCCAGAGTCCTCTAGCTTCCATCTCCTATCATCCACCCTAGAAATTGACAAATGAACCCCTTCCAACTTCTGACTCCAAATCAATAAGAATTCTTAAGCTAAAATTCCAGCAAATATAACCTGTCAAATCTTTGACACATTGCTCCTTCTCTAAAACTTGACCAAGTAAAATCAGCATTTAGAAAAGTTGGATCTCTCAAATTTGTTTCTTGGATAAAATCATTATAAAAAAAACCAGCATTTTTTTTTAATAGAAACATTTGTATTGATAATCAAGAGGAGAAATTATCCTCGACCATACAACGAAAGGAATTTGGACTCATTAAGCACCAGAATAACTAAAATAAAAAACAACTAACCTACCATGCCCGAAAATAAATCTGTAATTAGAAAACAACTTATGTAAAATCATCTTAAGACTGCCACCATATCTCTCATGATGATAGAATAATGATAATCCTTGAACTGCCCCAAAACGGATGCCCAAAGAGATGCCCAAAATTTAACTCTATCCCATAATTCCTCAACCCTTACTCCTATATGTCCCTGAAAAATTCTTCGATTGCACTCCATCCAAATATTTCAGAAGATAGCATGAACTAGACAATCTCATAGAATTCGAACTCTCTTCCCCCTCCCCGAAACCACCAACTTGATACTAAGGAACTCAAAACACCCTTTAGGAATCACCCACTCTTCTCTGAGTAATATGAACAGTGAATGAACAAGTGATCAATGTTTTCTGCATTCTCTTTGCAAAGAACACACCAAGAAGGAGATAAACACATCTTTGGTTGCCTCCTTTGAATAACATCACAAGTATTAATCTTGCCATTCGCTACCAACCACACAAAGAATTGAATTTTCGGAGGTGTCTTTGGGTTCTAGATTGAGATGAAAGGGGAGAAGACATCCCTGATGTCATTAGGAAGAAGAAAAGACCTCAAAGACTTGCACGAAAACGAACCCTGCTCCTCGATCTCCCATATTCTCCAATCCAATCTAGAACTACTTCATCTTACCTTCCCCAATATATCCAAAAGTATTACCACTTCTGCAATCTCAGCCTCGGAAAAATTCCTTCTGAAGCCAAAATCCCAATTAAGAGGCAGCTCTTGAGTGTTAACAAAATGAGAGATACTTAGATTTTTTTTCCTTGACAAGGAAAAGAGTCTAGGAAACAAATTTTTCAGTAACCCTTCTTTCAGCCAAGAGTCCTCCCAAAATCTAATATTCTTCTCATTGCCAACAAAAAAACGGCAGCATTGAAGAAAAGAATTATACCCTTTTGAAATTTTTCGCCATGGATTCCTACAAGGACACATTGACTACCTGTTTAGTCATCCTTCCATCATTTGTCTCACAGTGACAAACCTCACCGTATTAAAGTCTCCTCCACACAGCACATGATTCTTCCCAAAAGCTCTTCGTTTTCCTATGTCTGCACGGGCCATAGACTCCTCAAAGCCACCAGTCTGCTCCATAAACCTTTTATTTATGGATGCCAAGAACTCCCCTACAACAGATTCCAAAACCGATACATGATTTGTGTTCCACATCACTACAATGCCTACTATCTACCCCTTGAAGGAGCAAACACCAAATCCTTTAATATGAACAACAAAACACTCGCCACTAACTTACCGTCCACAATCGCTTTTTGTTTCTGGCCCCTGATACTACAATATCAAACATGAGTTAAAAAATATAATTGCAATTCGAGAACACCACAAATAGAAGGGGAGTTGACCCTTCCATCAGATATACAAATTATTAGAAAGAAAAAAGGTTCAGCTATTGTATAGTCTAGAGCACTTGAACTACTCATAGGTTTTGGAAATAGTTAGGAGATGGAATGTACATATAGCTCTGTTCATATTATATACATTAGCACGTCAATTGATCACCAATGTTTTTAGTTCTTTCTGAAAGACAAGCAAAGTAAATTACTCAAAGGGCACTAAATGTAAGAGACATATTGCATATACCCATAACATAAGATATAAAGAAATTATGCGTATGAACCTTTTATTTCAATGATTGGAAATGACAAAGTTTCAAATCTCTAGCCTCATCCAATACAAATGGTCGTAAATAGTTGGGAAAGCCCAGCCACATTCTTATATCTTGAATAGAGAAAGCATATTGAGATAATGAAGGACTACCTAAGACTCAAACAAGTGTCTTGACTCTTAATTTCGCATGAAAAACCCCTAGAACGAAATAATCACAAAAAATATAAAACAGTGAGTCCATATGAATTACCAAATTTGCTTAATTATCCCCCTCCCCTAAAATCTTTTACTAAGAAAATTACATTTTTCCCCTTTAGTTTTTTGGGTTTCACATCATATATATATATATATATATATATATATATGAGGACCCAAGCACTAACCGGTTAGTAAATTAATACAGTGCTAATCACTCGTTTGGTCCCACTCTACAACGTCATTTCATGATTCGGTATGCATATATATATAGATGTTGGGACCAGGTAGGCAGCCAAAGAGAAGCACCATCAACAAAACCTTTTAAGCCATTTACTAAGGATGACCTTTAAACCATTGAAAAAATTACATTCGGTAGGATGTTGGGACCATAAGTTGCAGTATCATCTGCTCATCTAGGTTCATGAACTGATATTCTATCATGTCTATCTCTTTGGTATAAGTAAAAATGCCATATATACAGCCATGATCATGTTTTCTTCATAAAAATTCATTAAACAAAGAGTGTGAACAGCCGCATGCATAACTTTGCTTAAGAATCTCGCACCCACTGGCAATGAGTTATCGTCTTTGAATGTAAGTGAAAATAAAATCTCATCATGACCTTGCAGACATTGTCATCAGGCATCTTAAAGGAATTTCTTTTACCTTAAAGTTTACTCCATGCTTTCCTGTCTTATTAGGATCACCGTAGCAGATATCAACAATCCTCGAAACTTCATATTCGTCTGTAGCAATCTCATTACTATTCTTGGGTGTTTTTGATGTTTTTGATCTTAATGGATGAGTTCTTTGAACATCATTGACTGTATACCGTCTGCATAACTTTTCCCATTCTTTTAACAGTTCAAGAAAATCCTCAGCTGCTTCATTCCTGACCTACAAAAAAAAACATAGAACTATTCTGTAATGTCATTGAACATTAAAGGGGTGAGAAAATTGGCTATTGCCTAGCAAAGGATAAGGTGTACTCACTTGCGTTTCTGGATGATTTAACTTCAAGCTTTCACAGGCAGATTTATCACTGTCAAGGGCCCATCTCTAAATAAAAGCCAGAGAGTAAGATTCACTTAAAGCCATAACATGTTTGAGGCAGCTGATAGTAATAAAAAAAAATACAATGAAAATGAAAATTGAAAAAAAAAAAATTGTTGAATACCGTGAGAAGATTAACACAAGACAGTTTGGCACCAAGACACAATCCAGTTGACATACCACCACAACCACAATAAAGATCTAAGACTGCTAACTCTGCATTGTAAGTTTCAGAGCTGGGCATATTCTCCAACAAGTTTGCAGTTGACAGTATAGAGACTGCTTCGATTGAATTGTATGCTGGCAAGTTTTGGTTCTTAAGAGAATTATCTGAAGTAAAATTAGACAAGTAGGAATTGTCAAACCTTTGAACTTGAAATTTTTGTGCAAATTTTAATGTCAACGTCTCACATTTTAGGTAGATCTTGGAGGGCCATGTGGTAGAAAACAACCATACTACAAAGTTTTCTATTCACTGAAATTGAACATGGAAGGTATTGTCTATAAAGATAAGAAAATAAAAGACTTTCTCAAAAAATTTATCCACTGAAATTGATAAGTCAACAATTGAATTGGATATCCCGAAACCAAGATACTGAAACCAAACAGAAGATAGTATTACTTAATTAATCCTATATTACAGCAAACATTGCATGGTATTAAAACAATCATATCCAATCTAGTCCAATCCCTGAGCAAAGTAACAATCCAAATTAAATCCTGCACACCAAACCAGAAACAAATATAAGCACCTATCACTGTCACAGTATGATCCACTCACCAGTAATCAAGGAGCGAAACGTGGAATAGTCCACACAGTATTCCATATCATAGTAGAAGTCAGACGACAAAATGGAGTTCCCTTTTAACCCCACCTGAAAAAAGTCAAAACATAGATAAAGTTCATTAATATAATATATGACATAGGCCTGGAAATTTCAAAAACAGAAAGCAATTATATAACAGAAGTCAAATTTAAAGGAAAAAATCAAGATTTAATTATACCCTAGGAGATACATGTTTAACATTGACTTTTGAAACTATGCAATCTATCAAATTATCATTCATTATAGTAGAATAGAATAAACGCCTCTTGTCATGAACATCCCCTACATCTTTGATAACCTGAGAAACAAATACAAAGAACAAAGAATGGTTAGTACTTAGTTGGATATTCTGCTCATGGCATTCCATACTTGAAACAGTTTTTACAAACTCACCGTATCTTCAACTTTATAAAACCATTGGACTCTAAAATAATTTTCTCCATCAGTTGTCTTGAAAAATTCTAAGATCCTTCCCACATGCTTTTTTCCTCCATCACCCTGTAAACATTACTTTAACATTTATTTCAAATGCTGCCTTCATCTTAGGAATGCCAACAGAAATACCCGAAACTGTGCATGAGCATTCTTTTGGATGCGTCCAATACAAACTGTAACTAGAGCTGCTCTGAAGACTTAAGGGTGTATTGATGTATTCAAAATATCATAGATCCAACATGAGCATAACTCGAAAGAATAACTATGTAGCAATTCACCCATAACCCTTAGCTTTTTTTTTTTTTAATTTTACATTTCTATCTTAATTAACATTTATTTAAAAGAAAATAAAAGTAAGAGAAAAACAACAATATTGAAGAGGAGCCATCTCAAGCAGGTATAGCATGTGGAGGGACTAGTATATCTATATTGGCTATAGGAAGAAATGCCCATAACCAGTACATACTTGGGAAAGAGAGCAATTACCTTTATGTATGCACAATCTCCAAGACTGAAGATGCAATTGCCAATTTTAGCTTGAGAAAAGTGACATTCCACATTCAAAATTATCTCATCTTCTTCATCTTCACTACAAGCAAGCATGACATGAACAGAAAAAAAAACATTGAACCAAAGAGGATTATATTAAAAACAATCATGCTTCGCTTAAGTCAGGAGCACATTGTTCTCAGGTCTAATCATGTAAGGGCACATATTCCACGTAAAATGAATCACAAACACCTTTTTTAGTTAAAATAAAAATCTTTTTTTTATCTCGTAGTTGGCAAGTCAAAAGAGAAACAGTGGAAGGGTGTGATCATAGAGAATATATTGCTTTTAAGGAAAAGAAGGTTTGGTAAGAATGTTCTGTTACATGTTTGTACCTCCTCACCAGTCAAGACAATGTGCTCTTGACAAGCGAGGAGCAACGCATCACAGCATGCAAAGCATAGAACTGAAGAAAACCACAACATAGAACTGAAGAAAACAACAACCAAACCATCAAAGAGACAAATTGTGAACTGTTTATTACTCACTTTAACTTCAAGCTTTGACTTTTAGATCTTTGACTCTGCAAAACTCCAACACAGCCACAAACAAATCTAAGACATATTAAACGCTATACTGAGGTGAAATTTACAATAGTCTCATTACAATGAGCATAAAACCTCAAACCCTATAACAGAGTATAATCCATGCCAAGTCGTCAAATGGCTTCAAAGGTACAAGTTAAATGCTCAAGAGCCAGAAATTATTCTACCCACACCATACAAAAATGCACAAATTTGCATTAAAACATGCACACTCATTTATATACATATAATGCAAACAGGTTCATGAGCACATATTTATATGCATATAAAATTTTAGTATAAAAAAAATGCATATAAAATTTCAATATAACTGTAGAAGATATAATAGAAATATCTCCACTGCAAAAGGTTCACTAAAAATGCATATTTGATTAGGAAATAAGGTAGCACATGGTCAACATTAAACAGAGGGTGTTGGAACGTTAAAACAAACACTCATTATGCCCCTCTCCCTAGATTTTTCTGATTCTTTCTTTGTCTCTACCAGTTCCCGGATCTCTCTATATCTTTATCTTTCAAATATCTTATTCTTACTCCTCACCAAGAAACATATTGATATAACTTTTTTGTAACCCTTATTAGATAAGCTTTGACTTCCACGTATTATAACTAGGAGCAGTATCTATATCAGCAAATTTCCAACCCAAAACCTTCTTCAAAGGACCAGTAGGAAGTCCAATTGAGAGAAAGATATGTGCTGAGTCGTGAAGTAGTGAGTCAATTCAATGAGGTGTATGTATGTATTCCCAATCAACTTGAGCTTCTTTTTTTTCCTTATAGAAAATCAACTTAAGCTTCTTCCTCTTTTCTTATAGGAAGTCTACTTAAGCTTTGCAATAATTGACAACTCAATACTTAAGTCATCAACAGAACCAATACAAAGGGGCTCTCATCAAACTCTACCCCCAATCTGCCGTACCGTTGACTCTATCTATTCATTGAATTTATTTTTTGACATTTTTTAAGTACAATAATGGCCAGGACGAAAATTTGTTAATAGTATAATGTACCTCTGATTTAATGTTGAGGTCCTTAAAGGAGAAAAAGAGTCGAGTAAAAGAAATGCAAAGGAATAAATAGTATCTGAGTTGATTTAACACCTTCATTTGATACCGCCAACCCCATCTTTCTTGAGCTTCAACATCAGGAATTGGATCCCCAATCAAGGAAGTACTTTTGCAATTCTTTTGTTTATTTTGCCTGTTCTCTGATGAATCCAATGTTTTCCTTTTCTTTGGTTGCTGTTTCACATATGTCTCCGGCAATTCAATCAAAGAGCATTCTGTTTCTCTTCCTTCATTCTCAAACATAGCTGTGGCTTCTTTTGGGGATTGCCTCAAGTATTTTTCATCAAAAATTCTTGAATCAGATTTTCCTAATGACATCAATATCTTCTTGGATGGAAACTCATCTTTTGAATCAGACAATCCGAAGATAATAGAATTTAGATTAGAGTTTTTCTCAGCTGCTGCTACATAAGGGGAAAATCTAGGAGATCTCCTTATCTCCTTTCCATTCACACAATGAGAAAATATAGGAGATCTTCGCATGTGCTTTTCATCCAATTTTTCAAGGTCAACATTTTTCAACGATTCACTATCGCCGTTTTCAGGGGCTGGCATTAGCCTTGAAGACCTCCTCTCATCTTCTGAATCAAACAATCCAACAATACTAGAATTTAGATTAGAATTTTTCTCATCCGCTGCCACAGAAAGGGAAAATCGAGGAGATCTCCTTATGTGCCTTTCATTCACACAATGAGAAAATCTAGGAGATTTCCGTATGTGCTTTTCATCCAATTTTTGAAGGTCAAAATTTTTCAGTGATTCACTAACAATGTTTCCAGGGGCTGACATTAGCCTTGAAGACCTCCTCAAGGGCATAGGGTTCTTTATCACCACATTCATGCCATGAGAGAGATAAATGCTGGACTTCTATATCTCTTGATGATGCTTCGACATCAGAAGGTTTTAAGGACATGGCCTTGAAGCAGCTTTTTTCAAGGGATTCCAAGTTTCTCAGGGATATCTCTTGTGAAGAAACTTTCAGACAGCAGCTTTCCGCTTCGGAGTGATTCATCAGCCTTGGAGATCTCCTGACAGACTTCTCTACCGAGATCTCTACATTTGATACTGCATCTTTATCCTTGTAAGCACTGCAACAAGTGAAAATGAAAAAGTCAATATTATTAGCACATGAAGACTATGAAGACCCCCCTACCCACGACCACAGCTACTCACTTTGATCCCATGCATCCGTGCTTGCTTTTTTTATGCTGCATAAGGCAAGGATCCATTTTTGGAATTAGAAGTGCAAAATAAGATAAATGGTCAACTAAACATGTTGATATCCAAAAACGGATCAACAAGAGAGGTGAGAGATGGAGAGGGGGTTAAGAGATAGGCACAAACACCAAACACAATAAGTATGTTGTTCACCTCAATGGGCTACATCAACTGGGTGACTTGGCTAATTAGGCTAACTTTTTGCAAGGTGATTTTTGAATGATGACCTAAAATAAAATGGTTTGGGTCATGAGATGACGTTTTAGAGTGGGCCCAAACAGCTTGTTAGTATCATCTTAACATACTAACCAGTTAACGCTTGAGCCATCCTCAATAGAAGGGGACAATATATATATGCACATAAATAACATAAAAACCAAGTAAAAACTGTAAAAGTCATTACAAAAGGTGATGTGTGCGCAAGGGGCTTGTAGCTCAAGTGATTAAGAGCATTTACCCCTGCACCCAAGGTCCTAGGTTTGACTCCCCCAATATCACTTGTATAAAAAATTAAAAATAATAATAAAAAGGGACATGTGGCTCTTTTTTTTGGGTGGTTGTGTTAGTATATATAAATGGGGAGGGCCTTCAATGTGAAACTTTCAAAATACCCCATAATGCCCTTAGTTAATGAAAACTTAAGGAAGAAAATTAGGCTAATTTTTGACCAATTTTTGAATGACGACCTAAAAAATAAATGGTTCGGGTCATGAGATGGCGTTGAGGAGCCAGCCCAAATGGGTTGTTAGCATCATTTTAACATACTAAACCGTTAAAGCTTGAGCCCTCCTCAGTAGAATGGGACCAATCCCCTTCTATTGAGGGACACCCCTTAGGGTACCCTACTAATTTTTTTTCAATGATCCAAACCATTTATTTTTCACATCTTCATTCAGAGATCATCCTTGCAAAAAAATCATGCAAATTGAAAATCATTAACGCATATAATTGAGACCAACAAAATTAATGAACACGATAATTCAAGAAAGTACTTAAATTTCAATAGTTTAATTGAGTGGTCAAATGATATCGAATTTAAGTGATTTTCTGTAAAGATGATCTTTGAATGAATATCTACAAAATAGACATTTTTTATTAGTGAAACACAATGTGGAGTGGGCCCTACAAGAGTGTCCCTCAATAGAAGCTCTGTATATATATATATATATATATGCATAAAAGTGACGTGTGCCAAGTGGATTTCGAAAAATCCCATGCCTTAGGGTTTTTCTCTTGTAGTTGTTCTTTCCCACATCACCAAAAAATTAAAAATAAATAATAAAAAATCAATATGTTTAAAAAGCAAAAAAAATCAATTTGTTCTTTCATGCTCTTAGTTAATAAATATGTTTAAAAAGCCAAAAAAAATCTTAAATGAGGACAACATAGTAAATTAACAATATTTTAAATTGAAAAGTTCAAAAAATAGAAAAATAAAACACTCACATTTCCTTAAACATAAGTAACTGTTTTCTTTGTTTTCTTTAAAGTGACACGTCGGTTACCCCATCTTTTAAATTTTCACATTTTCTTTATTTTTTTCAAATTTTCCATAGTATTTCCCTTGAAATGACAAATTTGCCCTTACAATTGACGGCAAAATTGGATGGAGTTTTGAAAACTTTTTTTTTTATACAATCAATATTCTACTTTAATCTAATCTAAATTACGGGAAGGGAGATTAGAACTCGAAGTGCATAATGAGGAGCACCTCCGCTCTAGCCAACTTAGCATGTCTGTGGAGTTTTGAAACCTTAACCATAAGTCCTAAATTGGCTTTTTTTTTCTAGTTTAATTCTTAGATTAACTAAAAATAATCGGAAGTAAAGTCATATTAGCGTGACAATTCATGAGGCAAAATGCCAATTTACCCATAAGAATTTGCTTTTAAATTATGAAAAGAGTAAAAACGACATTATATGTGAACAGTGGTGCGGGGCTGTAATTAATGAAACATGAAGGGATCCTATTAAGGTCCGCATGATCTTTTGATTCAAAGACAAGATGGATGGGAGACATCTAATAGGTGCATGGCCACGTGCCCCAAAGAAACTCTCATGGGACAAGTATATCACTTTTTATCCCGGCCAATAATACGACGACAAATTAGATCCCATGTCATTATATTATTGGCTTGCCCTGTTACAAGTAGGTTTTTTTCCACGGGCCCACCCAACTGTGCTTGCAAATCCACATTTGTAATATTATACAGAACCACAAAATATAAAGCATAGCTCAGAAAATAAAAAATAAACACAAACCCGCAAACAAAAAGGAATGACTGTGCTGTTATTTGTACCGTATTTACGGACTATAATGAAAGTGGGTCCCACATGGTGGGCAAGTAGTAAAAATGGCAATATAGATACTATATTTTTCTTCTAAAAAGGAAAAGGAAGGTGCAATTTATTTTCTTTTTTGAACGAGAAATAAAAGAAAGCTCCATCGCGGAAAAACAAAAATTGCATAAATAAATAGAAAGAATAGGGTAGTGACGCGTGCACCTGAAGCGATGCAGTCCCAGTTTTGCTATTCTCAGCTTCCACCACTGGTGACGTAAATCTGGGAGACCTTCTTATGCTCGTCGCACACTTGTTCTCGAACTTTCTGGAAGCGACATTTCCCAAAATACTCTTGACCCCCGTCCCGGGAGGCAAATCGGGCAGCGGAGAAAGTCTCGGCGACCTCCTCAGGCACTTGGGCTGCTGCTGCTGCGTTTTGGGTTGGCTGCATTTCTCAGCCGCTACGAGCTCTGGGTCGTAGGAGCTCAATGGCACTGCTTCCTCCTCACTAACCACATTTTCTACAAACACCGATAATGCCAAGGATTTCGAATTAGAGTTGGATTTGATTTGGATTTAGATTTGGAATTTGAGTTGGATTTGGACTTGCATTTGGGTTTTGATCTCATTATTGTTTGGGTTGGGAATTTCTGGGTTAAAAATGAGAAGGCCACAAAGGAAATGAATGACCAAAGAACAAAACAAAAAAGTGAAGAAAAATGGGTGCCTGTGTTTAGGGGAGGAAAATAGAAAAGAATCCAAACAGTGTCTTCCTTTCGATGACTTCAAAGACATAATAAACAAAGGAAATACTCTTTTTCTCAACTGACACATCTCACGAGGCAGCAGTAGAAGAGTAGGGGCGCGCAGAAAATATCAAATACTTCGGTGGATGGACTAGTCTAGGGTTTAGTTTTTATTTTTGAATTCTTTCAGTTTTAAATAGGGGTGGATACGGTCCGGATTGAATCAGTTTCACCTCAAAATCACGGAAGAACCAATTACAATATAACAATTTAGTTCGGTTTGATTTTGACAAAAGTCATGAAGAAAACTGAATCAAACCAAACCAATTTAAGACAATATGGTTCAGCAGATTTAGGTCTAAACTCAATTCTCATTCCTTTTGCATTTTTTCAATATTATTAGCCCAACTAAAACTTTTAAAGCATGTCCACACAACACCACCCACCCCCAACTCAATTTCCATTTCCATGCAGCCCCCCTCCCCACTCAAATTCCAAGCAGCCCCTTGTCCTTCTATGTCACTATGATTGGATACAAGAGCCAGAATTCTAAGTAAGGCTCAGAGCTGGGATGGGTTTTTTGTGGGTGGGGCTAGGGGTCGAGGGTGGGTGGTGGATAAATAGAACATATGGGAGTGGAAGAATGCAAATGGGAGAGAGAGAGAGAGGTGGGGCTAGAGTAGAGGTGGGTGGTGGATAAATAGGGAGAGAGGGAAGAGAAGTAGCAGAGGGTAGAGAGAACACAGAGGGAGAGAGGGGGGTTGGTTTCTTGAACAAACTCCCTCTTTTTGGTCTCTTAATGAAAGGGGTTAGGTCGAAGGGATGGAGGGTAGGTTGAGGGTGGCGTTGGGGTGTGGTATGGGTCACAGGGGACTGGTACACTTAGGAGAGAGAGACAAAGAAGGTGAGAGGGAGAGAGTGTGGGTTAGAGAGGGGGGTGCAAACTGAGTTGCGGGTAGGGATAGGGGTGGGTTACGCGGTGGAGAGAGAGCATGAAGGGACCAGAGGGGGATGGAAGGGCATGGAATGGGAGGCGAAATGGGTTGAATGGGAGAGAAAAGCAGGGAAGGGGATGGGAGGGAAGGGTAGGACTGAGAGATAGTTATAGATTTTCTTTATAGGCTTATTCACTGTAATAGCCCATAAAACTTTGGTCAAATCTCACTTTACCCCATCCCCTAAAAGTTAAACTGGCCAACTTAACCCCCTTGATCGTGGTTTTGTGTTTCACTTTACCTCCCAACCATTAACAACATCCAAAAGATCCTCAAAATTGATGACATGGTAAGGGTGTTTAAGTAATTTCATACATGTGGCTTTTTCACCCACCAATTCGAGTGGATGATATGTCAAAGTGGAGCCCACAACATAATAAAATAATTAAAAGAAATATCCTAAATTTAATTTACAAGAATTTTGCAGCAACTATCTTCTCTACATCATGACCACCATCCCTCCCAGCCCAGCCTGCTCTACTATCTCCCTTGATCTTCCCCCTCTCCCTCGATAATAAAAAACTAGGGTTGGGTATTCAAACCAGTAACCTGGTCCAACCGCCCAAACCAAATCGATGGGTTGGGTTGGTTTGGTTTTTTTTCAATTTCTTGTTGGTCATCGGTTTGAACCCAAACCAAACCGAAATATATGATTTGGTGTACAATTTGCAATATTCAAAACCACGGTTTAACCAAACCAAATGGAAGATATTAAAAAATATTATTATAAGAAATATATATAATACATAGTTTCAATCTTTTCTTTTTCTTCTCTCTCAATCTCTCCATTTGTCTTGTCTTCATCAATCTCTCTCTCTTTATTTTTTTTCTCATTCTTCTTTTATCTGTCTTCACTCCCTCTCCTCGTCTCCCTCTTCTTCTTCTCTCTATTTTCTTTTTCTCCTCTTCTTCTTCTCCATCTCTTCCTTTTTTTTTCTTCTTCTCCTCTCCATTGATTTTATTTCTTCTTTCTTTCTTTCTCTCTCTCTCTCTCTCTCTCTCTCTCTCTCTCTCTAAGAAAGCCAAAAAACTGAAACCAAACCAAACCAACAAGTTCGGTGAATTGAAGTGGTCGGTTTTCATCAATTATGGTTTGGTTTTAGTTTTCAAAATAGCCAAACTGAAGCCTATGGTTCGGTGTTCGGGTTGAGCCCAAAACTGAACCAACCCAAACCGAGCCCAGGCCTAATAAAAACCATCCAACAACTAATCCAACCTTAAAATGTCACATCCCGGGATCGGCTCACGTAGCACGATATTGCCACGGTCTCTGCACTCATGGTTTTGTTTCTAGGAGCTCACGAGCAACTTCCCAATGGGTCACCCATCATGGGATTGCTCTAGCCCCCAACTCGCTTAACTTCCGAGTTCCTATGACTCCGTGAGCTCCCAAAAGACATCGTGCTAGATGGAGGTGGGCATGTACATATAAAGCACATCACCCCTTCTCCGTTAGGTCGATGTGGGATGTTACATAAAATGTTTTATTTTTTTTTTCATATTTCAATGTTGAGCCAAATGGTGAAAACGAATTTCGTGATCACCCATGAAGTTTGATTTTGCATTCTAGGGTTGATTGAGAGTTGAAATCAGATGAACATGAGAAGAACATCAAAAGGAGAGGAGTGTGCATTAGGGAAGGGAGAAACAAAAAAAGGGCAGCTCGAGTGGAGACTAATTTCATTGGTTGGTAGGTTGTGGCCGGGGTATTAGGTCGCTGGGTTTGGTGACACAAAAGAGAAGAAAGATACACAAGGGGTAGAGAAGGGCGGATGGAAGGACACACAGGCGAGAGGAGCGGGGGTTTGTAGGTTGACTGCATTGGGTTTGTTATTTTCTCATCTGGTAATTTTCTCATCTGAGATCTTCGAGAGTCGATAGAAAATGTTGGATCCAAGCGATAAAGTGAGTAATATTCTGGGCTTGAACAAAGAAGACTCGAATGATTAGAGCATTTCCAAAAAGGGGTCCAAAGGGAGGGCTAGGGAGAGCAAACCCAAAATGGTATTTCCAGAACAAAAATATGTCGGGCAAGGTGTGGGACCCAACGAATGGACTGGCCCTTGGGAGGTCAGCCCGAGCACCAAAACTCAGTTTTGGGCTGACGCCGATGACGCGGTGTTGCATGTGCCAACGTTAAAAACTTTGACGCCCCAACGGGTCTCTTCCACGTGGCTAGCTTCTTCTCCGATCCACTTTTTCAAGCAATCCAACGGCAGCCATTTTTTCATCAATAAAAAATGAAAAAATTGAAACTACACCCCAACGGCTCTCTTCCACGTGACTCCTTCGGCTCTCCGATCCCCTTTTTCCAAAGAATCCAACGCAGCCAATTTTTTCCCAAAAATAAAAAAATAAAAAATAAATAAAAAAAATACCCAAAAAATACTGAATTTTTTTTCTATAAATACCAACCAATACTCTTCACTTTTAACACCAACTCCTCATACATTTTCTTCTCCTTCTACTATTATCCACTTTCTACTCAATATTTTTTTCACTTTCAAGTTGTATTTTTCTAGAAAAATTTATGGGTTCTTCTAGTGAAACCGGAGGGGCATGGAGTATCATGGAATATGTTAGCTTGTGTGAGTCTTGGCTCCACATTAGTCATTGTCCCGTAACGGGAAATGAGTTGAAATTTTGTCATATGTGGAAAAAAATTCATCAGGATTTTTGTGAAAAGGTAATTGGTTCGACCCGTACGGAAATGGCATTATCTAGTAGGTGGAAAATTCTTAATAAAGAGTTGGCGAAATGGAGAGATGCCTTGGCAAAAGCGATGGACAACCATAGAAGCGGGGAAAACCTTACCAATGAGGTAAATTATTTGTAATTTTTGTTTTATTAATTTCTATGTCATATTAAATTTTATTTAAATGTTTCTTGCAATTTATATATTTTGTTAATATTTCTTGTATTTCCAGTATTAATATGAATGTTTGTTGCAATATTTATATTTTGTTTTGCATTTCTAATAAATTGTTAAAGTTTCTTGTATTTTCATTTTTTTTTTTATACTTGTTGCATTGCCAATATTTTTTAAAGTTTCTTACATTTCTATTTTTTTTTTTATTATAGATTATGCAAGCACAAATGTTTTTTGGTGCTACTGGGCAAGGCAAAAAAAGTTTCAACCATACCCTATGTTGGGAGGTGGTGAAGAGTTGTAAGAGATTCCAAATTATTCCAACGGGTCCAACGGTAGTTTTGAACGAGACACCACTCCATGAGACACGGACATCGGATTCACCTATGGATTCCCCGATGAGTCAAGACTCACCTATCGAAAAGGGGTCGAGGCCTATTGGGGGGAAGACGGCGAAGGCGAAGAGAGGGAGTAATTCTACCAAGAATGCATCTAAATTTTTGGAGGAACTTTCAAAGTTGCAAGCCATGAGAATTGAAATGGACATGAAACAACAAGAGCACGATAGGTCAATTGATGTAGAATATGCAAAAGAAATGGAGGTATGTACGCCAAGAAAGGGAGTATGCCTAAGAAAAGATTGAAAAAAAGGATCGGGAAACCATGGCCATGGATACAAACCATATGTCCCCTGAAACAAAACAATTTTGGAAGCTAGAACGAAGGGATGTGATGAGATGAAGACTTTTTCGTGACGATGGACCTAGCAACATGGATTGGTTAAATGATTAAAACCATTAAGTTAGTTTGCTTGTCTTTCATTTCATTGTACCATTAAGTTAGTTTGTTTGCCTTTCATTTCATTGTACCATTAAGTTAGTTTGCTTGCCTTTCATTTCATTGTATTTTTTGGTTTGTTTAAAAAATTAGTGGTAATTCATGTATTTTATTTTATGAGTTGTATTGATTTTCTTTTAGTGAATAAAGAAAATATTTAACAAAATTCCTTTTTATTCAAAACATTCCATGCATAAAAAGCAAACCACAACCAAAGCATAAAAAATAAACAAGCCACAACTAAAGCATAAAAAAAACGACAAAGCATAATTAAAAATACAACATAAACATAATACATCAAAAAAACATCTTCACTTCACTTCATTCACCTGCATTGCCTTTCACCACCCACAAATGCTCCATCAAGTCAACTTGACGGCGTTCATGAATATACGACGATTGCATCTCCGTAGCGCTGAATCATACAAGGCATGAAACTACCGTCTCTAACCAATGGATCATGCTGCACTGGTTCTCCATTTGGCCCCATAGGTTTTTCATAAATTTGTGTTAAGGCCGTGTTCATGGGATCTGGTTCATACACTTCATCAGTATCGTAATCATACTCATATTCCACAATCATGTTGTGGAGGATGATACAAGTCATCATACACTTCTAAGTACCTCCTTGTCAAATAGACGCGCCGCGCCCCTGATAATAGCCCACCAGGCTTGAAGGATACTAAAGCACATCTCCACATCTTTTCTGTACCCCTTTTGATAGGCAACAAAAAAAAATTTCCTTCTGGGATCGGGGATGTGGAATTGATTTCACAAATGTTGTCCACCTCGGGTAGATACCATCAGCTAGATAATACCCGTTCTAGTAGACGGTATTATTGATTTGATATGTGATATTTAGGCATTCACCTCTCAGAACATCATTGAACACCGGGGATTGACCTAGGACGTTCAAATCATTTTGAGAGCCGGCAACTCCAAAGAAGGCATGCCAAACCCATGTATTAAAACCAACAACTGCTTCGAGGATGATGTTTTTCTGCCATTTCCGATTGCCATAATCCCCTTGCCAAGCAGTTGGACAATTTTTCCATCGCCAGTGCATGCAGTCAATGCTACCAATCATTCCAGAAATCCACGAGACTTAGCTTTTGTAGAAGCCGTTGCAGGTCCTCGGCGAGGTCTGCGCAAGTAGTCCCCGTGTATAGTTTCCACTGCATCACAAAATCGCACCAAGCTCTCCAAAATAGTGGACTTCCTCATCCGGGCAATCTCATCCACCTATGATCCGTAGATGACCCATACGCCAACATTCGTATCACAGCTGTGAACTTTTGCTCGGGAAGAAGCCCCAAATTTCCAGCACAATTTTTCTTTTGAACAAAGTATTCATGGTAATTACAAATATCATGCATGACTTTATTGAACAAATGGGGTTGCATTCTATATCTCGCTCAAAATGAAACATCAGAGTACAGAGAATGTGGGATAAAATAATCTTCCATAAGATTCTTACCCCGAGAATGTCTATGTCTGTCCACATTCGGGGCACGGCCTTCTCGTAAACCAAAACGGCTCTGGTTTTCTTCCTCCAGCAAAGCAACGGCCATGCCAAGTTGCTCATCTAGTTCTCTCTACGCCCTTTTGCTTGCAACTCATTGACGCATTCTTTCTCTCCTCTCTCGTTCTTGCCTCTCCAAAACATCTTGCATGTCTGCCATTGAAAATGGAGAATGAAATCTAAAATCTGAGAAATGAAGATGTAGAGAAGATATGGTGTAGGAGGTATGAGCTAAGCCTCTAGTTTTATAGAAAAATTTAGGAAGATAGAGATGACACGTGGCGCAATTTTAGAGGGTGAAAATCTTATCTGAAATTTGGAAATTGAAATTTATCTGAAATTTGACATTTTGAATTTATCTGAAATTTGAATTTTGAAATGTATCTGAAATTTGAAACCAAAAATCTTATCCGCTATGAATAGTATTGACACATAGGAATCCAAAAATCTTATCCGAAAATATTATCCAAATTAATTGTTTAAGTAAACAAAGTTGTGAAAAAAAAAAAAATGAATAGTATTTGTCATGGCAAGCCTAAACTGCTGGAAACACACTTTGTCAGATAGGGCAGCACTATTCACGTGAATAGTAGCTGCCCTAGGGCTCCCCTTACTATGGCAAAGGGCTAACTAGTGGAAATGCTCTAAAAAGGGCAAGAGAAACAAGCAGCTAGGCGATGATTTGAAATAGAGACTATTTCCCGAAACATTGGGACCTTTCATCAAGCAAACAAATCCCAACTGCACTAAAAACTTATCATTGGGACCTTTCATAAAGGAACATGTAAACTAGAAAAGAAAATAGCAATGGAAATATTCCCTTCTTAGCCAATGAGATAAACCAAACCCAAAGGATACTTCTTTGACTTTGCCAACTCTATCCTTAATTTATGTTCACAATTTGCAAATTGTGTTTTCCTCTTTTTCTTGTTCTGTTTCTCTCTATGATATTCATAACTACATATATGGAGATTTGATTAATTTTATGTGGGGATCTAATAACTTTGTTTTGTAATTAGAGGGAGAGGGAGAGACAAAGAAGGGCAAGGGGAGTGGTGGGGGATTTGGGTGAGAGTGTGGCTAGAGGGATACTGGTTGATGGGTATGGTTTTTTAATTTTGAAATTTCTTTAAATTTATTATGTAATATAATTGATTTTTTTTTTTAACTTTAAAAGTAAAGATTTTTTATTAATTTCTATTTGACAAGCATGTGGGGTCCACTTTTCCACGTAGGACGCTGACTGACGTGTGTGATTTTACCATATTGCAACAACTCAACTAGAGAAGGGTACTCATAAGGTGGTTTGTAAACCTCTTTCTTAATTCTCATCAAATTTATAGATAAATACATGCGGGAGAATGTGAAAAGCACCAAGGTGCGCCACGAGTGAGAGGACCTTACTTATATATTGTGTCAATTAAGTTTCCACCCATTAAGGAAAGATTTAATCCCAATAAAAGTATGAGCTCTGAGCCAATAATAAGAATCCACCACATAATAGATATTGGATCCACCTATTATATAGTTACCAGTCGACATTATCTTTCCCAATATCATGGACCAATAGGTGGCATACAGTACGCCCATATACTAATAATGGAACCAAAAGCTTACAAGCTAGCCTTCCACAATATGATGGCTCCGACTTCCTCAACTTACACATTACGTTGGCATCCTGAGGCACGACTAAGCCAAGCAAAGCCAATGAAGCATCAATGGTGTTAAGCTTATCTTTTGTTCCAATGTTGTCCTTGAGCAAGATAGGAATTCCATGTAACCCATAATAATAATTGGGGGCCTTCGCCTTTCCTTGATAACCTGCCTTATTAGCTTGGTAAGACATATGGGTTCACCTCCATAACAACATGAAGGACCGAGTTCAGTCTACATATTTCTTGAAGCTAGAACTCAACCAGTTTTCTTGATGTGATTTGGTTTTGTTTGAAATCTTGTTGGAGATTAGAGATTGTAGCTTCTCTAATATAGAGCCCATGGACAGAGAAAGTTCGAGACCCAAATGAAGCTAAGGATAGAAGAATCAAAAGAAATGATGCAAAGAGAGGATAGCGTGATGGTGGTTTTGCAGAGTAATGTAGTAGCTAATTTGTGTGTGTGAGAAACCCTAGATGCAGTGCATAATGATGCAGATAAGGAGGCATTAAATTTTATAGAGCATTGGGTGCATTAAAGTTTACTAAGGGCTTGTTTGGGAGTGCTTTTCAGAGGCTAAAAGTGCTTTCTGACAATCAAAAACACTTATGACAACATTTGGTAGAAAATGTTAGAAGTGATTTCTAAGTCCTGGAAGTTCTTTCTGGAGAAGCACTTGCTATGTGCTTGTTTAAGAAGCACTCCCATGTGCTTTTCATGGAAGCACTTGTATTTCTTATAAAAATTTCAACATCTTTATAACAAAAGCATTTTTGTGAGAAACAATTATGAGCAGAAGTGCTTTCTAGAGAAGCAGTCTTAAACAAGCCCTAAGAGTTTGGGAGTGCTTCTGGAAGGACCAAAAACACTTTCGATAACTAAAAGTGTTTCTGACATTTGGTAGAAAAGTTTAGAAGCATTCTGGGTCATAGAAGCGCTTCCTGAGAAGCATTTTCCATGTGCTTCTTCAGGAAGCACTCCCAAGTGCTTGTCCACGAAGCACTTTAATTTTTTATGAAAATTCAAGATTTTTATAATAAAAGCGCTTTTGTTAAAAGCTCTTATGAGCAGATACTTCCTAGAGAAGCATCTGAAACAAGCCCCAGTTTGCTTTTAATAAGTTCCATGGATTTGGAATACCTAGAGTCATAGTTATTTAGATGAGCTCAATGTATCTAGATTAATGGGGTTCATTAATTTGTGTTTTTGAAAACCCTTGCTCGAGTACAGATGCATCACTCTCCATTTTCCCCTGTAGTTTAGACTATCGCTTGTATTTTGGGTTTAATAGCTCTAGTCTTGTCTATTTGGGTTTGGGAAAATCCTTAAGTACTTTGTGCTAATTGTATCTATTATTATGTTGGTTTTATTAATGTTATTTAAAGAATTATATTGGTGCAGTAGATGATGTACGCAACATGCTTTGATATCTCTTTATTATTATATTGGCAAGCAGTGGTGGATCCATGAATTTTCTTTTTAGGATTCAACATGTAAAAGCCCACAATTTTATTTTTTATTTTTTTGACAAAAAAAGATCTGTAATTGAGAAAAATCGCCACTCAAACGCATATGCTAAAACGTGTGATGGATGATAGACATCAAATAAAACCATTGATTTATAGTGAAAACCAAAGGAACAAAAAATAAGAAGCTTAAAACTAACATATAAGCTATTGAGAGTCAATACACTGAAAAAAACTGATTAGTCTTTTGGGTAGTTGGAATTTGTTGAACAACAACCATTTATTAATATAAGCTTGTCTTCTATTTTGAAAAAAAAAAATTGACTCAAAATGGCACATCTCCCTTCTTCCTAAAAACGAATCTCGCTTTCAATCATTAATTTGCAAGGCCTACCATTAGATCACGGGATCACTTACAATCATATGCCAAACTTCTTACTTACCTGCTCTCTGGCCAGATTACTGTATCTCCTATGACAAGGGCAAGGAAAACTATAACTTTCTATTGGGTAAATAAAAAATAGACCGTGAGTTCTTGTGGAAAGAAAAGCCATCCATAAAGGATTCAACAATGGGATGGTGGCTGGGGTTTGGGGGTTGGGAATTTGGGTTTGAACGATAGAATTGTGTTAAAACTCATTCCCAAAATGAGTTTTATCGAGCAGCAGTATTAATAATAAATTTATAAAAATAAAAATAAAAACCCTAAGTGGGACAATTTCAATTTTGACGTTAGGGAAAAAAAAAAAAAAAGACTGTTGCCTCCCCCTTTGGGGCATTTCATCAAGCAGGTTATGGGCAAGTTGCAAGGGTCAATTTCTTCCTCTCCCATGGTGGATTCTGGGTTTCAGGAGTCAATTGACCACCCTTCCTCCTTGATGGATCCGCCACTGTTGGCAGGAGGGGAATACAAACTCAAAATATTATGCATGCAAACAATTTTGACATGCAATTCATATTTACATGTGCAATTTGGGATGACATGCCCTACAATGCAAAGGTTTCTTATTGGTTTTACTATATAAAACTTTGACTTTTCCTAAACCTTCAAATAGTAGTTCTTTCGCGAAATATTCATATTGTTGGACTTTTTTTTTTTTTTCAGATCTAGTGAATGCATGGTACCCACAAATGAAAAGGGTATTTAGAGACATATAAAGGTGAAAGGTATTATCTTTATGGTTTTTGTAGAGGCAATATCTAATCAGTGGGTCACAAAAAAGTATTCAACCACAAACATTCTTCCCTTAAGAGCATCATAGAACGTACTTTTGGAGCAATGACGGTATCAAAATTTCACATCCGGGGGACCTCCCACAAATTTATTAGTATCCTAAAAAGTCATCAAGGGCCTACAAGTCAAACTCTCTTTATTTTTCTTAGTTGTTTATTTGAACTCCTTGAACCTAATTGAAAACAAGAAATGAACTTAGAAAACTGGGTATTTTTGTTTGTCGATGAATCACCTGGTTAGAAGTTAGGGGAGAAACACCTCCTATATACTTCTTCATATAATTACTTTAAGTGATTTTAAAAGATTATGGGGAGAAGCACCTCCATTAAACTTGTAAATGGGTCGAAGATGAACTTCGCACCTAAAATTCGACTCGATCTGAAATCAAAAAAATTTCAACCCAACTCAATCTGAAAATCCGACAAACCATTCACAACTAGATCCATATCCGATTTGCTAAATTATCATATATCAGATCCAATAACCCGATCCAAATTTTGTATGTCATAAATACAAATAGTTGAAAATATTTTTATTTATTTACAAAAATTCACAATATTGTTACATATGCATATATATAGTTTTGCTCTAATGTGGAAGTCCGCATTTTGTTAAGCTACGGTTGTCCACAAATTTGCCAATATATATATATATATATATATATATATACAAGTAAAAGCATACATGTTGCAAGATTACTTTCACCTTGGCAGAGGTGTAGGCCCTCCAAAAAGTATCCCAAATATGGGAATATGGAGATGCAAAAGAAGAAGCAGTACCATCGGTTGCTCTCAAGGGCTCTCGCAACGTGTGCTAATTGGAATTGCATGAATCAAATCCACCTCTTCTGCAAAAAAAAACAAGTTGCAAAGTGGACAACCGTAGTTTAACAAAATGTGGACGTCTATATTAGAGAAAACAATATATATTAAGTGAGTGAAAAAAATAATAGATATATATTATATCAAATTGGATAATTATCGGATCAGATTACGCAAGATTCATATTTGTTTAGTTAACTTAACGGGTTAATGAATTTGGATCATAATCGGGTTATTGAATTATGCCACCAAATCCATCTCCTATTAATTACATCGGATTCGAATCGAATCCGAATCAAAATCCGATCCATTGACAACTCTATCTCCTATGTACTTATCCATAAAAGTGATTATTGACTTATCCAAAAGTGATTCTCCATATAAGTAATTATTAACTTATCCAGAATCACTCTCAAACGAGCCCTAAGTGCTCGTTTAGTATTGCTTATTTGGGGTGATAAGTGATTTTTAAATTTTTTTGGAAAGCCCAGCCATTTGGTAAACTATGAGAAAATCATTTATTGTTAAAAATTGATGTGAGAGAAAGTTATAAGGGAAAACAGCTAATTAGGTGCTTTTATCTTCTGAAGGAATCAGTTTCGAAGAGGTGCTGGGTATAATGATTATGCAGGAATTAGTACCAAAAATACTTTTAACAAAAAGTTTACCAAATGCCAAATTGCTTTCCTTTACAGCTGATTTCTCTCATAGCAAATCTGACATCGATTATTTTCACAGCACAGTAATGTCAAACTGACCCTAAGTATTTTGTAATCATTCCGCAATCGCACTAAAAGGGCGAAAGCATCGGTTGATAAATAATTAAAGTGTTAAATAACAAAAATAAGACGCGTTTAATAATTGTGTGTCTTCCTTTTGAGATATGAAGAAACTGTCCACTCAAAAAACCCCAACCAACAATATATTAATGGAGTGAAATATTTAAACCCTAATGAAGAAAACAAATTAAGAATATAGTGCCACCTTGTTGTATGATAGATTAGTAATTGGACTGTATGGGGTAGAAAAATGATAAAAGATAGTGAGAGTTGAGAATGATGCCAAACTTGTACCCTTCCTCTATTCGCATTTACATATATATGGACATACCGAGGCTTTTGAAGCCCTTGGGATTTTCCGCAACCAGCTGGTTTTTCATGTCCAGCCATCAACATCCTCCATTCTTTAGTATCACCAAGCGTATATACCATTTTCGTATTTTGAGTATTTATAAAAAGAAGCTTGCAAAAGTTCTGAACACGCACTTCCCTTGATTAATAAATTAGGGTTGAAAGAAAAATGGCTGAACCTAGCCCGGAAACTGGAACAAGTAGCAGTGCACAAGAGTTGATCATCAGTTCTGCGCTGCGAGCGGTCGAGAATGAGGAGGAGAAAGCATATATGGGGATTGGAACTACTCCAGATGTGCATGGGGCGGGCATGAAGATTCAGAGGGCAAGGGATGTGTACAAAGCATATGCAGGGGTTGAAGAGAAGCCTAACAAGGTGGAGGTTTTGAGTTGGTATTTTTATGAGTTGTGCTCTTACTTCATTCTTACAGTTCTTATCCCTATCGTCTTCCCCCTCATCATCAGCCAAGTTGCAAACGGACCAGTCGCCTCTGTGGAGGGAGGGTTCAGCGGCAAGGGCTTTGTTTGCAAACAAAAGGAAATCAAACTGTAAGTAGACGACCTATACTTGTGATATCATTTGCTAGTCTCTTGACCTTTTGCTTGCTTCAAAATGCCTTTTTAAAATTAAATAAAAAGAGTAAACTGATAAATAAAAAAAATTAAAATAAAACCACAGTTCAATTTAAAGAAAAATAATTTGTTAGTCTTACATTCGTTTTGGTTCAGTCTTTGTCTCTTCATATTAAAAATTGAAGGGGAGTTCCTTCAATAGATTTGGGGGTGGCAATAAAATTTCCCTTTCTTTTTATTAGATTTGTTAACTATTTGAAAAGTCTACATTACCAAGTAGGGATATTTTAAGGGATTCTTCTAATTGTTTAGCAGCATCAGATATTTTTCTTTTATGTATACTAGTTTTTCGACCTGTTCTCACACGAGTGTCAATAAACTTTTAGTAAATTTAGGTTTTTGCCATAAAACAATTTTCACTTTCGGAAAAAGTCAAAACTTTTCCGAAAAAGATAGAAAAATCCCTCAACTTTCAAACCAAAGACATGTCCTTAGAAAATCCAAAAATAAATAAAGGCATTTTTGTCCATTTTGGCTTCTTTTAAAAATATTTCTCTCTCATTTGGCCTTTTCCAAAATGTCCCAAAACTTTTTTGCAACTTTTTATTTTATCTTTAACTGGCCCCTTGGCACACGCTCATTCATGTGCCAATTGGTTTTATTTTGTTTTTTATTTTTTATTTTTAGAATTAAGAAAAAATAACGTGAGTAGTTATGTTCCATAAAAGTAGGATTTATTATCTGATTTTGTTTTTATTTTTATTTTTTTTAATATGAAAAAATATGAGTTTACCATATTATTTTCATTTAATTATAATAATTTCAATTATTAATATTTGAATTAACTAAAGGCATTTTTTGATATTTTGAATGTTTCACCATTCTCTACTTTTGTTTTATATATACATAGATTACAGAGAATTTTTGTTTTATCTTTAATTATCATTGCTGTTTATCTTTTTTGTTTCGTATAGAACGAAATGAGCTAATTTGGCACCTTTTCCCTATGGAGATGTCTATGGTCCTTTGCTTTTGTATGTCTAACTTCATAGGCCATTAAAGGTCAGAGTTTTTTAGATGAAAATATTTGTGCTCATCATTTTACATTTAATCATTATTATGCTTTGTTATAAGTCATCAGAGATTCTTTATACATAAAGTTTATTCTTTATTAAATTACAAATGTGTTAAGAAAATCTTAGTTATACTAAATTTTATTCAATTATAGATCATGGTCTTGCCAACGGGTTTAACTTATTGAAAATGGCCTTGACTTATAGACAAGAGGTCTCAAGTTCGAACTCCCATGACATCTTAGTTGTGTTCGTGCGAGATGCCTTTCTCTCCTCTAGTTTAGACTATCACTTGTATTTTTTTTTTTAATAAAAAAAAAAACACAACAACTGTGGACCGTGGTCTTATTTATTGATATTGTATACAATGACCCTTTAGAGTTAAGTTAGGTGTTAAATTTCAAACTTTGAGTTCATACTGAAAACCTATAGTGATTTTACATCCTAAACAATCACATGTCAATAAATGAGATAAACGTAAAAAATAAAAAATAAAAAAATAAAAAATAAAAAATAAAAAGTAAAAAGTTGAGTAGAAATCAGACTTCTCAATATGTCATGTCTAGAAATAGACTCTAACTTCAACATGCATCTGATCCTCATTTTTTTTTTCCTATTTACAGTTCACCAATTTTTTTTTATGGGTTAAGCTATTGATCACTACACTCCAACTAAGTTTCCATAGCTTAGATGGTGAAGTTTATGTGTTAATATTGCAGGTACCATTCACTCACAAAGAAGTCAATACTTTCCAAATACTCAGCTCTAGAGTGGACTTCAATTTCATGGGCCATAGGCCTAGCTCTGGCTTCTCCACTCCTTGCCTTTGTCTCCATCATTCTTGACCACGGCTACAGCCAGCCCATCATTGCTGCAGCTGCCACCGCCATTGGCGCCATCTTTTGTCTTCCTGCCGGCTTCTTCAAAACCCTCTGGATCTTCCCCCCATACATCGCCGCCATAACTGCCGCCCACATCATCTCCACCGCCTGCCACACCCGCCACCTTAGCCTAATGGTCCGCGGCTTCACTGGACCAACTCTTAAAAAATCCCAGTTCCAAGACCGCAGAGGCATCTCTGCCTGGCTCTCGCTTTACGCAGCTGCCGCAGGCTCCTTGGGCGCTGCCATCATATCCTCATTCACGTACCACATGCTTAGAGAGGAAGAGGAGTTCATAAGCCTCTGGGTTGTCTCCATCTTTAGCGGTATCAAATGGCTTTGTGGAATCTTCCATTTCTTTGTCACTGAAAGGCCTTGCGTCAACCCACCAATCTCAAAGTCCCATGCATTATCAATCTTCAAGTTTCCTCATGCAGTAGGAGGCCTTGTTGGCGCTTTCCTCTCCTCGGCAACAACAATGTGTATTTTCACAGGAGGGGTGCTTTACTTAGTTGGGCAGCTTTGCTATGATCCAAGATCATTGCTCTACTTTTGGCTAATGTATTTCATCTTCCCCTTGTTTTCTCTCCCAATGCTGCAACCCCTGCAGCATTTCATCAAGGCGAATGCTGTCAAAATGCAACTCATGGGCTTCTTCCTCTCATTAATCACCTCCGGGTACGGGTTCTTTTTCAGCGGCTCAGTTTGGAAGCAGCACCATGTTCTGCTCTTCGCCGCAGTTCAAAGCACTTCCGCAGGGCTCCTACACGCTTTCGGGCGCGTTCTGTTGATGGATTGTTCGCCTCCCGGAAAAGAAGGTGCTTTCTCTGCTTGGTTTTCTTGGACAAAAGCTCTTGGCACGTGTGCTGGCTTCGCAGTTGCATCGGCCATCCCGGGAAATGTGTCCACTTCTTTTGGGCTCTCGTTTATCACCGCTGTCTGTGGAGTGCTAGTTTTGATCTTTGGGAACATTAGCGACTCTGGAGGAGCCAAAGCAGCAGGGCATGTGAGGCATGATAGTGAGGAAGGAGGTTCACCTGTTCAGGGACTTGATGCTGCAGCTACTGCATATGAGATGCAAGAATCTGCCCAGTGAAAGATTTTAAGTAAAGACGAATTAAAAGGGAATATGTGGCATTTAATTTCCTCAATTTGTTATGCTTTACGCCTTTCATTCTTTAGGAATAACAATAATCAGCTCGGATATATGATTTTTGTTTTCTGGAAAATTAGGATCTCCCTCATCTTCCATTACATTTTTTTTAATAAACATTTTTAACTTTCTAAATTTGGATTAAAGCGTTTTGACATTTCTAATTTTTGGGTATTATTTTATTTGTTTCATGCGCCTGTCCTTGTGCATGGAGCTTAACGTACCCAATTTCTCACTGTTTGTGTTTTGAGGGCCTTTGCTAAAATTGCTATCCTATTCTATCCTATGCTGGCTAGGGGTGGCAGGGTAAAAGTAAGAGATGCTCTTAAGAAATTGATAAATGTTTTGCTCCCTTCACTGCAAAACTCCCACTTGAATTTTCTACAAGTGCTGCAAGAAATCACAAATTTTGGAATATTATACGATGCAAATCAGCAAATCTATTGATGTTTAGACAACATTCCAGATTTTCTTTAGTAACATCTACACCATGCTTCAAGCTTGAGTCATTCACCATGTCAACGGAGAACTTGTTATTTCTTTTCTGATACATTACAGTAATGCAAAACTCTCATAAAAAATTCCTCAGCAAGTAGTTGTCCACAGAATACAAGTTTAGAGGACATGCATAGCTGCTGATTATTTTCATCAGCTAATCAGCTATGGCCTCAAACTGAACTAGTCAACATCTAGCCGCTAAAAGCATATAGCACCTGCTTGTCTGAAGGAAACAGAAATGTAAACTATTGAGAAGAGCACATTTCAAAATGCAAAAGTGTACTCTCTTTCATTCCAGGAAATTGGCAGTACCTACATGGTACTCTGAAAGTTTTAACCGCAGAAATTGAGCTTCTTCATCACTTTAGCATAAGCAGGATGGACTAAGGCAGGTAGTCTGAGTCTACGCTTAGATATCTTCGACTGCAACAAATATGAAATTTCATTAATTTCAAGAATAAATTGATACGTTCAGAATTCTGCTCAATTACGAAAAAAAGAAAAAGAAAAAGAGTAAATCATGAATGCACCATTACAAGGAAAAGGTACATGGACGATTAAAAGGAACTCAAGTCTGATCAAGCAGGTCAAGAGATCGCCACTAAGAGACGTTTAGCTGTACTAACATTAGATGTAAAATACATGTTTGTTCTGACAGGGGACACCTTGTGTTGTACCTCTCTTTCTTTGTTAATAAAGTTGTGTTCACCAGTAAATAAAAACAGAGGACCACCTATTTTCTTCTGAGGTATAGATCTCACAGATTGAGTAAAATGTTTTTCCATTTGAAGTGGTATATTACCTACATGCTAAACAAAGTCATCCAGGCTGATGTATAGAAACAGATTTTGAGATGATGCAATGTTAGGATTTAGATGCTTAAATCAGACCAGAAAGAAAATGACAGAAACTCAGATGCTTGAAGTTGACCCCTGTATCCAGATTATGTATAACAAAATATTTCCTCAACAGACCTTCTATTCCCTTCTTGCTTGGCAATGGTGATCACTAGACTCTAGACATCTCCATAACTTGTGGTAAAAGTTCTAAGATCCTTAGGTCAAATCTTCTTAAATCCTTTCTCCTAATTGCTGTAAAATACCTGCGTTCTGAAAGTTCATACTATTTTGTTCCGGTAAAAACAGGAAAACCCCACGCAAAGAAATGACTCAGATTTCTTCTGTGTGAGGTTTGATGAATCAGCAACCAAATGTTGCATTTAACACCATTCTTTTACTTCGAGCCTCATTTCATTTCACTGTCCTCCATCGCTATTGTGGTCTCAACAAAAGAAAAGGATTATACTTATATTCCATTTAGAAAAAGATTACACAAAGAAAATACAATAAAAATTGGTTTAAGAGGACAACATTGCCTTTCTTCCCCAAAACTCAAAGAATGGATGACTTCTCTTAAGAATTCTACCAGACAATGACCCAACTTCCAGCAGTCCATCTCAACTCCCATAGACTTTTGTCTGTTCCAGGATTCAACTCCAATTATGTAGTGATCATTATTGCCATACCACCAATACTTCTAAACCAAATAAGACCTAAAATAAATTCAAGATGATGACTCTGACTAGTAAAATGAAACTTAATACAAACACAGCAATTTCATTTTAAAGCTCCTTGGCTATCAATTCTGCATATCCCATTCTGGGCCAGTAGCTACAGCATCGCCAAATTAAAAAGAAATATTAAGGAAGATATAGAATATCAAGTTTTTATTAGTAGATATGAAAATATAAAGATATTTAGATATAGAGCCTGAATTTCTACAATTTATGGCTAGCAAATGTCTAGTGAAGTATCATATAGGAAGGGTTAATTGAAACTTGTACGAGAAGTTAGTAAACTCAGTAGTATATGTTTCACTCCCTACATATACAGAAGGGAGTTGTCAGCAAACAATTGCAGAACTCCTTACTAACTCTGCATCCCCTCCATAGGAAATCCAGGCATAGCTTACTGAACCCTAAAAAAAGCAAGGAAAGAATACCATATCAAACACAAGAGAGGTCCTCTTAGGACCAATTACAATCTCTTCCAATCTACATTCCTTTCCCTGAATTGCCTTTCTATTCTTCTCCATCCAATTGTTCCACATCAAATATGGCACTACTTCCTGTGCGCTCAACGTTAAGGGGCTAAAAATTTAATATGTAGGCCTTTTTTCAGGGAACAAAAAGGTCTAATACAAATATGCGGGCCATTAGTATAAATATATATATGTGTTAAATAACCCGCCTTCTAGATCTTGTTCTTTGATGTAACCAACGGCAATAGACTAAACTAGCAAATATTAAAACACTTAGAAACACACAAGAATTATACTGGTTCGGCAGAACTTTTGCCTACGTCCAGTTGTGATTTCTCTAGGTAGAGAAATCACCGCTCCTTTGATTAATAATAGAGATTACAGAACTTTTGCAACCCTAGAACTAATCTCAAAACTCTTGGCTGTCTCTGGCTGTTTTTCCTCTCTAAAAATAAGCCTTGCCACACCCTATTTATAGATATAGAGTTGGCTTACATGTCCCAAGGCTGATTGGATTCCTATTCCTAAGTGGATTAGGAAATTACACTTATCCAAATCCTAATAGACTTCTAGAAATCCAAACCTAAATTGAATAAGGAAAACTGAAATTCTTTCCTAATCCCTCTAGGACAAGAATTGGTATACCTCTAATTTTCCTAAAACAATCCTAAACCAACTAGGACATATTTGATGAGCCAAAATACTAACAATATGTATATATTGGAAAATAAGCAAATCTAGCTACGGTTTTATAACATTAGCAATAGTTTCAAATAATAATTTAAATCAATTCATGTAAATCTGGTTGTGGTTATATATCATGTAAACCTAACACATTAGGATTATTAGCAGTAAAATAACAAATGTTGATGTTTAATATATGTTTCTATTCATGTAAAGTGCAAACATCTTATCTATTGATATCTATCTTTGTTTTCTATTTCTTTTTCACTTTTCTCCATTCTATCATAAAAAGAAATAAAAGTGACATCTGATAATTTGTTTTCTTAGACAGTATTTTTTTTTTCCTACACTTTAATTGGTGCAGTTGTTTAGAACTTTAGACTCTGAAATATTTTCAGCCTCCTTGAAAGAGTTCAACTTTATTCTTCAATATGAAATGGAATTTTATTAAATGAAAAAAATAAATAAATAAACAAGATGAAGTAGTGGACAAGTTGTCCACCACAACATATGAATCACAAAAGGCTAAACAGCAACAAAAACCAAGTATTTTCTTGCAAATGGAAAATTCAAAGTGTTAATTAGAGTCTTATAAAACAGCAGCTTTCCAATCTGCCAGTATAGATGAGAGTGGAAAATCCCAATATTCAGAAAGACATTGAAACTCACAGCGAAGACCAAAACTAACTTTGAAAATCCCACCAACCCTCCAACCCTGCAACCCCGCCCCGCTACAATCCTCAAAAATCCTTTTATTCTTCTCCAAACAGATACAAAAAACAACCGAACACACCACTATTCTACAAAACTTTTGCCTTCTCCCATCAAAATCCTTGTGGCCTCATAAAAAAAGCAGTGTTACCTGGTACGGGGAATGATACGGTTTGTGAAACACGAATGGGTGCTGGGTTCGCTAGTTTCTATGGTACGGATTTGTTGGGGGTAGGCATAGTCAGTACTGTGTTTCAAATCACAATTCGTTCGAGACTTTAATTCAGGTCATTGTTAATTTTTCAAGTTGTTTTAATTCAAGTTGTTTCCTGCGTAATAAACGTCATAATTTTCAACCTAACTTTTAATTTTTCTCACTTAACTTTGTCTATTTATTTTATCCAACCCCCAATTACTTGTATTAAATAGGGACTTCTCCACACATGCACCTTCCTCTTGGAAGATGAAACTGACACAGCATCCCAAGCACCTCCCTCTTTCGTATTCTCTATGTTTTTTTCCTTCTAACTTCTCAGTAGTTAATAGACTCGCTACTCAACAGAGTCAACAGACTCATCTTCCTCTCATCTCTCAAGAGTCTGACTCAGACTTCATGGATGTATTGCAACAGAGGTGTGCCATCTTCTTCCCTCTCTCTGGTTAGTTTCTATGATTTGGTTCACGAACGCACCACAATTCAGTACAACCAAACCAGTTCATGGTTTATGGTCACATGAACATAAAGAACATGCCACTGGCCAATGAAACAACAAATGATCCATACTTTCAGCATCCTTCCTTCCTACAGATAACGCACCAAAGGGAAGAAAGAGAGGGGAAAACGGACGCCTTTTTTGAACCATGTCACAAGTATTAATCTTCCCATGAACAATTACTCAAGCTAACACTTGTGCCTTAGGAGGTACTTTTAGCTTTCCATATTACATGGGAGGGTGTCAAAGTAGAAAGTAAGATTTTACACAAGATACCTTAAGAAACATTTACACAAATATTAAAATAATAATAATAATGCAAGATGACTCCAATCTCCAAATTCTCCTATATGCTCTACTTGGACAAGCAAGACAGATTCTAGATCTGACAGCAAAGACAAGTACTCTCTCACTTCCTGCTTGTTAAAATGTCTTCGATACCCAAAATACCAACTAGGTGGAAAACAAGACACATTAACACGTATTCTAGCAATGGGATAATTATGATATCAGGACAATCTATACAGACAAGGATAAAGAGTACAAAAATCGGTTTCCCATACCCAACTCTCGTCTCGAAACCTCACGTTACATTCCCCACCCACCCCAAAACAACAATACGCAGTGAAAAGAAACAATCCCTTTAAAAATCTGTCCATGGATATCAACTTGAAGCTCAAGCCAAAATCTTGGGATCCCAACCATTCTCATGCAGCCCACACTTGCTCCGGGTTACAGTATACCAAAAAGAATTTGACTTCGCCTGAATCTCCACAACCACTTCCCAAGCAAATCTTCATTCCTCTTTACTAAGTTTTGCACCCCTAAGCCTCCTTTATCCTTGACTTGAGTCACATCACATCCCATTTTACAAGTGATCCTTCTTTCCTTTCTGCCATCCCTTCCCACTTTAATTTTCACAATGCGCTGCACGTACATGTATTACTCAAATGAATTTAGTGATGATGTCAATTAGGATAGGTCTTGAAACAGTTCACCAGTTTATCAGTAATTCGAGTTAACTCTTGGATCGGCTCAAACTTGATGGGGTTGGTATTTTCTCAACTCAAATCTCAACCTACCTTTAACCTGACCATAGGAGATGAAATTTTGGGATTGGATTCACGGACTTCGGGCTGAGCCCGCTCAAGTTGCTTCCTAACATAACAAAGAAATTTGGCCCAAACAAGAAAATCACACTAAAGGATTTTTCTAGTGTATGTTGTGGGAATTTAAATGCATCATCCCAAATGTATTAAAGAATTAAACCATACAGAATTTAAACATGATTGAGATATAACGACTTGCTAGATGATTAGTGACCAACACTGCATATGGAACCCAAGTTTTGAATAATCAAAATGCAAACCACACCTTCAAATGTGCGTTGTGACGCTTGCCCTCCCTCCACCGTCGAATTTTCCCATCATTCATTGTCCTAAACCTGGACTTGTAAGACCTGACCAAGAAATTTCAAAATCATTATTACATAAAACTTTATTAACATTTCCAAAAGAAAATAATGACATTACTTGATGACTGAGAAAACATAAACCTACGAGTAAGCCTTTATTTTGGTTTTCTTTAACTTGGAAGTGACTGGTGTCATTGGCTTTCTCCTCTTCTTACGCTCTCTTGAAGAAACATGCCGCACTTGAAGCATCTTAACATGCACACATAAAACAACATTTCTCTTTTAAACACTATTATGGAATTGTACATCAAAATGCACTTAACAACACCATATGGGAATCCCCAATTCACATTTCCGTTTGATAGATTACATAATAAGGCAAAATAAAAATGTTAATTGAAAACCCAACAAACCCAGGTATTTCCTGCGAAATTTTATGCATTCCTTATTATTCAAGAATTAGGATATTAATCTTTCTCAGGCATTTTCTCAGTATTCAAACAAAATAATAAATAAAAAAACCACCCAGCTTACCGAGATAGGGAATGTTGAAGGGCGAAGAGTGGCGATAGCTAGCGAAGGTTGGGTTGGTGAATGTGCATTGAAAAGTGACCTTAAGCTCCATTTGTTGTTATTTGAAGCGAAAGGGAGAGGCTGGTGAAGACGAGGAGAAGAACAGAGGAAAGACGAAGAAAAAGATGGTAGAGTTTGGGTTGAGTGTACGGACAATGACCGAAGCTTGGTGCATAATCTCTGCATCGCCATCGTCTCGTCCGCCAGTAAAGGGTTTTACTGAACTCGTGGGTTTTGGTTCCCTTGGTGGACTGGGATTTGGGAATGCAAAATGTGAGTCAGTGTTTGGTTATTAAGTCATTGTATTCCGGTGTTGGATTTAGATTTTTCCTTTGTAGGTTTGGGTTTCCCAAAATGCAGTCGGGTTAGCGAGTTGGAAAGCCACTCAACCATTCAACTCACACTCACAATTAGAGCAACTCCACCCATTTACCCTTAAGATGAGAGGGGAGTTAGGGCAGCCACTATTCATATGAATAATAATTGCCCTTGCAAATAGTATTTTCTGTTTCCACCTTGCATGGCAAAGGGCAATTACTATTCATTTTTATTTTTCACAACTTTTTACCTCAATAATTAATTTGGATAATATTTTGATAAGATTTTCGGGTTCCTACGTGTCAATACTATTCATATCTCATAATCGGAGAAAATTTTAAATTTCAAATTTCGGATAAATTAAAAAAAAATTGGCTGGTATTTATAGAAAAAATTCATTAATTTTTGGGTATTTTTTAAAAAATTTCCAGTATTTTATTGCAAAAAAATTGGATGCCTTTGGATTGAATGAAAAATCATATCGGAGAGCCTAGACGACGCCACGTGGCAACAAAAAAAACAAATCAATGGGGTATCAGACACATCAAGACAACCCGCGCTTTTGGACCTCGGTGAAGCTACCTTCGCCAAACAGAGTTGGTGGGTCCCACACCTCCCCGAGCTCCACTGAAACTTTTTCTTTTTCCCACCTGGGTCAATGACCGCTGGACTTGCTCTTAGGCTGGCAAATTTTCCCGACCTTGGGGCTTGACTTCACTCTTAAGGCCTTCTTCAACTCATTTGGACTTAAACCCAAATTTTTCCTCTTCAAAAAGTAACTATTTAGGTTTTACTCGAACTCAAATCGTTTTTTTCCTCAACCCTTCATACTCAAATTTTAAGTCCGCAACTTTATTAAATTGTTTAAGGCCCAATTTGGGATTGCTGTCACTTTTAAAAAAAGTTGTTTCTGCTATACTTTGAAAATAATTAGTCAGTAAAGTAAAGCACTCCATATTTGGTAAATAATATTTTTAAACTGTTGTTAGTACAAAAAGCAGTGTCAAAACTGTTTGATAAATTTTAATATAAAATTGTTATAACTGTGAATAATTACTAAAATAGACATGATGTTAAAAGTGTTATGTACTAATCATGTGGTAGTAGTATTAGTAATGGAGTGGAGGTTGTGATGGTGATGAAGGTGGAGTTGATGGTGGTGGTGGTGGTGGTAGCGATGACGGTGGTTGTGGAGGTAGTGAATGTGGTGGTGCAAGTGATGGAGTTGGATGTGGAAGTGGAGGTGGTGTCATTTTTTAAAATGAATTATGGTATTTTGGGAATTAAAAAAATTCATTAAAGGTTTATCTCTGCTTCTTTTGAAAGCGGCTTTGAAAAGCAACTCAGATTCTGCTTTTAAAAGCTGTCAAAAGGCTACTGATTTTAAAATAATCAAGATATTTTATTTTTACCAAACACCTTAAACTACTTAATTTTAAAGTGAATCAAATTTTTGGCCAAAAAAAGCAATCCCAAACGGGCCCTAAGAATGGTTTAAGTTTAAACTTTTTTCATAAATAACTTTTCTTCATTTAATATTTTTAAATATCTTCATAATTTAATATTTTGAACAATCTGACCTAAAAAAAATTGAATTCCATAAATATAATTTTATTTGAGAAATATGAGGGTATTTATTGAGTTTGGAGTGAGTTTTGGAGTTTGATATGATTTAGATTAATTTAAAATATTATTTTACCCATTGGATTTAAATTTCAACCATTGGATCTTTTTTTTTTTTTTCAACCATTGAATTTAAATTTCAACCATTAAAATAGCTTCGATTTAATATGGATCGTTGATTTGGATTATTATTAAAATTTAAAAATAAATAAAAAATGATGCGAACCAAAACACTTGGCGTGACAGATTATGCAGCACAGTATAGTGCGGGGCCCCATTCTTTCCTCCTTGGTAACCATCATGGCTGTGTGGGCTCCACAAAAAATAAAATAAAATTCCAGTCTAGGCAATAGCTAGACTGGTATTTGGCCCCAAGTTTAGGTTTTCCCAAATTTTGAATCAAACAAGAAAGGTGGAGGAAATGTTAGTTGCAAGTGTCATTATTGTCAATGCAACTTTCAAGGTCATACTCTAGGGTGAAGCATCATTTGTTGAAAATAAAGAAGGTGGGATTAGAGCTTGTAATAAAGTTACAAAAATAATTTATAGAAATGCAAAAGCTTGGTTGATGCAGCATAATTGAGGATAAAAGATGCCCAAGCTAGGATCATTTCTTTGCCCACTCAAGTGCTAGTGCTTACAATTTAGATTTTGATGCATTGGATGCCATGAATGAAGGAGTTTGTGAACCAAAAAAAGGAATGGAAGTAGTGGACCTCTTGAGAAAGCTTTCCCAAATAGTGCAAGAGAGCAATTGGATGGTCTAATTGGAAAATAATTTACACAAGTGGTTTGTCATTCGACTTTGCAAGGAACCCATGCTATGTCGAAGCCTTTATTAAGGCTTGTTCTCACCTTGTTCCGGGTTATCGTTGAGTTATAATGCATTGAGGACTACCCTTCTCCAAAAAGAGGGGAGTCATGTTAGGATGAAATTAGAGTTGATAAAGAAAGATAAGGGATGGTCAGATTCACAAAGAAAACCGCTTCTCAATATTATGACGACTTGTAAAAGAGCTTAACTTTACAGCTAATTATTTTCAAAGTACAGCATAAGCAACTTTTTAAAAAAAGTGACAGTAATCCCAAATTAGGCCTAAGACTCATTCAAAGTCTAAAAGAGCTTAACATATCTTGAAAAATATAATACTCTAACAAGCAAGTGTTGTATTTTCGGAATTTTCAAGATACGTGTCATTGTCACATGACTATGCAATTGAAACATCACATTTAAGTGAATCTTAATGAGATCCTTTTCTTTTGGTTTTCATGTCGCTTTTCTCAATAATATTACATATTTATTTCAAGATTCTGACCTCCTCTACAAGCAAGGCTAATTACATTATACACTTAAGGTAGATTTTACACCTTGGTATATAGCACACAAAGTCAAAAATTAGGAGCCGAAAAATTAACATAGTCAAAACTCGAGTGGGGACATGCTGTACTACCCAATATCTTTCAGGTTACCCGGAAAAAAGTTTGTTTGGACTTTTGGCGTTGCTGTACAAAACGAAAAAAGTGACGCGTTACCACAAATTGTGTTCCTTTCATTCCTTTCATTCCATTGGATTCGATTAGAAAATTTACGTTCCTTCCTTTCCTTGGGACATGAAAAATAATATTTAAAAATTACACAGCAGATTATTTGCCGTAACTATAGCTAATTCCATAATGGCATCCAGCTTTCGCGCTGTATATAACACGTAAAACTGAAAGAGACAAAAGAAAATAGTGGCATTTTTTAATGATTTAATTTGTGTTTAAATGCAAAACATTGACAGCGTACAAAACCAATAATTTGATAAAACAAAATAATAATTAGCAGCAAGGATTGATATGCCAAACACGACACAACATAGACGAAGAAAGCAGCAACCAGAAGAGCTCAAGTAGTCAACTACGTCACCCAGTCACGCACGCGTTCACATGCAACAAACCAGTCATGGGAACTTTTAAATTAAAAACAAACAAAACCGACCACCCAAAAGAGCCGAAAACCACACCCAACAATAATGAAAACAAAAGTGAAACTAACTAGTCTTTCTTGTAATCATGCGCGGAGCCAATTAAGTTCGACAAGGGTCACATGATCCTTCTTACTCTTTGATCATTTGTGTTTTGTATGTGTTGTATTTGACTCAATCATTTTCTATATTACATGGTTGATCTTTCTTATCCTTTGAGTTTATTCAACTAAGTCTACTACAAAAGTGATTTCTCGTGATTTGTTAAACGAATGAGCCAATCAATTAGGCAAAATTCTCACTCTGACTATTGAAAGTTGACCTCCTTGATAAATTTTATTTATTCATATTTACTTACGAGTAAAAAGATATGAAATATGATAAACAAGGAATGGGAATAAAATCAACGAGAAGATGGTAGTAATCCAATCGTCATTCATTGGGTTATTTGATTAGGATCTTAAGTGAAATCATATATTAAATGATTTCTTATGTGTAAGTAAACTTAAGGAAGCTTTGAATGAAAATCATTTCGATTATTTGTAAGTAAAAGTCTTCTTTCGTCATAAAAAACAAAAAGGCAAAAACGGAAAAAGTGTTTTTCAGAAGAATATATTTGTTGTTAGTGACATAAACAGCCAGCTTTTAAGGCTCCTTAACAGATCACGAGACGCATTTGCAAACCCACTTTCATACAAAAAAATATTGTACAAAAGTGAAGTGATTATATTCTTTTCCCTCTTTCTTCCTCTATCTTCCAATCCAGTCTGTTGCTTCACCTTCACCTTTCTTCCTCCACTTTCCTCCTTATCTTCTCTCTCTCTCTCTCTCTCTCCAAATTCTAGCATGGCTTCCAACTCTGAGTGATATTGGGGTCTCAGCATTGATCAATATACTGAGTGCCATAGCTTTCCTTTTGGCCTTTGCTTTTCTTAGAATTCAACCTGTCAATGACAGGGTCTATTTTCCCAAATGGTACATTAATGGCTCCAGGACCAGCCCAAGGGGCTCTGGCAACTTTGTGGGCAAGTTTGTAAATCTCAACTTCAAGACTTACCTCACTTTTTTGAATTGGATGCCTCAGGCCATGAAAATGAGCGAGTCTGAGATTATCAACCATGCTGGCCTTGACTCTGCTGTTTTTCTCAGAATTTACATTCTCGGGTAACTTCACTTTTTCCCTTGAATTTCATTTTTCAACTTTTATTTATTTATTTGGGTTATTGGTTTGCATGTTTTGTTAGAAAGTTTTGGAATTTTAAGTGATATTATTACATGGGTTTTGTTTGAGTTGTTTTAAATAAATTTTAGGTGAAATTGCCGGTCACTGCTAAGTTTGACTTGGACGAGATTTTTTTTTTTTTTTTGTGGTTGTATTTTCTTTCCCCTGTTGTTTTCATATAATCATCATTTTCCCTTCTTTTTGCTGTTAATATTAGATGATTTTGACTCTGGGTGTTCTTTGTTTCTAGCGAAAATATCTACGGGATGGAAAATAAATACTTTTTGACTCTTTTGTTTAGAGTTATATATTTTTCTCTGGAGTAAAAGAATACAGAAATTGGACTTGAAAAACTTGAATTTCCCATTCTGTTCTTAGGAATTATGCACATGGTAGGCTTAATTTTTTATTTAGAATTAATTAATTGTTTGCCATGATAATCTATGGGTTACAATATTTTGCCTTCAACATTAGTTGGTCTTCACATTAGAGTACTATTTTTTATTTTAAAAACTTCGGGATGTAAATATTTGTGTGTTTATTTGTGCGGATTGGCTGTCAGTGTCACTTGTGTTAGCATCCAGACTCACAAAATTTGTATTGTTCAAACAATTCCATTTTGTCTTTCAAATAAAAAAGTATTCTAAAGCTTCATTTGTTAATTCTGTGAGCAATTCTCTCTCTCGATGCTTTAGTAGTTTTTCGACTTCAGAGTATACTTGGTGTTGACTTTTAGCCTTTTCAGCTTTGTTTAAGCCAACTTAGACTTAATTGAACCATCAAATGAGCAAGCATTACCAATATGTTTCAATAGAACTGCATTTCATCATCTATCCTGGTACTTTGGATGTGTAAGCACATCTTTATAAGACTTTCTAGTTTCTAGTTGCTACTTGTCCATTGATGGCTTGCTCAGGTGTTTGAATGCTAAACTATGAAGTGTTGACAAGCCACTATATAAACTCAATGCAGACGTAATGTGTTTTGTTTGTCGTACAGTATAATTGTTTTCTAACAACTACTTTCACTACTCTATGATGCTTTCTTTGGAATAACTGTCATTACATTGTAATAAGGCTCAGTCCTTTTAAACTTTTGGTCCAAACTGCTGAGTAAAAATAACTCAATCCATAAGTTCATCCACACCCACCCTTGAACAATCTTCAAAAAGCATTCTATTTTGCTCCATCCATATGACCCAAAACACTGCCTGATCCTGCAACTCCAAAGAGTTCTTATTATTATTATTATTCGTTTAAATATATATGTATATATATATATATATTATTGATACATAACTGAACCTTTTTTTTTCCACCTTGTACTTGTAGCTTGAAGATTTTTGTTCCAGTGGCAGTCCTAGCACTCCTTATTCTCATTCCAGTCAACGTATCAAGTGGAACATTATTTTTCCTAAGGAAAGAATTAGTTTTGAGTGACATTGATAAGCTCTCTATATCAAATGTGCGCCCTAAATCCATAAGGTAACTCTGTAACTCTTTTACACTTTTACACTTTTAATATTCAGGCTTGATAACTGATTAACGTATGAGGTGCAGTATTGACTTCTCTTTAATCTTCTCTTAAATTATGCATAAAAAAGATGACATTCTTGATATTAATGAGTAAATAAAGGTCAAAATAACACCATTGTTATGAATACCTTTTTATTTTTTCATGTTCAACCCATACATCCAGTAATTATTTACTTACCGATGATAGCACATAGATGAGAAGAATGTTGTTGTGCCTGGATTATTATATTGAATTTAACATTAAAACATGCCTAAAATTCCTTTTGGTTGGATAGTTCTTTGTTTATTTGGACAGTTGAAGTTGTGATTCTATTAATCCAGTAAAAATAGATTGAGCCAATAATATAATAGGAGCAATATTAATTCCAGTTTCACCAACTATAAGTTATTCCAAGTATTTGTTAAATAAGCAAGTACTAGAGTGTTTTTTAGTCAAGGGATTTCATTGTTATACATATTATCCATGGTGTACTGTGACACATGTAAAATCAATAAAAAAGAAAAAAGAAAAAAAGAAAGAAAGAAAGAGTAATAGTTGAAGACAATAATTATGAGCATATTTAGGGTGGAAGGGGGGAGAATTGGAATTGTATCTTGAAATTAAAGATCTGGTATCTACCACTATATTTTTGTTTTTGTTTTGTTTTGTTTATTTTAATCGTTTTCAGTTGTATTCAATTTTATCATATACAAATGCAGATTTTACTTAAGATTTGAAATCTATAAATTTCAGGTTTTTTTTCCACATAGGATTGGAATACTTGTTCACACTCTGGACTTGTTACATGTTATACAAGGAGTATGACTATGTAGCATCAATGAGGTTACAATTCTTAGCTTCTCAACGCAGGCGTGCAGAACAGTTCACAGTGAGTAAAATCATCAATTACCACATAATTGTGTAAACCTACTAAGCATGTTTTTTATTGAGGAGGAACAGTCACATTCTTTCAGTTTGCTTGCATTTCTACCTCCTTAGAGTGTGGTTCTATTTCTAGGGGTGATTAGGTGCTTGTATGAATCTTTATGATCTTCAGTCATAAATTTACGGAGTGCAACCTGCATGACTATATGTGTTGCTATTCCTGATCCCTGCTTTGCCCTCATAGACTCCATCTCAGGAAATTATTTTACATAAATACTGCTGCTACTTAGAAAAATATAGTCTTAACTTTTTCAGGATCTAAAATCCTTTTTCTCACATGATTCATATTCTGATCAAGTTCTTGTACCGACAATAAAAATATTGATTGTGGTAATGTTTTATTTTATTGTAATTCTTTCTTATTTGACAGTTTGATCAGGTAAAGTGAATATATTCTTAAATTTTTGTTTGAAAATCTCTTTATACTTCAAGGTTAATGCTATAATTTTCACCTTCTATTTCTTTTATTTCTTTCAGGTAGTGGTTAGGAGTATACCACACGTCTCTGGTCGCTCAGTATCAGATACTGTGGACCACTTCTTTCAAAAGAACCACCCGAATAATTATCTTTGTCACCAGGTACTAAATTTTTTCTGTTTGTGGGTAAATAAGCTCACTAGTAAGGAGTTTGATTGCTGAACAATATATACAATACCTGGAAGTATTTTCTTTGGTTTTTATTTGTAATTGACTTTTGTTCATTCAGGCAGTGTACAATGCAAACAAATTTGCCAAACTTGCAAGAAAGCGAGATAGGCTCCAAAATTGGCTAGACTATAACCTCCTCAAGTTCGAAAGGCATCCAGACAAAAAACCAACTACAAGGGTAGTGTTTTCATATGTACTTAAATTGAGCAAACATTTCAAATTTAATCATTAATGAAATTGTTTGACGTTAGCAGACAATAAATGTATGTGGCATGTACTTATTTAACAGTTTGAGTGCAATTCTTCATCTTGGATGCTGATCATTTAACACTCTTTGAATTTTCAGAAAGGATTTTTGGGGCTTTGGGGTGAAGGCGTTGATTCCATCGAGTACTACAAACAACAGATAAAGCAGTTTGATAAAATAGTAAGTTATGATTAAAATTGATAATGTTGTACTTTTTATTTTATAAGCTACCATTTTTCAGTTTTCTTTATCTATCTTCTTTAGGGTGGGGCATTTCTTCTTTAGGGGTTAGGTTTTGCTGTGTAGTGGGGTCTATATTTTCAGTTGGATTACCTCTCTCTCTCTCTCTCTCTCTCTCTCTCTCTCTCTCATATATATATATATATATATAAATGCATGAATTAATAGGCATTATATTCCATTCTTGTGTTGTATGTTTAGATGACACTGGAACAACAAAAGATTCTCAAAGACCCCAAGTCTATTTTGCCGGTTGCTTTTGTATCTTTTGATTCACGCTGGGGTGCGGCTGTTTGTGCACAGACACAGCAGAGCAAGAATCCCACACTATGGTTGACAAATTGGGCCCCAGAACCCCGGGATGTTTATTGGCGTAACTTGGCTATTCCTTTTGTTTCTTTAAGCATCCGAAAACTTGTAATAACGCTTTCAGTGTTTGCTTTGGTGTTCTTCTACATGATACCCATAGCCTTTGTGCAATCGCTTGCAAATTTAGAAGGCCTGGAAAGAGTTGCTCCTTTTCTCAGGCCGGTTATAGAATTGTAAGTAAACCTACCTTATTATAAGGTTTGTTGGATAGTATTGTTAAATAACATTTACCATGGTACTTAAACTTATTTGCTTTATGTTTCATGCCAGCTAGTTCTTCTTTCCATCAAGTCCCCAAGGTCTTATATATTCATTATATTGAGAAACTTGTAATATTGCTGTTAGTGCTTGCTTCTAGAAAGGTCGCTCCTCTTCAATAAAGGATGATAGAATTATAATAAACCTTACCATAATTTGTATTTTTTAATAGAACGATTGAATAATATGTACATAGATCTCGTCTCTTTGGTTTCTTTACTTTTATATATGACAATTGTTCATCTTGCCATAAGTCCTTAAAGTTCATCATCCTTTTTTAACCGATGAGCTCAGATGAACTATAAAAAAATATTATAGGAGTTCCATACCTGCTTGCTTTCTTAATACATTAAAATATCATGCTTATGCTTTTTGGTAGTTTCATCATTATTGAATAAACGCAAGAGCATATTCCTCTCTCTCTCTCTCTCTCTCTCTCTCTCTCTCTCTCTCTCTCAGATAATACTTTTGCATTCAAATGTTTCCCATTAGTTATGTAAAAACCGAAAATTCTGTAACTAATTACTTTCACGTCTTTGATTATTCTAATAATTCATGGTAAAAGCATTTTCTTGTACTTATTTACGTGGCATTTACATTTCCAATCAAATTAGTCCTTGTTTCATTGAAACTTCAAGTATTTGCTTCAACTTAGGGATACTATTGTTATTTTGTATTTGTACAACCTTCTGAGTGGACATCTTGTCCATCACATCTGTATTTGCATGAAGTTATAATACAACTTGGTTTTTTTTTAAGAAAAAAGAGGCTTGACCTCTGTGACATAGCTTTTGACCCTTTCATATGTCCTCCAGCAGCTGCGATTGATTGTTTATTTTGTTTTGTTATGTCATGTGGTTTTCAAATATTTGGTTCTTACTTACCAATAATTAATGTAATTATTTTTTACAGGAAATTCATCAAGTCATTTCTACAGGGCTTTCTTCCTGGCCTTGCCCTCAAGATATTTTTGTACATTCTCCCAACTGTATTAATGATCATGTCGAAAATTGAGGGGCATATAGCATTATCAATCCTTGAACGGAAAACAGCAGCAAAATACTATTACTTCATGTTAGTCAACGTATTCTTGGGAAGCATAGTGACCGGAACAGCTTTTCAGCAACTGCATGCTTTCCTTCACCAATCTCCTACCCAGTAATATTCCATCTCTATCTGGTCTCTATGTTTGATATTAGAAAATGAAATTTGACAATACAGCGGCTCCAAATATCCATGATTATCATGCTCACTTTTTTTCATGCTTTCAAGTGAATTTCTTGTACTGTCAATATCTAATCTTATATTTCTGTATGTTGTAAATGATAAATCTCTCTAATTGTAACCACTGCTGATAAAAATCCATCCACTGAAATCCTTGTATTAACCAAAAGCTAATCTTGAACATAGACCAAATCTAATCATTAATATTTCTAAAAATATTTTTACTAATATTATCAATACCAGAAATATATCTCACTTTCTTTAGAGCTTGATAAACATGCACTTTTAATGAACCTTGTTTTTATTTTCAATAGGATTCCAAGAACCATTGGAGTTTCTATACCAACGAAGGCTACCTTCTTTATTACATATATAATGGTTGATGGGTGGGCTGCAGTTGCTGGTGAGATTCTCCGTTTAAAACCATTAGTTATATTTCATCTGAAGAACATATTTTTGGTAAAAACGGAAAGAGATAGAGTGAAGGCAATGGACCCTGGGAGTGTGGATTTTCCAGAGACTCTCCCAAGTCTTCAACTATACTTCCTTCTGGGTATTGTGTACGCTGTGGTTACCCCAATCCTGCTTCCTTTCATACTAGTCTTCTTTGCCCTTGCATACTTAGTCTACCGTCATCAGGTCAGTTTACTAATTACATTTTGCATATGTCTTGAAGAACATTTGGAAACTCAAGTATAATAACGCATTAACATAAGATAAAAGGGCCAAAGGATGACTTTGCATCGTGTCCTTAAATTCAGAAGCAACTGGTTGTAAACTTGTCATGGCTAATCCAAGATAAAAAAAAAATTTCAATTTTCATCTCAATCTAAATGAAATAAAAATATATCAATAAATTGAGATTTTTATTTTTATTTCTATTTTTACAAATAACACTAGTGGTTGCGGATATGGTGAACACAGAAAGAAAAGCCATTAGATGTCTATGAAACTTCCTCTTGGATCACAACTGTAACAATTGTATATTTGGTCTTATTAGTTTCTCTATGTAATCTGTTCTCTATTTCTCCTGCAGATAATCAATGTGTACAATCAACACTATGAAAGTGCTGCTGCATTTTGGCCACAGGTCCATAGCCGCATTATAGCAAGCTTAGTGATATCTCAACTACTTTTGATGGGTTTGCTAAGCACAAAAAAGGCTGCTAATTCGACTCCATTTCTTGTTGTTCTACCCATATTAACATTATCATTCCACAAGTACTGCAAGTATCGTTTTGAACCTGCATTCAGAGAGTACCCACTTGAGGTAATCTTAGGACTTTTAATCAATTTTTTGATCCATTGCATTCAATTTTTTAAAGTAATGTACTCATGTTTCGAAACTTTCCATTGTCATACATTTGGAGTTGCATGTTGAAAAGGTTGTTTTCCCCAACACTTGGTTTATACAGTTCCTGGCTACTATTCCCACCCACCTTATTTTCTCACTCCCCAAAATTTTTTATAAGATATGAATAACACCCTTCCTACCCCTCATTATTAACTTAATACCCCAAAATAATGACTTAATCACCCACCAATTAAACACTCTTCCCCCACCAAATTGTCATCCCACGCACTCACTCATCTCTCATCTCCATTTATTTTTCTTTCATAAACCCTAATTCTATTAGCTCACCCAAGCTTAAACATTTATACCAGTTGGTTGCTACCCATCCTACAAGCTTATTCCCTTTCTTTCCCATTCATCAAAACGTATGACTATTCTATGTATTGTTTTCTTAAATTCTTTCTATGTATTGTTTTCTTAAATTCTTCTATCTGTCCAATCATAAGTTTCTTTCTATTCAAATACTTTTTTAAGGTAGTGATTTTGTGGTTCCTAGAGGTATTTTACAAAATTGTAAACTTATCATTAATATTCTATTAAAATATCGGTGGGATAAGCAGCACTGTTTCCTAAAATGAATCAGAAGAAGTGAGAACTTGTTTACACATTGGAATGGATTCCATTGAAAGTTGTGATGAAGATGCCTACCAGCACCACATTTTGGCATATCCTAAATTGAACCTTAAGCACAGCTAGCTTGAGTAATTACATTTGGCTACCTACTTACTAGTTTTCGATAGAAATTGATTCTAATATGTGTAGGTCCTTTCATGTTAACGAATAAAATATCCCTTTGTGACAAATTGGCTTCGTATTACAGAATGGGCCTTTGGTAAGTTGATTTAACATTTCTGTAACAATTTAAAGGTATTTATATCTTGGAGGGCCTTGTATCATTTCAAACTGGTTAACTGTTAATATGGATTGGCTTTCTACATACTCTACTAGTCTCTATTCTTGGATATGAGCAAAAGGTTAACCAAAGTCAATGTAACCAATCTACACAATACAAGGTACTGTATGGTTGAAGTTTTTGCTGATACAGTCGAGGTTCTCTTTATATTCCTCAGTCTAATCAATTCTTCAGTGTTCGGAAATGGAAAATGCCCTAATTTTATAATTTCTACAGTCTCCCTTGGTTATTTGTTTGTGTGACCAAGTCAGATGTTTGCAATGCACTTTATGGTTGAAGCTATGACTTATTTAATCAAGGTCCCTTCTGATGTACCTAAGTTGAATTGATATTGTTAGTGTACCATTCTTGTGCTGGATCTGTATGCTATGAGCTACAAACTTTCTTAGTGGTCATTTGACTGTAATACAATTTCACAGGAGCATGTAATTTTTCTCTTCAAATTTCTGATGGAAATTATTTCCTTGTTACTTCCTCAGGAAGCAATGGCAAAAGACACAATGGAGCGAACTGCGGAACCTGACCTAAATTTGAAGTCATACTTGGCCGACGCCTACTTGCACCCCATTTTCCGGTCATTCGAGGAACAGGAGTTGGTTGAAGTCAGAATAGACAAGCATCAAACTCATGCTGCCACTCCCATAACAAGCGAACTCAGTTCCCCCTCTCCACCCCATTATGTCCATCAGACACCCCCATCTCCTCCCCAATATGCCCATTATCAATCATCTCCACCCCAATACGTCTATAATTCAAACTCTCCTCCTAGTTATGAGTATCATTCAACCTACCCACCACATTATGCCTATTACAACGAAGAACCTTGACCATTAACTTGCTAGTATGCTTACAAGACCTCTAACCATGATATCTAGCTTATTTTCTAGTTCCTTGATGTTTTCTGTTGAGTTCTCAGGTGCCTTATAAATGTAATTATTGTTTCATTAATGCAAGTGTAGTTGCGTTGTGAAAATATTCTGAATCTGATTTTTGGCTGAATAGAAAGAAATATTTCAAAGATGCAGAGGTTTTGTATAAGTGCCTTTCTATGGTCCCAGAAGATCTGGATCATGTGGATGAGTTTGTGATACGCGGGCCATACCATCGAAGAGTGTCACACTCTGCGACCTTTCTTACCCTTTAGGGATCATAATAATCCTTATGCCTAAAGTCATCCAAATTTGCACTCCCAAGTAATATTTCAACACCCTTGCACAGCAGATTCCATTATAGATACACTCCAGCTCGTCTTTGTATTACCCAACTGAAATTGAAATCCTTTACTTTCAGCTGGTCACGTCGTCAAGGATCATCTCCAAACTTCCACCTTTATCCTAAAATTAATTCTAAAGGAATTAGCATGCGACACTCCATTTCCACTCTCTCTGGTCAGTGAATCCGATCTTTCTCAGAAGATGAAAGCCGTAATCAATAAAACAAGCTCCTCGTCTAAGGAAGAGATAAAAAAGAAAATTATTCAATTATTGGACTTAGATGGTGAAACCATGACTTCAGCATCTTCTTAACAACAGATGGAAGAAGATCCCTTTGCCAACGAGGACGACTGTTTTGGAATCTTTTCGCCATAAAGTGATCACTTTAACCTGTTTACTACTTTTTAATAGCTTTTGTCACATGAGGTGGTCTGGTACAACTATTAGGCAAATTTTAGATTATATAATATCTCAGAAAGGAGCTCGACTGGAGTACGCAATAATTTGTCGCATGCGCTTGCACAAGTCATGGTCTACGTGCCGCACCAAGCATATATGCAACTCGCCACGCAGGAAGTTTGTAACAAGCCTATAAAATGTACTAGTTCCACGAACATGCGCTTATTGTCCCGTCAAGCACCGTTTAGCCCTGCCATATCTCATTACAATACAGGAAAAGTCCAAGCACAAACACTCCAAATAACACGCATGCCGAGCAAAAAAACCTTTATTTTGGTACCAAGCTACGCTACGAGCTTAAGTAGACTCAAGCCACACGAATGTCGGGGGCTTGCTAAGTGAGCTGAGTTGTGGTATGGATGGTTAGGCATTCTCCAATCCATGAGGGGCTAAACCCAAATTTCCTCCCTCCAAAAAGTGACTATTTGGGTTTTGCCCGGACTCAAATTGTTTTTTCTCCCAATCCTACGGACTCAAATTTTAGGTCCGCAACTTTATTAAATTGTTTAAGAATGGTTTAAGTCTAATTTTTTTTTATATGGATAACTTTTCTTCATTTAATCTTCTTAAATAACATCATAATTTAATTTTTTGAACAATTTGACCTAAAAAAAATTGAAGTTCCATAAATTTAATTTTATTCCAAAAAAAAAACACACAACATAAAAAAAGCTTAGATTTAAATTTCAGCCGTTGGATTTTTTTTTTACTGTTAAAATAGCTTGGATTTAATCTAGATCGTTAATTTAAAGTTACCATTAGAATTTTTTATTTATTTTTAAAACAGATTCTTTGAATTCCAACAGCTCTTTGAGCTGGAAACACAGTGCATGTGGGCCCCAGCAATACTATTTGATTTTTTTTTTAAAAGAAAAGAAAAAGGAAACAGCTAACGCCCAATAGCTCTAGCTTGTAGTGTTGACACGTGGCTTTAGCCACAGCCAAAGCCCATCAGAAAATGTCACCAGCAGGTCCCACCATTTTTCGAAGTACATGGGCTCTGCCACATCAGCGTGGGGTCCAGTGAATAGTATTGGGTCAAGGCAATACTTGGATCCATATGGGTCCTTCCTTTTCTTGGGTTGGGAGAGGTTTGGGGATATTTTGGGTTTGAGTCAAGGGTTGGAGATGGCCTTACAGTGTTCATGAGACCCATTGATAATCCAAAGAGTGGAAGTTTTGTGTTTGAGAGCACCAAAACTTAAGCCCATTTCTTGAGCCCAATCACATGGGCAAGCATGAGAAAGAAAATGTCCAGCACCTTAGAAAATATCTCACATCCCTGTTAAAACCAAATCGAAGCCAAACTATTGTAAAAACCAAGCAAACCCATGTGCTGATGGAATTAAATCACTTTTTGGACCAGTACCCTTACCCATTCTTTTTTTTGCAAGTTCTGGTGGGAAAACAATAAAGAAAGGCAAGAGGTGCCTCACCTAGATGAAGGAGTCCAACTACAGCAAAGTCTTAGAACCTCAAATAGCTCCGCTTGGGTTACTTGGAACCCCAAGTAACTTTAAAACAATACCAAAGTGTTAGAATACGTAATCACACTTTTTGAGGTGAGCACCCTTTTAACTCTCCGACTCTGTATATCATTCTCTCCTCTGTTTCAAGTTTGAATAGTGGTAAAGAAGTGTCTCCTACTATTGTTATTGCGGCACCGGGGGTAAAGCATATTTAGAATTTTGGTCAATTTTTAGTGAGCCAAGTTTAAGTTTTGTGTAATCAATTTGCTTATTGTCTTGTATAATTTGTGATTATTTGCTTTGCGAGGACCCCTTTTGTGCTTTATTTCTTGTATTTGGTTCTTTGTGGTGAAACAAAATTTGATGGTTTATCAAATAAAGCATAACATCGTTTCCAAGTTGTTTTTTTTCCTTCGAATGTCTTTATTTAGCTCGCCAAGAAAAATGTAAATAAGTGATGAGTCGATTTTATATTATATATTTAACCTCATTCTTAGTATATTTTGGTTAATATTTTGGAAGAATTTTGATACTTTGAATTATATTTCCAATATAGGACTTTCGACTTCCTCTGGAGCAAAACATAATCAAATGGACAAATTTCGGAGTAATTCTAGTTGGAGGACGTTCGTGAGTCACTTGGCTTGATCGTATCGAAATTTCAGACTTTTCTACCAAGCGATTATTTTCTGGTGATAAAATAAAGGAGCAGTGCTCGGTGTTGGAATAGTGACGTTTTGGGCTTTTATTGCGTTTTTGGAGCCCAAGATGACCTCGGATGGGTTCATGGCCTTCTGGAGTAGTGTTGGAATATTTTTATCTTTAAAACGAGCTATCTTGGGCCAGATTTGGAGGAGATTTGAGACCAAAACGTGGCTGGGCAGATTGTGGGCAGATTCTCCTAATCCAATTTGGACTTTATTTCCTGGTCTTATTTTATTTTAACTTTAGTTTTCTTGTGGGGATTGGGCAGCTAGGTTTTAGGAGATATTTAAGCTCCTTTTCACAGAAATTTGGGATGCCTCCTTTTTTAACTTCTTTTTGGCTTTTGGAGAATTGCTAGGGTTTTGGATTTTCGCGACTTTCAAGTGTTTTCATTCTTAATGATATTTTCTTGGATTTCAATTATGAATATGCGTAACTAATCTTCTCTTGCTAAGGTGAAGCCTTGAACCTTAGCATGAATATGTGATTTTTATTTAATTGCTTATGATTGAGTGCATGCCTACTTTGAATTGTTAATCATTGTTTTAAACTATCTAATTGTCTTAATGTCTGATCACCATTAGGATCTTTAGAAAAGTAATTGGATGCAATTTTGGTCGGAAGGTTCCCTGAAATTGATGCAAGCTTCTTGTGATTAATAATTGTAAGTTCACTTAAGATGAACACCACATCTTAAGGGTTGCATGATTTTTCAAAGGGTTTTCACAGAACTTAATGAGTCTTTCATGTTCAGATTTGATCCGAACGTCCAGACGGGTTGCATGTTAGATATATGTTCTATGTTGGAGGTTCCAAGTAGAATATAAATTAGGAAAGCCTAACCTTCAAAGTGGCATGTGCAAATCATAAGTAATTGGTAGAAATTCATAGGATTGCTAGGTGACGGTGAAACCCTAGCGCTTTTATAAATTGGTATTTTAAACCTCTTTCCTTCATTCATATTTGTTTATGTGTCAAATTTATTTTTAGTATCACACAAGTTCATATTCATCTTTCTCTACTTTTAATTTTAGGTAGTAAATTGGAAATTGTTTTCACATAAATTGCTAAATAGTCCTTGTGGAAAATGACCTTGCATGAGCATCTATACTACAATAACCTTGTATTCTTGCAAGTATTTTATGTTATTTTAACTCTGTTTGCACATGTACTAAAAATCCTATCAATAAGCCTTCAAATTGTCAGGAGTAACCAAATAATTTGGGATTGAAACAGAAATACCTCTTGTCCCTTAGATTACACAAATATGGGGTTCAAATAGCAGCACTTTTTTCAACCAAAAAGAAATAGGAACACTTTTTTTTTACTCAGATATCATTTTAGGTAAAGAAAATTTTAAAACCCACGGAAAAATTGCTTTTGAACGTCCCGGGAAAAGTTGCTTCTTGTGGTCTCGGGACAAAATATGATTGGGTGGGTGGGGAGAAAAACCTCATTATCCTCCCGTTAAAACGTTAGCTGGGCTCCGGTCCGCACAATTTCAATGGTTTTCCTGCTGCATCAACACACTAGCAGCAGCAGCTTTCACCTTCCTCTCACTCACTCCCTTACTCTCTTTCGATGTCTACCTTCTCATCCGTACCCAACAATACACCCACCTCTCTTCTGAACCACCACAATTCATTATTCTATTTTCCAAGTTGCCTGCCTTCACTTTCAAACATTCAGAGAAGCCATCCCAAAACTTCACCTGTTGCTTTCGATGGCGCCAGGTTAAAACATACGCAGGCTAATGCCCAAAAAACAGTTCCTGGGGTGCTGAATTCCAGGTTCTTGCAAATTGGTTCTGAGGAAAGCTCCTCTAGTAGACATTTTTTAGTGAAATCAACTGGTGCAGAGAGTGCCGGCGGTTCCACTGTGTCTCAAAGTGTGAGTATATGAATGTTTGGACATTTAAATTTCTTGGGTTTATGTATGTTGTGTTATTTCAATGATTTTTTGTCAAAAGTTCTTAGCTTAGTTTGATGCACTGCAGGTGCTTGGGATTTTGCATCTGATTGTTTCAGTTGGTATTTTTCTAGCAATCGACAATTTTTTGAAGCAAGCATTTGTGGCGGCTTCCATTAAGTTCCCCAGTGCGCTTTTTGGGATGTTTTGTATATTCTCCATTCTAATTATTCTTGATTCCACTGTTCCTGCTGTGGCAACAAGCTTGATGAACTTCTTTGAGCCGGCACTACTGTTCATCCAGAGATGGCTGCCATTGTTCTATGTTCCTTCTTTGGTTGTTTTGCCACTTTCTGTGAAAAGTATTCCCGCTGCTTCCGGCATCAAGATCTGCTATATTATAGGTACGCAAGTTTTTGCTACTCTAACATAACTTTCTCTGGTGAAGCTATAGAGTATTTAAATTTCCCTACGGTGATTGTTTCTTTTGGTTATCAATGGGAATGACTTAACTTTTTTGGCCTATACCATCCTAATGAAGCATGCAAAAAAAAAAAAAAACCGCTTAAACTGTTATCTTTGTTGTTTTGGGGAAAATCTTAAAGTTCTTATTCATTTTTCACAATCTAGAAACTGTCTTTCTTGAATACTTTAAGAATTAGAGAGTGGTGTCTTCGGATGACAACCATAACTTTCTCTGAGCAAATAATTATGTAGTAGGAGCAGTTACCTCTCTCGCTCTCCCTTCTGGTGTACATGTGCATAATTCTGACATATATAAGATTAATGCTACTTACCTTGTATTGCTTATTTTCCGTAAATAGACTTGAGAAAGTCTACCTCCTGTACATGATATATACGGCTGTAATACAGAGACCAAAATCATCTTGGTCAGTTCAATTGCTCTATACTTCTATCTCTCATCTTCCTTCTTCCTTCTTGAGTCTGTTTCTTATACATATAAGTGATTTTCTGCAGTTGGAGGCTGGCTGGCTTCACTTGCTGTTGCAGGATATACAGCAATAGCTATTAGAAGAATGGTAAAGACAGAAATGACAGATGCTGAGCCTATGGGAAAACCCTCTCCATTTTCTGCGGTTGAAGTGTGGTCTTGGAGTGGGATCCTCCTGATGTCATTTGTTTCTGCATTATTATATCCAACAGCCCTGGGGACAAGTGCTCGAACATGCCTTCCATTCCTACTTGCATCAACTGTGTTGGGCTATATAGTTGGTTCTGGGTAAAACTTATTTTCCTCAATTTAGTTCTGTCTTCACAAGAATATTATTATGAAAACTAAACAAATATGTAGACCAAATAAAGGTTTTCATTTTAATACAAGTTACTTAAATTCTCCAGCTATATTTTTTCCCTTTTAAAGGTCTCACTCATTTGTTGACTTCTAATTTTCAGATTGCCATCAGATGTGAAGAAGGTTTTCCACCCGATTGTTTGTTGTGCACTATCTGCAGATTTGGCAGCATTGGCTTTTGGATACTTCTCTAAGTCTGGGCTTGACTCTGTTCTTGGTACACTTCTGAAACCACATTCTTGGTTCTGGCTAGTACACTATGCCCCCCTTGATTACTGAGCAATAAGATTAAAACAAAAGGCAGACTTTTAACAACTTGCAACAATCACCCAATGACAAATACCTCATAGATTCAAAGTTAGCTTTTCCATCATCTCTATTTTCTTTATTCATTTTCTTTTTGGATGTGGTCTCTTTCACCAGTCTATTAATTTATGTTTTCTTTCTTTTTTATTTTTTCCTCCATAAATCTTATATAACTACAAAATGACCTGACGTACCATCAAGAGGACTTAATGTACATCCTGTTATTAGATCACGTTAAAGAATTACTGAAAATGGGTCTTGAGGGAAGCATTTTATGCTCTGTATCATGTTCATGAATATAATTATATTCTTAAAACGAAGATAGTTTTGATATAAACATTTGACTCGTGTACAAAAAACAAGGACAGGTACTAAACAAACTTGTAGGACAGAAACTTAGATAATTCAAATGTCAGGAATCAGGATTATAAATTTTGAGTGTTTGCCTAAGTAATATGAAAGTCAGGAGTTTCTGCCACCCTGGTACGTTAGTAGAAGTCTGCATGTTTATTAGGTTTTCAAAATTTATGGTAGAAAGTAACAATGCTAAGCTAGTTTGTAATGAGGATATTTGGACCAAAAACTCCAATTTATCTCTATGATTCTTGAAACAAAAATTATAAAATGAAGATAACTCTTATAAAATTCAGGTCAAAACAATTTTTTGTTTTTGGTAACCACCTCCCATTCTCTCTCTTCATCCGCCTTTGTTAAGAATAAAAGAAAAATACATGTATAAATTCTCATATCACTCTTCATTGTCACCTCATGTTAGATATACTGTTAGTTTTTCATCATTCAATCTCAAAATTTTCCTCTAGTCTTGCTTCTCAAGATTTTTCTTTTGACTATCTCTGTGTTTGGGTTCTTAGAAATCATCGCCTACCAACCTATTTCTACTACCACCCTACAATTGCGGGCAACTAGAAAATGAAAGCCAACCATCTCTGAACCAGATAAATTATCCTCTACTTCCAGCAAGAAGTATTATTTATAGGCTTAAAAGATGATTAATAAAAGTTTTACAAAATAAACCTGCAGAAACTTTTAAAAGACTGAAAATCAGATAAACCTAGAAAAGAAAACAGAAAGACGCGCATTTAATCCCTAACATGCATGTGGATTTATTGCCACTCTTAAAGTTACTGAAGCCAGCCCTTAAGTGCCATTGATGTCAATCAATATTTCTTTTCATCCCAATGCTCCATAGAGGCACACACCACCTGCCCTGCATCAGTTTATCTGATTTTCTTACAACTAGTCTGTAATTTCGTTGATCCAAGGAGAGCCTATATCTAGTTTCGTATTGCCTTAATAACAGATAGAAACTGTGTATCGACCATCCTGAAAGGTATTACTTGGGACTCTAAATTCTTCACCATTACAAAGCAAATGGCTACAAGATTTAGAAATAAATGGCAGGGTTGAAGAATATATACTTGGATTATAATATACTAAGGAATTTCACTTCACACAATTTTGAGGCTTCAACGACTTATAGAAAAACTTAAGATGTCGTAGGACAACAGAGCTAATCTATTAGGATGCATAATACATCAATAGCATCAGAATTAATTTTTTCAAGGCCCTTACAAGGAGAAAAAGGTTAGCATTGCAAGTGTGAGAATATATGATGGTCCAGGATACTCTTCTGGTTTTGTCTTAGTTTCTTAGGTTCTTCATTTTAAAATTGGCAAGTTAATGATAAGAAAGAGCCTCTCTGCATTGCCTTAACTGAAATTCTGTTTGCAACTCTCTCCGCCCTTAAATAAGAACATAATATTTCGGATTTCTCAGTTTTATATGTGGATTTTCTTATATAGGAATGAATATGTCGTTAGTCCAACTAAGCAATTTCCAATACAAATCCCTGATTTTAAATCTTTCCATCCAAATGGACCAGTAGTGCTTTTAGTATGTAGATCGTCATTCTTAATGATATGCACAGGATCTTACCTTACAAAGGTTTCATCTAATCCTGGAGCTGGTGATGTTCTGATGGGATTCTTGGGGTCTGTTATCCTCTCATTTGCCTTCTCAATGTTCAAACAGAGGAAGGTAAATAACATTTGAAGAGCCCAGGTTTCCCATTTTGTGTCATCTTTAGTTTTTTATTTTTTATTCCATGGTGAGTTGAAAAGCATAATTGAGTAGGTGGACTGAATTTTATGGACTATCCGTTGGAAATATATTTCTTCTGAAGAACATTGCGTTCCAACCTGTGGAGTAAATATAACTGGGAGATTATCACTCTTCAATGCTTTAACTAGGATAGTTCTTTCATCATATTTAATTACAACATTTCACGATAATCTTCTTTCTTTACTTGGTATTCTGAAATATATCATAGGGAATATAGCAAAAAGTTGAGAACTGATTGCACAAGGCCTTAGAACAGCTTTATTTATTTATTTTAAGAAATATGGTTGTTCAAATCAAAGAATTTTGGTTTACCTTTTATGCCTACATACTTCATTACAGTTTAAACCTGATTCAACTCTGTGCATTCACCCAATGGGTGTCATAATTTTCCCCCAAAATTCTATTTGATGTTAAAACCAACTTAGCTGTCACATTTTTTTAATACATATTACAACCATTTGATGAAGATTATTGCTGAACTACAAATTTTCAGCTAGTCAAGAGGCACGCAGCTGAGATTTTCACATCCGTCATCCTGTCAACCATATTCTCGTTGTATTCAACTGCTCTTGTTGGACGTCTTGTTGGGTTGGAACCTGGTTTGACTGTCTCAATTCTACCACGATGTATAACTGTGGCACTAGCACTCAGCATTGTGTCTTTGTTTGAAGGTACTAGTTCATACTTTGGAGTTGTAGACAAGCAAATTTCTCACCTGATAAACATGTGCTAAGTTTGGCATGAGTTTATAAAATATTAGAATAATGAATTGAAGACTATTCCTGTCTCATTTTCCTCAATCTACTCCCTTCTCTTTTCTTTCTTTCAACATGCTACAACTAAGTAATAATTAGGAACAAATTATTGCATGCAGTACATCTTTATCTTGTATCCTTGAAATACACTTATGCACGTACATCTCTATAATATTTATTTTGTACTTTTTGTAGGTACCAATCCATCCCTCACAGCCGCTGTGGTTGTAGTAACTGGTCTGGTTGGAGCTAATTTTGTGCAAGCAACACTTGATAAACTAAAATTCCGTGATCCTATAGCTCGAGGGATAGCTACTGCATCTAGGTATGCATCTCGGCTGAACCCTCTGCATGAAACGGTCAATTATAAATGAGAAAGTATAGTGGACCAAACTTTAAACAATTAAAAGGAATTCGTTAAAGCATCTGAATTATTGCAGGAAAATTTTGTGGTTGAAAGTTCTTACTTAGATATATTAAATAATGAAAATTTTACCTTTGTGCCACAAAACCTTTTTAATCCTATGATTTATTGTTATTTATACTCGAATATAGGTGCTATTTACAAGATTCAGAGCATTACTCATCACAATCAGTTTTGAAAACTATGATTCAATGAACTGTGTGTTTTGTTTTTGTTTTGTTGCTTCAGTGCTCATGGATTGGGAACAGCAGCATTGTCAGCCAAGGAACCCGAGGCTCTCCCATTTTGTGCCATTGCTTATGCTCTGAATGGTATATTTGGCTCTTTGCTTTGTTCAATTCCAGCAGTCAGGCAAAGCTTGCTTGCTGTAGTTGGATGAAATTATCAGCTGCTTAGTTGCTCTCGCAATTAGATACTGCTTCAAAATCAGTGTGTTTTTGTTAACTGTATCCGTATACATATACACAAGAAATTCTGCCCTTAGTATGTATATTCTAAACGTTCATTTTATTCTGAACTACAAAGAACAAAATTTATAGGGGAAAAGACTCTGGCAATTTACATGGAGTACTGTGCATTTTATAGGAAGGCGACCTAAAAATGTATGTTAAGCTAACACAGCATGCATTAAAGCCTCCTCACGCACGTATAAGCTTGCACCGAACAACCTTCAATTTGATGTCTTGAGGAATTGAAGAAATTAACATGAACGAGTTTAGCAGGTTTCAAACAGATGTCTAAGTGGAGAACATTTTGGGGCCGTTTTGTGTTTCCATTTCTCCCTATATAACTTGACTGCCAAGATTCAGGCCTGATTAAACAATGTATATTAAGCTAGATTTTTTAAAAAAATTTCCTTAACATGGAAGGAGATTTCAGCTTGAGACCCCTTCCCAACATTGACAAGATAAATATTACTGATCAAGAAGAAAAACTTACATATCCCGGGTGTCTATCCATTTTCTATCTATCTCTATCCTCATATGAGGTGAGAGATAAAAGGAAATGGATATACACCCCATGATGTGGGAGTGGTTCCCATAGACCGTGAGCTAGTTGGTACGTGAAGGTGCTTTCTTTTCACAAGGGTCTAATCTTTGATTCTGAATTAGCATGAGATGTTAATTTGATGAGGTAGAAGCCTCAATAGTCGAAGATAGAAGCAAAGTGTCACGCTAAGGTCAGTCCCTATAAATGAACTAGAACAGGAAACAGAAAAAGAAGCAAATACAGTAAAGGACAAAGGGGACCATCATAAATGTGGTTGCTTATATCAGTGATGAAATGGAATGCAATGCAGCATTGGGAAGTGATCAATGGATGTGAACCTCATAACTGAATTTTGTATTCTTCTCTTCTTTTTTAAAATTTGTTTCACTATAATACAAATGTTCCATAGAATTACAACATGAAGATATTACAAAGTGTCATTGTTCTTGCTAGGAATAGCCTAACACTAACAGAAACACGAGAGAGAGAGAGAGAGAGAGAGAGAGAGTGGAAAAATGGAAAACTGAAAGAAGACAAGCTTTTCTAGAGTGGCCTGCGTTGCCTTAAAAGTACGTAGACAGTAGATATAAAGATAAGGCATAGTTTTAATTTAAGCTTTAGTTGCTTCTACTGGAGTTTTGGCCTTGCTTGCAATGAGCTGCTCAAAGAGGTCTCGGATCTTTAATCCGACTATGGTTTGGAAGAGACCAGTGCCGTTGTTGCTGCCGGGGAAGTCCGAAAGCTTCAACATTTGTTGGGTGACTTCTCCATAGAATTTGGTGGAGATGTTGCTCAGATGGCTTTCTACATAAATCAGCTCATCTAATCTGTCAAATTGCCCATCCATCTCCAACACAGACACCTAATAATATGACCATAACAAGCAAAACATTAAAAAGTAGGATACTAATATAGATACTGAGACACTAAAGAAATTTGGTGATCCTAGCATTATGAAGAAAAATTGTTACCAATAATAATTACTTACTAAGAATAAGGGAAGTTAGGAACTCAGGAATTAAGGAGTTGAAGTTAGATCAACTACTCCCTCTTAGTTGATCCGATTCCGGATTTTAACGTAGAACTCACAAATTTTTTGATTTCTTATATGTTAATAAACGCATGGGAAGTCGAGAATTGGAATAGTTCAAATTCCATGTGTCAGTAAACTCAGGAAAGCAAGAATTCGAATAATTCCAATACCCATTCTGATAAGTAAACAAACTGGAAATAAAATTAGTACCTCGTTGCCAAAGTAAGTGTCAGGGCCATAGGTGAACTTGATTCCAGGGTAAGAGCAGGTGAGCTTCCTTCCACATGGAATCCAGGAGATGGTGGAGCCCTCATCAAACAAGTAGACTGGGTTGAAAAATTTCACACCTTCTTTCATGATCAACCTCACTCTCAATACCTTCCCCTCATTATCCCCTGGAATCAATTGGGTTGGCAACACTTCAATCACTGCATCAGCATACTGCTTTTGTGGATCTGCAATTCAACCAAAAATTAACAAATTAAATAAATTAGGATTAATTAATTTTTCTCACTTATTTAATTAAATAAAATCAAAGTTTAACTAAGTTGGTGTACCAATATAAGCATCGAAATCAGGCTTCCGGGCTTCAATACTGGCTTTGATGCTCTCAAGACTGTGACCGCGCTCTGCCATGTCCCTCTGTTCAAATCCAATGGTTAATTTAATTGCATCACTCCAACTGAACACATGAAATTAAATTTATAATTAAATAGGGTTAAGGTTAATCACCTGAATTTTCCATGCAAACTTGACCTCATTGCTGATGTCCAAGTAGATGCTGAAGTCCAACAGGTCCCTAACTCGCTGATCATACCTGCATAGCCAATTAATTTCAAATTTAATGTAAAGTAAATTTAACCATCACTATTGAGGAAGGGAAATTCGAACACAATAGTGATGAAGGGAAATTCGAACACATGAACTCGGATGTAAGTATAACTGTTCGGCTTGAAATACAAGCCCCTTACCTCAGATTTGTATTTTTAAAGATTTGAAAGTGACGGCCAGTAGCTTGGAATTAATTAGAATGTAGGTGTTTGCTTTGGTGGCATTAATTAATCATTGAACAATCAAAGGCAATAGTAAAATATATATAAATGAAGGCCAGTTGTCAACTAATAATCCTCCACTTGTAAAAAAAGAAACATTGTTTTTGTTTTTCTTCGAATGCTTTTATTTTTATTTATTAGTGGCTTTCGCCTTGGTTTTGAACCTAGACTTATTGCCTCAGGTTTGACACAATTTGATCAGCATCAGCTTTTTTAATATTTAAATAGAAACTAAGCTCCACCAACAAAGAACCCTTGAAAACCATCCACCTTTACCAGCCTTCATGACTCTATCAATCTTCTTTTTGTTTTGTTTTGTGTTGTTTTTTATTGAGGTTAGTGAATAAATTCCCGGTCGTAATGATACAAGAGATAATTTTTTCATATGTCATTGCATTATTAATCGGAGATAGCAAAACAATGATATTCTCGTTACAAGAGAGTTTTTTTTTATTTTTTATAAAAGGATTCTTCAAAAGCATTCTCATTTCCTCCTGTCTTTTTTAGATTATAAATATATATATATATACATATTTATATTATCATTACCTATTTACACACGTGTATATAGTAATATTTTAATTTGCCACAAGGATGGGCCCTGAACAAATACTGAGAATTTGGACCACACCTTGACGATAATAATCTTATTCAATAGTATAAATTAATACTTTGATATATATATATATATATATATATATGAAGATTTTTTTTTTCCTCAACATAAAAAAAAAAATTGTCTGAAATCATCCTTCTCTAAATGTCTTTTTTTTTTTAAAAAAAAAAAGCAAAAATATAGAACAACATTTCAGGATTTCATGAATAAGTAATAAAAAAAAGTGGATTGCATTATAATTTGTACCCAAAATATATATATTATTATTAGTAAAAGAGAAAATTAATGAATGGGGAATATATAACAAAGTGACATTGAGAAAAAAAATGTTGGAGGAATTGGACAAGTGTCCATAATCATTTGTTTCAAGCTCCTTCTCAATTTAAGGATCCAAGATTTTTCCATAAATAAATATACTTACATTGGGTGCAAGCCTTCAATGACAAGAATCTTGGGGGGCTTGATGAGCTCAGGAGGGTCCAAGAGACCAGAGACATGGTTGTAAATGGGCTTATCAACAGCTTTCCCTTCCTTGATTGCCTTGACCTGCTCATACATGAGATCAAAGTTGTTGGCTCTTGGGTCAAGAGCAGTCACCCCCTTCTCCTTCCTCCCTGTCCTATCCAGAGAGTGGTAATCATCCAAGCATATGACTGTCGTAGTGTCGCTGATGAGCGTGTTCGAGTCCGGGTTGCCTCCCTTGGGTGGCTCCGCGGCTCCTCCGAACACGCTCGTCAGCCTCCTCATGAATGTGCTCTTCCCACACCCTGAGTCTGCTGCTAGACCAATCACCACCGTCTCTTGGCCACCGGCGGAGCATGTTATCAAACTCACACTTGCTCTCCTGCTACTACTTTGACTTCTCTTGTAAAACACCACCTGCTGCTTCTGGCAGAACCCAAATCCAAATCCCAGCTGGGTTTGGGTTTTTGATGCTGGTGTGGAAAACGAACATGTTGGGTTCAGTTGGGTTGTGTAAACTGCACAAATTGCCATTTTGGAGCACTATACTCTCTCTCTCTCTCTTCTGTTATGGCTTGGCTTTGTGAAGAAGACACATAAGTTTTATGGGTTTTGAATCTTTTTTTTTTTTTTTTTTGGTTTTTGGGTTGCAAAGAAAATTGAAAAGTTTGGAACATAAATAAGAGGTTGCTGCTGACAGGGGGTTGTGTTGTCTTGGTGATATGCTAAGGCCGCTTGCTGACGCGTCTTCTGGTTTGTGGGTTTCTCTGAGTACCCCTGGTTTCGGACAACCTTGGAGCTAATTCTAAGGTTGTAGGATGGGCTTAAACCAGTGGGCGATGGGTATAATTGTCATTTCACAGCTTTGTTTTTCCACTTGCAAAAAATAAAAATAAAATAAATAAATAAACTTTTTTAAATTTTTTTTAGAAAAGATGAAGTTTTTGATGATGAGGTGATGGCATTATGTGAATTGAATTGTGATAACCTGAGTCATGGAGAGAAGAAGAAGGCTTGGTGGTCATTTGCTTTAGTTTGGATATTTGATGTGCCACGCGGCATGGCAGTGGTGGCTGGTTGAAGATTAGGGGTGAAGGGTGAGGGATGGAAGAGATATGGAAGAGAGAGAGAGAGAGAGAGAGATAGAGTATGTGGCCATACACTTTAATCTTTGGACTGTGCCTTGTTTCTATTATTAATATTTTATCATAAAGTTTTCACAGTTTGGTAAAACCTGCTGCCGTGAGTCAGCAGCGACACACACATGACATTCTTAAGAAAGTGAACGTGTATATATATATTTTAGAAAATAGTCATGACGTGTACAATGAAGCATGACGAGTTACAATGAGCGACGTCACTCTAGTGTGTTTTACCATCAATCAAGATCGTATACTCATATATGATACGATTAAGCATAATGAATGTTGTTAGTTAGATTAATCAATCGGGTTTAAGCGTTAACCGGCTAATAAGTTTCATCATTCAAGGATCATTCGTGCAAAATTTCATTTAAATCAAAGAACATTTAGCCGCTTGATTTTTGTCGTGATAATTTTGTATTCATTTATTTATTTGATCACAACTATAAAATTAAACGCTTTTCGATTTGCGTGAATTTTTATTAGAATGATCTTTCGATGATGACAAGTATATTATTCGAATCATGAGATAGAATGTGGTGCGGGTCAAAATATTTGGTTAGTTCTGTATTAACTTACTAACTACTCAGTGCAGGAGGGATATTGTTAAACTAACAGTCTAAATAATATGATGTCTTGCTATACAATTTGACTTCCTTTGGTATCCAACTAACAACTCGGATCATGCATTCAAATTAAAAATAAACCTAAGAAATAATTCAATGGATAATACGACAATATAATATACAATATTAGTTAGCAAAAAGAAATTAACATTCTCATTCAAATAACACTGTTTTCGCATGAATATCATATACTAATAAACTCACTAGGTTATTTGAAGCCAGAAAGCATATATATATATATATATATATATATATATTCAAATAATGTTGGTGTCGTATGAATTGACCAAGCATACTACACTTCTATTTCTTATAAGGTGTGCATTCCTTGTAAAGAATTGGAATATTGTGTGAAAATTAACCAAAATAAATACATTAATTATACAAAGTCCTTCCATTCATAAACTTTCTACAGTTCTTTCTCTTTTTTATTTATTTTTTTGTTTTTTTATAAATATAGTTTATGAAGACTTGTTTGTTTGTTGGGCCTGGTCATTTAACCAGTTTCCCAATTTAATATTTATTTAGGTGACATCACTAGTTACCATGATTTAAGGTTTTGGAACAGAAAATAATCTACTCCTGCTACATGTCCAAGAAGTTCTTATTCATCAAACAATCCCTGGCTCTAACACATTTGCAGGTTTTTTTGTTTGTTTTTTTGTTGTTATTTTGGGTGTAGATGGGATTTTGCAGATCCCTTTCATTCAGAAAGCTCCAACGAAACGAAAGGGAGCTAGCCTCAGTTTTTGGAGCCCAAAGTTATGATTGAGGTAAATCAAACTCGACATTGTCTTCATCAACTGGAAGCACCAGATTTTTGATAACGCTTCTAATAAAAGCATTTAGCAGCATGAATGCTTCCGTTGAAGCCGTCCCAAACGAGCCTGTAGTTGCCGATCCCCAAGAGCTTTTGTTTCTGGCATATATATTTTTCATAATGTTCGCAGTGGCTTTTGCACAGGTAGTAGGATGAACATGAATATATAACAATCAAAGCAATTATAAGACTAGGTAGTTTGATGAGGAAAAGGGGGCAATAGACAGACTTTTAGAGTTTAGGGTAGACCAATACATTCTCTGTCATATATATTTATCTTACAAATCATTCTTCTACTTGCTCATGCAATGCAATTATCGCAACGAAATGCTACATAATAATAGGCCGCAGAAGAATATACTAAAATCACTCGAAAAGAACAACGTAACTCTGAATACCAATTGGACACAACCCCAGGATCAAATCTCACTTGTTCCCCCTGAAATACATGTATACTTTCTGCACAAACCAAAGAGGAAAAAGACAATCAGATATATACCAAGGATAAATACCATGTAAACAATGACTTCATTCTAACTAGGCCCCAAAATAAAATTAAAAATCATTCATAATAAAGAAATTCCAATCTTTGAAAAGGCGATACGGTGAAAGTGAATGATAAATTGTGTTTCTTGTGTTAACTAGATAATTAATAAATAATCTATTTCCATTTACTATATCTCATCCAAATCATATAAATTATAACTTGCAAGTATCAGTTTAATACAGGAAAGTTATTTGCTTTTCACTCATTATTACCCTCAGGTGATCTCAGCAACCATTTTGTTGTGGCAGAGATCAAGGGAAATAATAAGTATCAATTTAGCTTAAAATAATTGCCTGATTCCAAGTTTCCAACTACAGACTAAATTTGGTGGAGGCAAAATATCAGGGCCAAACCACTTTCAAGGAACAATCACTGTGGTCTACAGCTCCATAAACTAAGAGTAGTTTCCAAATCTACAGATTACTTTAGTGCATCTCTTTGTGAGCCACCAAAAGCATTTCCTATACATCTAAAGACTAAAATTTGAAAGTGCATATTGAAAACAAGGCAAACTCTGTATCTCACCTGAAGTACCCAAAAGCTTAGAAGGGTTTCTAAGCAAAACAAGGCAAACCCAGTTAAGTAGAATATCTGCACAAAGAAAATAAAAAGAAAGCAAAATAATATTAGTAATCTTATAATATTATAACCCAAACATTCAAGCAATTTGGTAATCAGAAATCCAATTCATGATGAATATATCCTTACCAACTAATATACCTTTTTTCCTTTTTCTGGACAAACAAATATACCTTCACTGTTCTGTCTTAACTCTTAAGAGTCTTTCTACACGTAAGTAAGACGCACAAGGGATGTGTCCCACATTAAAAGCACACATATTCTTTTACCAAACTTGTTACAGTACCTTGTCAATGCACAGCACAAATTTATGACTATCCAGCTATGCTAAGCAAACAAAGGTTTTACAACAATCTGATATTCTGAATTCTTTGCATAGCATTGAGAAATTTGAAAATGGAATCTTTTTGAAGTGAGTTAAAGTTCATTGTACGTATCACGCTTGTTTTTATCTTTTCTCCAAGTTTAGATCATCAGAGAAGGCAGTTACTGTTTCATTTGTTAAGAGTATTTTGGGGAAGAAGACACATTAATTTGGAGTCAAAAGTGAAGACATGCCAAAGATACGAAAGCAGGTTTAAGTTTTGACTTCCACAAAAAACCAGCAGGCATCTTTGTATTTCTTTCTCGACCTACTTCTTGACCTACTTCATTATTTAGATCATGCTTGTTCTTCTTCTTTTTTTTCCTGATTAAATGTAGTCCAAATTCTTCATAAAAGTTTGCTGTTTCGTATCTTGAATGTATTATAAACAGCTCTACGTATGTATTATGTAACAAGCTTTTAACTAATATTGTCTACTCTGTTCCTTAAACTTTAGAAGTTGTAATAAAAACTAAACACACAAGGATGATGGGCATGAAAATAAAAGAAACACTATATTTCCAACAACATTCTTCTAAGAACATAATTCATCATAAAATCTGTTATTTATTAATACTCTGCAGAGAGTTATAAAATCAAATGAACAAAAAATAACAGGAGAAAACACACACACACTTCTCAGGGCAACTCAGCCTCTAGCAGGCATTATACAAATTCACAAGCACACACTTTTGAAGCTGATGAAAGACAGATACAGGCATGTTTACAAACTTACCCCTACCACCACATGGTCTGAGAAGACATCAATTGCCGGAAGAATGCCCCTGTATTTTTTGTGAAATAAAAACCAAAAAAGTAGGAAACAGCATCAATATAAAGGAAGAAAATATACTGGTTCAGTTAAACAGCATGAAAAGAATTATATTCAATGAAACAACTCTATGTAATTTAGTAAGAAAAAGAAACTTGTTAATAACTTAAAATCCACCAGAAATTGAACTGTTGTAACTTCTCTCCAGGTTTGCCATTCCACCAAGGTAAAAATTCAAAAATATATATTTAGTTAAATATGAAAATGGTTACAAACAAATTTCAAATGACAAACTGCAGAAGTTACTTTCTTCCCTTACTTCAAATCAATCAACATTACAACAACAGGAAATGAAATTTGAAAGGAAGTATACATTAGCAAATGTACCTATGCATAAGTTATTAGTTTTACACTTCCAATTGCTAAACATGTGTTTAATGCAGCAGCTAATGAGCCAAAAAATTTCCTTTTATGGATGGCTTGTCAAAATGTACTTTGACTTGGTGGTAAGTTCCATGCTAAATTTTCATTTGCCAACCATCTTACTATAGAAACTTATACTCAAGAAACAAAGAAACAAAGAAACAAACAAAAAATTAAAGGGAAGAACTTACGTCAATGATCTCCCATTAAAGACAATTGGAGGAGCTATTGCCGCAAAAATGCAAAACCCAATATGGAGCTGCCTCATGAAATTGATTACAAATCAGATCAATAAGCTAAGCAGTGAGTATTCAAAAGGATACAGTATCAGTACATACCATGTAGAACAGGAAAAACCAACCAAACTTAAAGGCACTATCTGTCCTGCAAATTGGAAAAAATACCCCTCAACAATCAATACAAGCAGTGAAGACACAGATAATTTTGTGAGACATGCAAATGCTTATTCTTTTATATCTGGTTATTAGCTTGTCTTAGCTATGCCTATGATCCATGATATTTCCGACAAATATTTCTATGTACTGCCAAAAGTTCTATGCTACAAGCAGCTTCTCTGTGAGCTCCAGATGAACTACAAATCCTATATTTATCTAGAAACTAGAAACGAATCCCTCTTTAAATATTTACCTCATTGCACGATAGAGAGGCCTGTACCACAGAACATATGAAAGAGGGCATCCAAGTAGAGCATAGATCGTTGCAAGCAAAAATATTTTAACACCTGCAGTTTATGAACATCATCAGAAGCTCTAATTAGCATCATAGACAAAGAGCTAATCCTACATATAATCTACAAATAATGAAACATCACTCTGTAAAGCTTACCTCCGCCTCTAATCCAACAAACAATAATAGCAATTGCGTTAAAAGATAGGCAAAGAACTATGCCTGCAAAAACAATATTATTAAGTATTAGACGGGCATATCATCCTGCTATTTGCATGCATTACCAAAATAAATTTCAAAAACAAAAAACAAGGCATAATATATTGCTATATAACATTACTTTGAGTAGGGTGGGATGGTCCGGATTGGATCGGTTTCACCTCAAAACCATGGCCAAACCAATTACAATATAATGGTTTGGTTCGGTTCGGCTTTGACAAAATTCATGAAGGAAACCAAACCAATTTAAGACGGTTTGGGCCTAAGCCCAATTCTCTTTTCTTTTGCATTTTTTCAACATTGTTAACCCAATTACAACCCCACAAATTCACAACTTGCTCCATACTTAAATCATTTTCTAGAGTACGAAACCATCCTAAAGCTCAACATGCCATAAAACTTTAAATTTCATAACTAATCTTAATTCAAATATCCATATATAGTTATTGCCTAATTAGAGTATTACACATGTAAAATAAAATATAAATAAATGAATACACACTTAAATGGTTTGGTTTGGTATAGGTCGGTTTACAAAAGGTCAAAACCAAACCATATATGGTCCGTTTGGGTTTTTAAACCGTTTGACTTTTTCTTGGTCAAAACTTAACCAAACTGGTAATTACGGTTTGGATTAGCCAGTATCATCGGCTCGGCCGGATTGACGCCCACCCCTAACTATGAGGTCCTTAACAATGAAAACATGCTAGCATAACCAAAAATGAGGGCGTGTCCTGGTACAAAATGGCCCATTTCCCTCTCAACAAGACAAGTCCTAAATTTTACCAGACTATCTGAAATAGTTTTCCACATTCATAATGTCCTAAGTTAATCTCCACTGATTTTTTAAATAACTTTTCATCATCTCTACTGAAAATAATTCTAATATACTTTTGTTATATATAATTCCAATGAAAACAAAAAAAATATCCTTCTAAAAAGTAAGAATATACATTAATAACCTTCTTTATTAATAATAACTTAAATAATTCATTCAGTTAACAAATTTGGAGCTGTCTCTTCATATATCGTTTTTTGACTCTATTAAAATATAATTATTTGAAGAAAAGAGTTGCAAATATAATTTGCATTTTCTATTTACAATTTAACTTTAGATCAGAATTATATAATTAGGTCAAAAAATTTCCAACAAATAAATTATTCTTGAGATTTTCCTTTATTTTGATCAAATAAAATGTGATAATCAGTCTTCCAACACAAAAAAAAAGTGTGCTCTTTGGATCAGAAGGATATGTATTTCTCGGCACGACACGTAGAAACTGATGGCAGAAAAGACATGTAGAAAAAATTTAATGCTACATCCATTTGATCAATCAGTTTCCATTTTTCTGAATAAAAAACGTGTTATTGAGATAAAAATGGAAATAGCAAAGCTTATCCATTCAAAGAACCCAAAAGGCTGGTTATGAACAGCAACCATATGGGCACACCGAAAGAAGGCAACCTTAACACTTGGAAATAACACAAGTAAAACTGCATAGCAACACATTTGAATAATAAACTTCCATTACCTAGCCAACTTGCAAAAGCCAGATATTGTAGCCTTTGAGCATGTACTGGTATTTCATTAGCTATATCATGGTGAATAATTGGAAAAAATGGAGGCCAATTTCTATCATCAGCGGGGACACCAGCTGATTCACAAAGTAGAAGGAAAAAGTAATTAGTCATAATTTAAGAAAAGCCAACAAAAACCAAATTACTAATAGTTTAGGCTGCATATTCATAGTGCTTACCTTTTGCAACAGAATCTTCTCTCCGTTTAATATCCTGTAAAGTTAAATGTAAATACAAACACTATTAAAAACAAAATATAGGAACACATTAAGCAGCACACTTGAGAGATACTAAGGAATAGCACAAATGAGATATTATTACAGGAAACATTTCAGATATGTGAGCAATTTATAGATTCATAATGCAATAAACTCCAGTTTAAAAGATTTACAATAAAGGCAGACCTATAGATAAGTAATCACTCATAAAATTTATACAATTAACCTTTTCTCTCCTCTTGAGATCTGCTTCCCAAGTTGCAAGCTCTTTTGCCTTTTGCTTAGAATCCTGTAGATATCATACTGAACAATACGTAACCAAGCTAAATAAGTAGAGAAAATAGTATAGGAAAAAGAAACTACATTACATTCATTGTATCCAATGGTATATCGACTGTTGCATCATGCTTCTGCCCAAAACCCAGAGGTTCAGATGCCAATGGTGGAACACGTGACTTTGACTTGGGAGCACCAGCACCATTCTGCAAAGTTCTCAAATTATGGCACATTTAGAACATTACTATAGGGAAAAGAAAAATACATATCAACTAAGCTTTTTACTAGTCTTGATAAGCATGCCTTAACCATGAAGCCATATGGCTTAAAATCCGAAAGTGATTTTGTATGGTATCCTAGAAAATTCAAATTGCACCACGCACATGTAGTGGCAACATGACTTTAACTTCACTTATTTGCATCTAAAAGCAGCCTGACAATCAAATAGCTTATGCACAAAGACATGGAATAGGATTTATAACTTCTAAAATGCAAATGCACAAAGAACTGAGACTTCATAAAGATGCGAGTGAAGCACAAAGCATTGCATTAGCAACCCTCACCATTCCAATTAACCTTTTGGAAGCAAGTTAAACAACTCCAATTCACCATTAATACATCATGTTGCATCACTGAAATGGTCAACCATCATGGTTTCATAATGTTTAGCAGAGGTTTAAAATCGAATTACATATATAAAAAATCTAGATAGCTTGAACTCTATACACATTAATGAGAAACGCTCTTTAAACTCTCAGAATATGTACAAATCCATGATTCTTGAAGACTAACATGTTGATATTAAGGTGGGGAGATTGGCGGTCAATAATAAAAATCATAACTAGGTTATTAAATAAATACATTATGGGAAAAATGCAAAAGATTAAATAGACTAAAACAGTAGAATGAGAAGTCCAGAACAATGTAAAAGGACAACATTTCGTAAAAGGGGGAAGGGGACTCAGTGATCGACAATTTTCAAAGAAAAGAAAAAAACAAGAGCATAAAATAAAAAATACTCTTTAACTGAAAATTAATTAACTTACTGCCTGAAAGTGTTAGAAAGCTTCAAAACCAAACATCAATCGCTAAGCTGTACATTATACCTCTCTTCCAAATTGACCAGGACATTGTATAATTTTTAATTTTAATGAATATGTTGAGAAATGTATCCCAAATTCACCTTCTTCTTTTTTTCCGCAAAGCTGACTTTGAAGTGAATGAGGTATAACTTTTCAACTTCTGATTAAATTTTCAATGTTTATTCAAATTAACAGAAGTAAAAACCTAACTCATTTAAGATTTCTTAAGCATTTTAACTCGAAAAAATGTCTTCTTTTTCTAAGTTGATTTTCAACATATTAAATTTACTCTAAGCTAATGACTCTTGCATAGCGAGCATTGGCTCTGTTTCTACTGTCATTGAGAGATTAAGACTGCAAATCCACATGTTATTTCAAATTCTCAACTCAATTTTATAGGTTACATATAATTGTTTCCAAATTTTTTATAAAAAATAAAAACATTCGCTTTAGTGTCGGAATATTGAAAACCTAGGGTTCAGATCCAGATCCGAAAAAAACCCAACATCCAGGAATTCAAATTACAACTGAAATAGAGGGCAGATCTAAACAGGAAGAAGAAGAAGAAGAAGAAAACAGTTTAAAATGGAGAAAGAGAAAAGGTGTTGGCTGTAATTACCGAAAAGGGATTGACCTCGACCTCGACCACTTCTTCGTCAAATGGGTTGGGGTCGTGGTGCCGATTCATCGTTAGATCCCCAAATTTTGCAGAAAATTTAGAGAGAGAGATAGAGAGAGAGAGAGAGAAAGCGGGTGTGGCAATCTCTCTGTTGTGTAATGTGTCACACTACACTCCCACTTTATTATCCGCAATACTGGCTTATTTGCAACGCCTACGCGGGATAACAATTGGAATGAAGTTCGGTTTTCAGTATCCACCCCTAAGATTTTGAATTTTACTTTTGCTGCCATCTCCAAAACTAAAATTTTCGCCCTATAAAATACAACTATTCATGTATTACCCAAACTCAAACAGTTTTTTCCCTTAAGAATGATTCAACTCTTAAGATTTTTTTGTGTTTAATTTTTCTTAAGTTAATTTTCATTTATACCATCATGATTTTCTTTTATGAATATTTTAACCAAAAAAATTTCAAAATTTGAAAACAAAAGAAGAAGATAGAAGATAAAATTAAGACTTAGTTATTGATATGCCCCCTATGCCTTGTTTTTGTGTCCTACGTTCCCCTTTTTCGTCATTTCCTCACATAAATTGTTATCTTTGCTTATGCGGTAGCCACATGGTAGAAAAACGTGGGTATATTTGTCAGCAACAACATTTCAAGCACTTTGGTTATATATCCGCAAAAGTTGACCATATTTCCCTAATTTTGCCCTATGTCGCTAATTCAATGCCCTAGGAATTGAAGGTTGGCATCAATTGACGACGAGGGGAGCAAATTTGGGTCTTCTGCTATTGAAGTTACGCATGTTTAATTGGTTGATATTGAAGGTGTGCTAGTTCGAAGAATAGATGGAGATTGGAAAAGGAAGGCATCAGTGTCATTATGGAAAGTTGGCAAGGATTCAAACTTCATGGACTAATTCTAACCCAGGAAGGAGGATTCAAACTTCACGGACTAATTCTAACCCAGGAAGGAGATTTAGTCTGTCCGAAGTCGAAGGTAGGAAGGAGTCCTAAAATAAGATGCTTCATGCTTGGTTGTTTGACAGCAAGAAATGATAAATCTTGTGTGGATCAATGCAGGGAAGATGGTAGAAAGGATTTGTTTTTTGGGAGTGGTTTGCTCCTAAAATTTGTGAACATTCAAATATGGTGATACTTGGGTTGCTTAGAAAGATAGATAGATTGGAAAAGGAAAATGCAAAAAATCGAGAAAAATAAAGAAAAATATGTGTAGTTGTGTTGTTTTTCTTGTTTATGTTTGTTGTGATGAAGCATGTTTGAATAACGAAATGTGTTTTAGAAGGTTTGTTTAGTGAAGTTTGTCATATAACTTCTCAGCCTTGTAATTCAGTGTTGATGATGTTATGAAGTGGTGTAAATTGGTGTAACTTCTCTGCTAGCATTTGCTGAACCAAAATAGGCAAAACAAAGATTACACTTATCCATTAAGAACACAAATTAAGTTCCAAAACAAACTAAACATGTGTACAAACCATTAATTTCCAAAACAAAGTGTGTACATGAAGTTCCAAGACAACATAAAACATATCTTGCAAAATACGATTTATAAGTTCCAAAACACATTGCAAGTGCAAAAACATAGATTCCATATTGCAAGTTCAAAAACACAGATTGCATCTTCCATCTTCATTAAGATATCTTCTAACTTCAAGGGTCATACTGCTAGCTAGTGATGTCTAGGATGTTGCCCAGAAAACCTATATTGTTACTCATAATAGTTCTCGTTTGTTTCAACTTTGAAGACAATCCGTGACCACATGTCAAAATGGTGAGCCCATGAATGTGTCCCATGAGAAATTACATGTTATGTGGCAGCAAAATTGATTGTATACACCCAAGTGAACTTACCAATCCAAGTAATGTGGCTCGACGCCAGAAAGAAATTGAAGTTGATCCAATCTTGGTGTTCTTCACAAAGTCAACTACTTGCCTATGCCTCCCATAGTCATCATTCCTAGCCTTGTTCCTCAAGGCTCCTTAAGCCGTAGTCAGCTACAATTCTGCGTTCAAAGTCGCAAAAAGCAACATGAAAACTATGTCGCCTTCGACAAGACTGAAAACCTTCTAAGCAAGCAACCTAGTTCTCTACTCCCTATGGCTCATCAGGTCCCCCTAAATATAGTACTCGACAATGTACTGTTTGATCAATGCATTATTAGGATATGGCAGAAGTTCAAGGCTTTTGGGCAAATGGGTCTTCGGATTTCGTGGTCCGTATCGCTACCAAGCCAGAATCGGCTCAAAATCTCGATTTGCCCCAGAGGTGTAGTTGAGGGATCTGGGAAGCCTGCTACGAAGACATGGATGGAATTTTGGGGAGAGTGAAGGGCATTTTGGTAAATCGAGGATGATGGAGAAGGAGAAGAAAGAAGATTGGAAAGGAAGAAGAGAGAAAGAGTGAGCACACACAGGAGAGTGAAGGCTAAGAAAAGAGTGGGAACATAGCACACTTAAAAAAAATTATTATTCTAATTAATTAATTAAACATATTTACATTATTTAGTTCATATGGAAACATATGGGTGAGTCTACGTAGCAACACAAATCGCTACATCATTATTTAAATGAGAACATGATGGTCAAACTAACATAGGTATGAAAGTGATACGAAAATAAACGTTATGTATGCGATTGAGACAAAAAAAACTTGATGTATCGAAAGCTGAAACTCAGTAAACTTCAACGTAGTAAAATGAAAATTACTAGTTCTTATTTTTCTCCTTGGAATACCTCGCAACCATGAATCTACTACTCCTAATTTTTTATATAGAGAAATTCTATTACTCCTGAAATTTTTTGGGTTTAATTACTGGTTTCCCTAAACTCGAATATTGGTCTTAATTTACTGTTTTGATTTATCTATTATTCTTTGTTTTTAATTACAATATTGTCCACGAAGGCAACGATATATCCCTATTGCATGTTGTGTGTTACAAAATTTTATTAGAATGGAAGCATTTCGTGACAGGATGTTTGAAGAGTTTCAATTATGGCAACACCAAATATAGATATGTCTTCAGGAAACATTGCACAGATTGCAACCCCTAGAGATAAGATTGCAGCAGATTTGTGGCGTGATTTTACCTAAGGCTCTTAATTATATTTTTTTTGTTTTTGTAATATTTTGTCCAGAGATTTGTATGACTATGAATACCGTTTTTTAGCTAGTCTTTAATGTGATAATTTGGAGGAACACATAGATCATAGAATTGTGTTTTGGTTACTTGTTACTATTTTTTCTTATCAAATTTTATCTAGTTGAGTTTAGGAAAATATGTTTGGTTCATTAAATGCATAATAGAAAATGAGGCTTTGTTATTATTTATATATATATATATATATATAATTTATAAATTATATATATATATATATGCATGAAAATATTATGTCAAAAACAAAATTTAAAATCGTCAAGCTGAAGGCATACTCACTGATTTTATCATTTTCACGAATTATTGGCAGACGTATTTTCATTATTTTTGTTCTTTGAAACTGTTTTTTAAACTAACTACCAAATTCTTGAATTTCCAAAATGCATTTCCATTTTCTCATTTTTGTTTTCTAAAAATGTCATGCGAAAATGATTTCCAAAAATATTACCAGGATGAGGCCAAAAATAAATGTCAAGTTCCACTTATCCTATTGGATACGCTTCTGTTCTTCAAACTGAAATTGTAGCAATGCATTTGTATTACAAATGTTTAATTACGAAAGCAGATTTTCGGGTTTTAATTGAAATCTAAGACATCGATATTATTCTTAAGAGGTAAAGGATATCTGAAGGCTTCGTTTTCAAAGGTAGAATTTTTCCTTGCGTCTGTTTTTTCAAGGGCACCTTTTTTTAATTTTCCCTCTACTGTGGCACTTATTTTGAGTCTACTTTGTTTAATAAATAATAATTTAAAAAAACAAAAAGGGTACACTTGCTTTTGATTTTTTTTTAATGTAAATTATAACTATGGCTTCATGTGTGAGCGAGCTCCCTTCATTTTCGCTGTGAAGGAAACATGAATAAGTTTAAAATGACTCCCAACTTTGAAGGAGACACAAATAAGCTAATATAACCCAAAAAATCATCTCCCTCCAAATTGACCAAAGTACAGCGTGCTCATTCAACCCGTCATCCAATGAAAGCCAAATTTCAAAACTTTTAGCCAAGGAACATTAACCATCTGCCTCGACAGGCCTTTTGCTTTTCCGCGACCTATTGCGCTTCTTACGACTCCTCAAAGTAGCATCTCCATCCTTCCTTTCCTGCATGAAACTTCAGAATATTAAAAGACACACAAAGCAAGAGAAAGTGATCATGTCTTATCTCTTCCCCAAAAGATCAGAAAATGTTTCTATCCATGCTTCAATTGAAATTGAATTTCCAGGTGATTCTACATTGTAGTTTAGAGCTTTGTAAACTAATGTGAGATATCAATCAGTTTCATCATGGGCCACATGTACTAAAAGTTAAAGGCATGCAATTTTCATGAAGGATAGTGAGACATCGAAACAATATTTGCAAGCTCACCTGTACTGAATGAAGATCTGTGTTTTTCAAAGTCTTTTTCTTCTTACACGAAAGGGGGTTTGGACCCTGCAAGGTGGAAGAAAAAGAATAAAGTCATAAACATTGAAACAGCATCTTAAGGAACCATTTTCTAACAGTATTAGCGTATGCATCGACAACATATTAATCCCAATCAATTTCTATTTAATTTCACCCAAACTTGAAAAAAATAACATATGTCAACACACTGAACATCAGCTAAATGATTACATTCCCAGAAACATCTGGCTTGCAAATGATTTTGATTTCAACATTGTCCATTACAAAAGAGCTATCAAAATAAATTTGAATACAGAACAAGAAATGAATAACTAATCACTGAATAAGGAAACTACAGGCTGTACGATTAAACAGTTCTTATTTTATCTTAGTTCTTTAACACTACTCACTTTTGTAGCATTCATTAGAGTCTAGTCCCCCATCTAAGAAAATATATATGCATAGAAAGTGAGGAAGATAGAATTGGGTGAACATTGTAGACTTGCATGGTAATCAGCAAAATTGGCTTCTAACTACGATCATACATTATTATCTTCCTTCAAGTATCAGGTGCATGAATAAGATTGCATTCAAATTTTATGTAGATCCGGCGAAGCATCTTCCTAGTGAAAAATAATTTTTTCATGCGATTACTTGCATAATATGATATCTTGATATAAATATCTCATTTTTGCCTTGTTTAACTACATAAGACGGGCATTATGTAGTTAAACAAGCCAAAACTGGGATACATATCTTGGTAAGCAAAATGGGGAATAGAGTTGAAACATATACACATCATAAAGAATGGTGTAATAGAAATAAATCATATTAATGTCAATCCATGATGCACCTAAACCAAGGCCTATCCATGTATACTAAAAATTCTAAGAGTTTTCATAATCCATATAAACACAACAGATGTCCTTCCAACATTCTACTTCATATTATGTGCAGTCCATATCAAAAAAGTTAGATGGGGTGAACTCTAACACCTTACATAAGATCAAGTATAAGCAGACATATAGAAGGAGAGAAAAAAAAATGTATGTAATAAATATACAGGAAAATGAAAGAAATGAGTTTGGTAATACCTTTGCCTTCTTTCTCTTAAACTGAACTTTATCCTTCAAACCCAATCCTTTCCTAGCAGTGTGCTTCTTTGCTACAGCCTGCACTTCCAAGTTCTGATCTCCAAAACCATCTTCATCAGAGCGATCCTTTTCTTGATGAGAAGTCGACATATTATTTGTCCCCTTTGTCAACATCTTATATTCCAAGTCAGTCATATGCAAGCGTTGTTCTTCAGAAGTTTTGACAAATTGCCGTTGGGCGGAAGATGGGGACTCAAGAAAAAGAGCGGTTCTCAGAGCATAAATAGCAGGGACACCTGGTATCTGCAAGTGAAAAAATGTCTCCATGGATACATGCTTAAGGATATACAATATGACAAATGTAATACGCATCAAACCAGATTGCTTAGCAAACGCAAAGATGCCATTTATGAGGGTAAATGTGAGAGCAACAACTGATATACCGTGGAAAAAGTAACACCAACAACGACAACTGCCAAAATAATGGTAAGAAATAAAGTGAGTCAATAACCTTGAGAATTTTCTCACGAAGATCGGCATGCTGAGTAGCAACAAAGAAGTGCTCGGGATTATTCTGCCCAATAATATCCATGATGCAATCATCAGCACTCATGGCTCTCTCATGATCGCACCTGAGAAATAAACATAGTTCCATGTAAGAAACAATGAAATAATATCCAAAGAAAGAAAAAGAGAGGCATACCTTGCAGTAATGAGGCTTTCTGCAGCTTCAAGAGCCTGAGAATGGGAAGGAACATTCCTTAGATCTTGCTTTTTCAACTCACTGATAGCGCATTTGGTGGTGAAAAGCATGACAGGGGCACCCAGGATATTAGAGAGGGCCTTGTCAGCAGGCGTAATGCGATTGACGACGAGGTGATGCACAAAATTCACATCACATAGCACCTTGTACGGCTGTCTCAACCCATAGCATGCTGTGTAGAACCGCACTATCTTCCTGTGCCTCCTCTGCTTTTTCACTCTCATAATTCTACCCTACTGCAGCAGAGATAATCCTTTCAGTCTTAAACTTTATAAACAAAACAGATTAAAGAAAAAGCAAATGATGCATATGCTGCATCCTCACAAAAGTAAAACCAATCAACTGAAAGAAACAGAGTCTCACAAAGCTATATATATAATCCAATTTAATTAAGTAAGGTATATAATACAATTTCCTCCCAACCGGATTCCAAACTAAATATATTTGTCTACAGTATGTCAAGAATGAATGTACAGTAAAGACAATGTTTGATATGCACTACCAGTGGTGGATCCAGGAATTTTTAGCGTCAGGGGCGAAATGTGGAAGTGCAAAGCATTTAGTTTGAAGAGAAAGATCTTAAATATTAATTAACAAAACGATGATTCATAGTGAAGCACAAAAAGGTCCATACCATACAATCTCAATGACCAAACTCAAACTTGAAATGACTAATGAACATCAAATCGAAAACCGAAAATAACGTAAGTAAAACTCAAAATTGCAACAATCAATCAACTAACCACACATGAACACCAAATCAGACTGGTCCAATTATAATAATGAAAAGAACAGAAATTTTGATCCTTGGAACAAAGAACTGTAGAAATTAGAAGGCCCAAAGAAGAATAAAGAAATGAATTGCAGAAAGATCACTAAAGAGAGCAAAGGGACTGACCTTTAAACAGCAAAGAGACAACGATTATTATTAGAGGACGTATTTTCTGCTGTTGCTGCTGTCAAAGTTTCTTCAGTTAGTTTCACCAATTCGGTCGTATGTATTTGTACAAGACAAAATGGAGAGAGAGAGAGAGAGAGAGAGAGAGAGAGAGAGAGAGAATTCCGTCGGATTGGGTGAAGGTTGGGTAGGATTAGGGGTTGGGGATTTAGGGTGTGTTTGGTAGGCCTCACTATATGGGATTAGGTTAAATAACTCCTGAAAACCATGTTTGGTAACAAAGGGGGACAACTTAAATAAGATTATATAGCCAACAGTACCAAAAAAAACCCTCACTCGCTGGCCCAATACAACGATGCTGAAATACGGCTCGCAAAATAGCGAGCTCGCAGAACAGCGAGGCTGAAACCAGCACCGTCTGGGAGAAAATCAACCACCACCAAGTCGACTAACCACCACCATCAATTCGACTAACCACCACCATCAATTCAAACCCAATGGAACCACACAGTGGCGGTCTCCCCTAAAAAAATAAATTATTTGTTTTCATATGAAGATGGAACCATAAACACAAAAACTCAATTCCTAGTAGATCCAAACCAGAGAAAAAGAGAGAAACGTGAGAAAAAAAACTTGGAGAAACGAAGGGAAAAAAACAAGAGAAAGCCAAGAGATAGGAAGAAGAAGAGAGAAAAGGAAGAAAATTAAGATGATTTTGTTGATGAATCCCTACCACCTTTCCAACTTCGTTTGCTCCTTCTTTTGTATCTTGCGGCTCAGGCTGTTTTTGGTCCCAAGCTTTAGTTGGGCTCCAGTGACCTTGTTCTGCTTTTCATGCCTTCTCAAGTATATCTAAAGAGAGAGAGGGAGATAGGGGAAACGGCACGAAAGAAATAAAATATGAAAAAGGAAAGGGAAGAGAGAGGGAGAGAAAAGTGAACTTGGAAGAAGAAAAGGGGGAAAAAAGAAGGGAGTTAAAACACTCAAAATGAGGTTGAAATTATAAAAAAACCCAAGTATTATTTAAATATATAAACACATCCAAAATTCATCATTACACACACTCAAAACTTATTTATAAACACACCCAAAAAAGTTAACTTTGGGGTTAATTTTGGGTGTGTTTCTATGTTTAAATAGTGCTTGGGTTTTTTTATAAATACATGTCTAGGATTGAGTTTATTTATAAATTTGTAAAAAAAGAAAGGTAAAAAGAGAGAAGAAAGAAGGAGAAAGGCAGAGCCAGAGAGAGAGAGGAAGACAGATGGGAAAGAAAGGCAGAGCCAGGGAGAGAGAGGAAGGAAGAGGAAAGAACGAGATAATGGTTTTTTTATTTTTTAGTCAAAAATTAATTTTTTAAATAATTTTTATAATAAAAAATTCACACATCAACCCCAATTAAATATCCCTAATTAAATTTAAATATTTTTTAAGTGAAAATATTCAATTAAATTTAAATATTACAATAATTATTTTTTAGTCCAACACAGCACCAAACATAGGTCTTCATTATTTTTACAATCCAGCTTCTTAGTTCGACGTAGCACCAAACATAGGTCAGTACTTAATCCAGCTTAGTTCAATCCAAGACAGTCCCAAGATTTAGTCCAGTCCATGACACTCTGCCGTACCAAACGACCCCTTAGGGTTTGAAGGTTGAATTGAGTGTTAAAACTCATTTGGGGCAGCAGTGGAACGACGTCGTGATGGACGTCGAGGAAATTTTATAAAAAGTCGGTAATTTATAAATCCTAAACCCTAGACCACTTGCTCCTTTGTGGATTGCATTTGTGTATTTCAGTTAGGGTGGTTGCGGTTTGGTAACCGCGAATTTTTGTCCAAATCACAAACAGACGACTATTTATGTATGGTGATTTTGAAACCACAAAAAGCGGTCGGTTACCGTGAATTAGCGGTTTAAAACCGCAAGTTCTATTTGTGTCATAAAAATCTAATCTTCCACATTTTAGGCCTAATTTTAATGCTTCTTTTAGAACCTTTTGATTTCAAGCATACTTTAACCCAAAAATATAATTCACAACCTAAATAAATAAATTCACAACCTCCTCAACTTCTTAAGCATTCACAACCTGAAGAAAATTAAAGTTACAATTCCAAACATTCCAATTAAAGTTAAATTTCTCAAGCATTTCAATTCCAAATCATGTTTGTTTGCTAGTGAAACCATCATGTTTGTTTTTTGACCATACTTCCTGCAACCAACAAGTATGACAACCATATTAATTTGTATTTCGTGTATCCTGCAATTATTGGAATAATTTTGAATCTTTCAAGCTGCTACTTCTCTATGTCTCCATAGTTGGGTTGAGAATTACTATGATATTCTCGACCTCTACCTTGTTGTTGCAATAAACAAAAATTACAATTAAAATTCCCAATAACAAAGCTAATGAGGTAAGTCATCCATATTAGGCACAGACCTTGCATTTCTCAAAGCCCAAATTTCATTACTTGCTTCCTCACACTTGTCATAAAGTAAGGATGTCAACCCACCAATCATTTGCAATATCCTTGAAACAATTTCAGTTTGGACCTATAAATGGAAACAATAATATATGTTCCAATGTGGACTTCAACATTAAAACCATATGGTTTATTAGATCACCAAAAACCCAAAACACCTTTACCATCATTAATTGAAATTCAAATTACGAGCTATGTATTGTTTAATGACTTACGTAGGTTGCATTTTATGGTATAATCTAGTAAGGAGTTTTCAAGCTTTGCGGAATCTTAACAAATTGTGTCCTGTACTTTGGTCCCCATCTAGGCAATTTAATAGTCGACCCCAACAAAGTGAAATCCACTGCAAGTCGACTCTCTAAGCCACATAATGAGTGAAACTTTATGGTATTATGATAAGCAAAATGGTATTTTGAAGGCAGAAGTACTAGGCACATATTATAATATTAGAATTTATACATCATGCTCATTAGATGTGTAGTCCATGTACTTGATGAACTTCTCAAGGAACTTTTAATAGTCACGTCCGACCATTGTGCATTCTGAAGCTGGTTTGCCTTTAAGTATAAAGCAATTTTATCCTTGTTGAGTCTATAATCAACCAACATAGACTTTGGTGGTATCACGAAGACATATGCATGTTGAGTGCCAAGGCTCTGAACCGATACTCTCTCCCCTAAATATCAAGCATCTTTGGCTGGTCCCACCAATAGAACCCTCTGCTTCATTGCCGAAATACTCTTCTTCTTGTAAGCCGGACATAGATGTAAAATCAGTGATAAATAATGAACTATAAAGAAGAAGGATTAATCGTACCTCTTAGGTAAGAAACTTAGTTATTCTTAGTTTCCAACAACACTTGTTCCAATTATGGGAGGTGGTGTTGCCATGCTTAATCAAAAACAAATTTCGGAGCTCGGAGAAGCCATCAGAGAGAAGAGAGCTGGAAAGGAAGTGAAGAGGGGGAAAGTAAATATTGCTTTGCCACGTGAGAGTGGTTTAGTATTTGTAGTTCACCCTAACCCTAAGAATTATTAATTCCTATTTGTCATGAAAAATCCAAAAGAATTTGTATAATGAATGTAATATTCTAATATTTAATTTTTCCAATTTTATTTTGATTGGACACTATAATGTGAGTTTCGAAATCCGATTCTCACAAATATTAGAATTGATACATGTGGCATCCCAATAAATGAATTTAATATTCCACAAACAAAGGCAAATCCAAAGAGGGTTTTCCTGTACATTCATCAATAAATATTTCTAGATCCCAATACACCAAATGCCAGATAGCTGCCAAAAAGCACAAACCAGAAAACACAATATGTGCTCCAGCCACACCTTCGTAACTCCAAATACCTGGATTCGTTACAGTACCCCCTGTGATACTCCAACCGCCCCACTATTATGTCACAATCGAGGATCTTTCCGCTTTCGCTGGACACCTTGAGCATTGGTCGTTGAACGTTTGCCCTTAGATTTAATAACATCAAGATCTCTCACAATGCTTTTGATAAGTGTATTATTTCCTATATTTTTATACCTCTTATATTTGGTTTTTGTAGGGAAAGTTAATTAAAAAGAGCATTATTACCTTACTTTCCTTATTTTTAAATATTTTGCACTCTTGGAAGGATTTCAACTGAAAATCAATTTTTTGAATGAATTTTAGCACAAGGTTAATTGAGAAGAAACTAAAGACATTGAAAATCATTGTATCAAAGTTTCATAATTTTCTACCAAGCCAAATGCTCCGGACTTGGGATAGAACTAAACTTCTTCAGAGCCTTGATGAAGATGTGGTTGACAAAATTTATATGTGTCTTTGCCAATCTCTAATGTAAATTGGTTTGGGGTCCTAACCCAAATGGATTCTTTACCATCAAGAGTGCTTATAATATTCAAATGCAAGACAATCCTACTCCCCCTCAATCTGAGTTACTTAAGAAAATGTGGAAGCTTGAGAACCACCTAAAGTCAAGTTCTTTACTTGGCTGCTTAGTAAGGGAAGGATGCAAGTCCGAAGAGCAAGGGAAGAGTAGAACTACCCAAGAGCAAGAGAACTCAAAATTGGACTTTTGAAAACTGCATTGTAGTTTTACCAACATGTATTGAATAAAAAAAATATAGTTGTGTTTTGTTTAACTCTAGAGCTGAGCATTTTTGCCTAAACTCAGCATTGCAGTTTCTATTTTTGTATTGCGTTTCTTATGCATTTCTTTCGCTTTCTACATTGCAGTTTCCGTTTCTGCATTGCAGTTTCCATTTTCGTACTTTCATCTTGGTTCCTCCATTTTGCTTCAATAAAATTAATATTTGTTTTTGTAGCTGTTTTCATTTTTGTTTTTTTTAAACATAATTGATATCTATATAGTATTTTTGTTGCAGTTTTTGTGTGAATATGTGTTGAAATGATTTTTATTTTATTTTTAAAAACTGTTGATTGTTTATATAAATATTGTATAACTGAATAAATATTACAACATAAAGTTTGGTGTAGTGGTTTGTGAGTGAGTCTTCTTTCTTTGAGGCTCAAGGTTTGAGTCCCTTCAATAACACACAATCTTTTTTTAAAGGTCAATAAAGGGTAATGAAGTTGGTCCCCTGCAAATGGTGACAAGCTGACGAAGAGCAGTGGCGGCCACGCCTTAGAAGAAGTGGCATTGAAGGTAATTTTGATATTTTTTAATGATATTTTTGTAAAATTAGGTACTACATTTTGGTTTTTGATGTTATGTTAATTAGATGAAATTGTATCCATATCTTCCAAATTAGTAAACTATAGGGTAATTCTATATGAACCCCATAAATTACGCTTTACACCCCACTAAATTTTAATAAAATTTCAAATTACTCATTAAACCCCTTTTTTTTTCCCTAAATTGCCCTCATAAACCCCATTCCCTAACTACCCACCGAAAACCCCCTTCCCTTTCAGCCACACCCCATCCAAATCAAACCCCACCCCATCTGATATCCAGCCACACCCTACCAAAAATTCTCTCCTCTTGCAGACACACCCCATCCCATTTACACCAACCTCCATCGCAGAACCATCGAAGAAGCCCTTTGCCATTGCTTGCTTGCATCGCAGAACATCGAAGAACTCATCCATTGCCATCGCAGATCTTTGCTCACCATCGAAGAAGCCCTTTGCCATCGCCTCCAGCAAACCTGAACCATCTCTGAAACAGAACCATCACACCCATCTCCATCTCTGCAAACCCAAAAGCCATTGAAGGTCAAGTTCTCACAAATCCTTATTCAAGATTTGATTTCAAATTTGATTTATATATTTACGTTTCTAAGTGTTGATTAAGCCTACATTTGATTTCACTTTTGAAAAGCCAAAGTCTGATACTGATTTTGATTTTGATTTCAAGGTTCTGGGTAGTTCGAACCTGGTTTTACGAAATTGGATTCTAGTTTTGGTGGATTGCCACCGAAATGATTACATTGCTTCAGTGGTAGTCCACCGAATTGAACTGTACTTTCGGTGGGTTACCACCAAATTGTTACCTTGTTTGGTGGTAGTCCACCGAATTTGTTTCTATTTTCAGGGACTCCACCGAATTTCTTTCGGTTTTTCAGTGGTACTCCACCAAATATGTATTCTTTTTTGATTGTCCACCGAATTTATTTCGTTTTTAGTGATTATGTACCGAATACATTCTGAGTGTGTACTTAATATTTTTTATTTTTAGATATGAAGAGGATTCGCAGGGGTTCTACTGAAGCTTCATCATCACGACCTAATAGACAACGTCCCACGGCCTCAGCGAGGAGACAGAGAGCGGCTCCCCAAGATCACATTGAGGATACTACAGAGGTTGAAGATGTAGTTCCTACTGATTATAGTAATGTTGACGCAGAGGTTGAAGATGTAGCTACTGCTCAGGATAGTAATGTTGAGGTACATGCCTAGCCTACTGAGCCATCTCGAGTAGGTCCCATTGATCCATCTTTACTTACGAGTTTTAAAACTCACATAACAGCTACAATTTGGAATAAGCAGGTAAGTCGTTTTACTGTGACAATAGAAGGTAGAATATAAATCTGGTTCATGGTAACTAACCTTAATTTTGTTTTTTTGGTTTAACTAGGAACGTGAGCCCCTTAGGTGCATGTCGAAAACATCTACCCTTCGTGAGTGGAATTGGTGGGGTAATCCAAATAATGGTATATTCAAAGGGTACATTCAGAGTTTTGGATTAGAGCACCTTATTAGGTGTTCTTATCGGAATGCTGATAAGATTGTGGTGTCTACATTTGTTGAGAGGTGGCATCCCGAAACAAACACCTTTCACATGTCTTTTGGTGAGATGACCATCACATTGGATGATGTGTCATCTATTTTAGGCATTCCTGTGTCTGGTGCAGCGGTTGCTCCTCTTGGAGATGATGACGACACAAATTTTGAGTTGTTAGTTAAGTACTTAGGAGTGACTGATGAAGAGGCTACTGAACAATTGCACAAATACAATGATGAGTATGTGAGTTTGTCATGGTTAAGAGCGCGATTCTCCAATGTTTCAGACACAGATTCAGAGGAGTACATCATCTATTCGGCCAAGGCATATTTGCTATATCTCTTGGGTTGCACTTTGTTTGTTGACAAGACTGGCACGAGAGTCCAAATTGTGTACCTTAGACTACTTAGAAACCTTGATAGTGTTGCTGGTTATTCATGGGGTTCTAGGTGCTTAGCATGGTTGTATAGACAATTAGGCCAAGCTTCGAGGTCTAAGGTGATTGCTGGGTACATGACTTTGCTGGAGGCATGGGTGTATGAGCACATGCATGGTGTTGTTGTCCCTGATCATGACCTTGATTATTTAGAGGTCTAGCCTCGTGCACTTCGTTGGATTCCACGTCGAGACAATGGCACAACATCGGTAGACGTGCAGAAGTATAGACTTCGTTGGTCCAGCCTCGTGCAAATTCTTTGGTTCTATTTCGGATCCTAGCATTGTATATTGTCTTCATAGTTGAAACATTCATTGCATCTCTATCTTTAATGGTGACCAAAATATCTCTGGGTTTCACCAAACTCTTAGACATGTCCACCAACAAGGCATTCTCCTCTTCAGTAAGTCGCCCCACAAATGAATGACCTTGAAGATACTATGAAATAGGATGGTTGTGTACTCCACAAACCACCTCCAACTTCCAATCATCCCCATCACCAATATTGACACCTTTTAACAAGAATGGGCATCCACATTTCTTGGTACTAGTGTCTCTAGCACATTTTTTCATATCACTATTTGCATCCGATCTTATATCAGTTGTCTCACTAGACTTGCAAGACTTATAGTTACCGTTCCTCTCACAAGCAAGTATTACACGAGGTCTCCTCTTGCCCTCACCTCCATAATCAGACCTTTTAATTACAATGACAATATTATTCAATTTTCCTTGTTCACGAGCCCATCGAAGTAATGCATCTCTACCATTGAATATCTACACATAAAACTCATATTATTTAAATATAAAATTTGAAACATTAATGCCACGTTAATGATACTAAAAAGGATTTCAGATAAATAATTACCGAATAAGTTGTGAATTGATCACTATAGTCCATTACACATTCTGTTTCCACATTGTTGCCTTCAGTAGGGGCGTCACCTTGATTTTGTTCATTCAATGGGAGTAAGATTAAAATAGCTTGGATTAAATTTGTGGTTGGCAATAAGTTACTGAAAAAATAAATAAATTTCGGTTGGATGCCACTGAAACGCGGGTAAAAGTTCGGTAGTACACCACTGAACTACGTTCCATCTTACGGTGGATCCCCACCGAATATTAAGTTTCTCACCGGTGAAATCCAACCGAAAAAGGTGCAAAGTTTCGGTGGCATCCCACCGAAATTATCTGTCGCGTTCGATCTGATGTCTGAACACAACCAATGATTATGAAATATTAAACTTGCAAAACGCCAAAAAATAAACTCGTACCTCATTCGAAGCGTCTCTAACTTCAATCTCACCCTTCATGAATAAATACAATATATTTTTTCACCAGTATAAACTTATAAATCTTGGGTTTAGGGTTTAGGAACATGATAGTTTGAGAAAAAAGTCAAAGTAGGGTTGCAGGAACATATGTGGGGTGTAGTGAGCAATTTTAATTTTAATTTTAATTTTTTTTGTCCTTAACGGTAATTGTGTACAAGGGTAAAATAGGTTATTTATATTTAAAATTAATATGGGGGTGTAAAGAGTAATTAATGAGGTGCCAATAAAATCACCCTAAACTATATTGTGTTTTAAAACTAAAGCTCCCTTTAAATGTTAGGGTGAACAAAGAAATTGAGGTTTAAATAGAAAAACTCAAAAAAAGAAAAAAAAAGTTGTTTTGGTCGTGTATGCATAAGGTCAAAACCCTAGAATAAACCCCTTAGGCGGTTTCCCTCTGAAAAACCAAACGCCCTGTGTTCGCTCCGCTTCCGCCGTTATCAGGTGCGCTCAGTTCGTTCGGCTTCAATAATGGGTCGCAAACTCAAAGACCTCTCCAATCTCCGCGAACCAGAAGCTCAGGAAACCCAAAACCTTCGCGAAACCAAAGCTGAGAGGAAGAAGAAGCAGAAAAACAAAGACCAAGAAGAACAAGGCCAACTAACCCAACTCAGTCCCAAGAGAAAGCTGGAAGAAATTGTCCCTCAAGAAGATAACTCAGATTCTAATAAGAAGAAGAACAAGAAGCACAAGAAACCCAAAGATAAGGAGCAAGAAACCGAAAACAATGTGAAGGAGCCACAGAGAAATGGGGATGCCGACGAAGGTGAATCTAGAGAACAGGTTGTTGTGGTTACTGGGAAAGATGCGAATGAAGCCAAATACAGGTCATTGAATTCCTTTGTGGAAGCGAAGCTTCCGACTGAGGTTTTGCGGTGCTGTGAGAATTTCAAGAGTCCTTCTCCGATTCAATCCCGGGCATGGCCATTCTTATTGGACGGCCGCGATTTTATTGGGATTGCGAAAACGGGGTCAGGTACGTATTGTGGTTTGGATTTTGGGAGTTGAAATTGGGATTGTGTTGTGAGCTGTTTGGTTTGGTCGAGCTAATTCTGTTTCTTTTTGTGCAGGTAAGACTTTGGCATTTGGGGTACCTGCTATTATGCACGTTTTAAATAAGAGGAAGGGTAAGTTTTCGAAGGGCCGAACTCCTCTTTGCCTTGCACTTGCACCCACAAGGGAGTTAGCTCAACAAGTACGTGCTTATTAACCCAAGATGCATTATGTGAACTAGTGTCTGATTCTCATTTTTATTTTCGGTATGGATCATAGAATTGAAATTATATGCTATGCGGTGAGTTGTGTCTCTGAGGTGGCATTGAGTATTTCAGTGATTCAATTCACCTCTTGTAGCATAGGGTTCCAAGATTTCGTTGTTTCCGGAAGGTTTAAATTCTCTAAGATCCTACGTCCTTGAAAATTGAGTAAAGCCAGTCGGCATTTATAATCATTGGCCATAGGTATATGGTGATGGGCTGCGATGCTCAGGTTTCTTATGTAATGTTGATGGGATGTTTTGCAGTTATACTTGACCTAAAGGAAACCTAGAAAATAAGAAGGTTGGAAATCAGAGATATCGTTGTGCTGTAAATTCAATGAAAAAGATTGTATAGTATGTGACAATATATGATCCAGACAATCTTCTCAAGAATTTTATTCTTATCCGAGAAAATGAAAAGGGGTATCACTCACATACTTAGTGAGTAGAGATGGTCATATATTCCACTATAATAATACACAGATCAATTTTGAACAGAGATACTGCAAATAGCACATTTACTTACCAGAAAACTGAGAAAAGATGATAACCTTCTTTTACATTGTTGCTCATTAATAACCAATGTTAGTGCTACTCTTATGTTCACATTGATAGGTCAAACCTGGAAAGAAAAAAATGGGTGCTTGTAGTAGTGACATAAACAAGTCTAAGGGCTTAAAAATTTAGTCTTGTGCAAATTAATTTGGAAGTGACAGTTCAGTTAAACAGGGAAGCATATGATCCGCGGACATTGACGCAAATGTTGTCTCTCATCACAGACATGAGGTGTATTTATTGATTTACTTGGGCTTCTCTCTAGTTTATTGGAAAAAAAAAACCCATATATTTGCACAAATAATGAGCTTGGTTTTCATGTCTACATTTCTTGACAAAAATGTAGAAGTCAGTTATAGTTATGCGCTATTTTGTCAATGATGGTGAGTTACTTTTAGCTCTTGGGGTTAGCCCAAGTGGTGAGGGTGTGTGGGGAACGGGTTTGGATTAGGATAGGTCAAGGGTTCCGTTGCTCCCAATGTAAACAAAAAAGGGGAATTGTTTTTAAGCATACAAAGGATTCTCAATATGGGTGGTGTGTCTATGAATAATAGAGTGAAAACAATTTGTGGATTTTGTTACCAGTTTGGAACTTGGTCATACTGATTTTTTTGTTGTTCTTGCACATATTCCTTTTTTAGCTGCTGCTTTGTCATGTGTTTTGTTAATTGGATTAATTAAAGGTTAGTTCTTGAAAAGGGGGACTGACCATTTGTTTTATATCTGGTTGCAGATTTCGGATGTTCTGTTTGAGGCTGGGAAACCTTGTGGTGTGATATCAGTTTGTTTGTATGGTGGAGCATCTAAAGGACCTCAAATATCTGCTCTGAAGTCTGGTGTTGTAAGATACTCCATTCGTTTGATTATATATGGCACAAATTTGATTTGATTTGATTTTTCATGAAATTCTTCCTTCCCTTTCATTTAGACTTCACACTTGTTCACAGTTGACACTATATGCAATTGAATAAGAAAATATCAGAATCAACCTCAATTTCTAAACTGGATCAGTAATCTTGTGACTTGGGTCATCATGATCGGGTTGGCTCTCTGGATTAAATTTTAATGCTAACTTGTCCTTCTTTGCACAGACATTATGAGGAGACCTATTAATTTCTCCATTATGATCTATGGAATTTTTTATATTTTTGATTGAAAGCTTTGCCTGTAGTTAATTGTGTTAAAATGATGGAGGATTCTATTATGCAAAGCTGATCCTGTACTTGATGTACTCAACAGTTTCCCTCTTTTGCTTTCCCTATTTTGCGGGTCATATAACAACCACGGTATTGAATATTAATGTTGACGGAAATATGGAGGGGCTGAAGATACTGAAGTGTAGATGGTAATATTGACAAAACATAATATTCGGAGAAATTACAGGGCATTTCTGGTGAAAAGTACCAAAATGAAATATTGGAAAATTGTTGTATCAAATATTGGTACTCATTAAAACTTAAATGTCAAAGAAACACAGTGGGTAGGCAGGATGTAACTGACTGAATCCAAGCTATTCAAAAATGATCTAAGGAATAAGCAACAAGTTCTCATTTGAAAATCTTAATTGTTTGTCTATATATGTGTACTATTTAGATTATATTCTCTAGCACTTTGGTACTGTATTGCATGGTAGTTATAGAGTTTGTTAAGTTTATTTTTCAAATAGAAATATCAGTGGGAGGGAATGAGAGGAAGGAGGCAGAAGTTTTTTATTTGATCCGAACGGAGTAGGTTATTTTGTTAAAATGACTTGGTTATATTTAATAAGAGTGTTTTCATTCTGGCAATTAACAAATTCCTACTTTTGTATAGTATATATTTTTTTATCCATCTGTTCTGCATTTTTGTATCTTTGTATTCTGTAGAGCTTATGTGTTTGCATTGATTATGTGGTTCATCTTCTTATGATTTGTTTCCATACACTCTTCTGTGCTCTCAGGACATCGTTATTGGAACTCCTGGTCGTCTCAAGGATCTCATTGAAATGGGTGTGTGTTCCCTGAAGGAAGTATCTTTTACGGTAAGTAACATTGCCCAAAGAAACCTGTTTCTCAATTACCATGATCAACTAGGATCTGCTTTTACTTGATTCAATCATATGTCTGCTCCTTTTCTTATGGTGATTAATGTTGCTGGATTGTCATGAACTAGGATTTGAGTTTAACAATTGCAAATCAGTCTAGAAGTGAAGCAATTTGAAAATCATGCTTTCCAGTGTCCACTATAAAGATTTATTTAAACTATCTGGGAATAATGGCAATGTCTTTTGGTATGGAAGATCTGGAGATGATCATGGTATAAGCCGATTGTCCCCAAATGTAACATATTAGAATTCAGAGCTAACTGAAAATTTCTTTGTATTAATAAGAATGTTATCTATATATATGGATGGGCGGCCCTATAATATTTTCAATCGACGTGCAACATCAGGAACGAAGTGACTATCTGCTAATGCACTTTAGTTAGAAGTATAGTGAGAAAGCCAGTCCTGAATTGACTGCTTGCTAATGCACTCTATTTTAAAAGTCTAGTGAGAAAGCCGTGACATAGTAGAAGTGATTATTTAATATGACTGTCAACCTGACTTGGTGAAACCAAGCCCCTCTTAGTGTAGTGAGTCTTAACGGATTTCGGAGAACTTATTCTCAGTTTTCCTATCAAATGCATCTTGACATCCTGAAATGCTTCACTTATGGCTGCACTCTTGAGGTTTTGATATCTCATTTGGGTTTGTACAATTGTTTTGCACCATTCTAAAAATCTGATAACACCTACATTTGATTTGATTTAGTTTTATGATGCTAATAGACACTAGTACATTGAATTTGTCATTTTACTTGCAGTTATTTTTTAAATCCGTTTTTGTATTGATTAAATTTCATTGCCTTTGGATGTGAATTTTTATTCATTTTTTTATATATATGGAATATTATAGTAGCTTTATAGATATCAGAGAAGTGAGATGGCCAGTAATTTTCTGTAGGTCCTTGATGAAGCAGATCGAATGCTTGACATGGGATTTGAACCAGAAGTTCGCTTTATATTGGGCCAGACATGCTTGGGTATGTGATATAGTATTCATAGTTTTTTATTTATCCATCTTTCTTTATGTGTTATAAATACAGTTCTTGTCTAGACAGGATATGGTTGATCACCATTTAGAGCTTAGACTTTTGGTTTCTAGTCTCGGATTGGTTAATCGTTTCAGTTTTACATTTTAAGAAACCTAAATTCGAATCTCTAAAATGCCTAATCAACCCTGCAATAAATGGGATCAAAGTTGAATAAAATTGAGCATAAGAGATTTTGTCAACACGTCTGCCCTATTAGAAAGAATGGGCGTCCTGCACAGAGAATCTCAACTCCTATATATAATAAATACATAAATATAATATATGGATAGTTCTCTTCTTAATTCCTCATGAGAACCAAAAGGGATCGCATAGTAGTGGATACCCTGCTATGTGGTCTAGTGACTTGAACTATCTAAATTTTAGATCCCATATAAGTATCATATCTGCGAATAATCATGAAATTGAGGAAGTGTTTGACCATTATGATTATCGTCATGAACATTGTTGTTATTATTATTTTTATTATTTCTTTTGTTAATTATAATCCTTGAATGGTGTCCGTAAGAATGGATCATTGAATCATGTTGAGGTTGGACTCACATGCAATACCTCTTGTTTTGTTTTTCTTTTTCAAAAGGCTCTTCATTGTATTGTGTATATATGAGTGTTCAAATACCAACTTATTAGTGAGTTGGGCATTAATCACTACATTTCATTTTTTAGTTCTCCTTAAATGATCATCTCTGCCAAAAAAAAAAAAAAAAAAAAAAACCAGTCGATTTGGAAATGCATTAATCATCTAACTGTGATAAAATAAATTTACGAAAGAGTGATTTGGACGAAACAATGAAAGGATTGTGATGCTGATCAAATGGCAAAATGATTTTTCAATTTTTTTGATTCTTTTGCAAGAATGATCCTTGAAGGGAACCTGAAAAATGGATGGTTCAGATTTTGTTATCACATCTTGTGGTAGACCCAGAAAGTTGTTACTGCCTTCTCATTTGTCGTCTTCCTAACCAAGTTCCACAATTTAGCGCCCACTTAGTAATAGAGATTCTTTTGACCTGTTTAGATGGAATTCGCAGGCCGACAAAATGGACTCTTAGAATTGAAACATTTGGATGTACTGTCTGCAAATTTGTTTTCCAATCTATCATGGTATTGGTAACAATTTGGTTCAAAGGACATCATGCTGTGTTCAAGTCCTCTAGTTTTGATAAAGGACTCTAATGAAGTCTAAAAGATTTCAATTACTTGTTTAATTAACTTATGAACTACTTTTTTCTCTTGGGTATTCCATAGTCCTATGGAGAAATGATGTGAGGAATTATAAGAACTTCATTATATGTTACTTAATTGTTTATTCAATTTTTCGGAGTAACCACTCACCTATATTTAGGCATATGTACATATCTGGTAACATGTACAGATTTAGCATTGTTGGTTATCATTATTTTATATGAAAGCTGTTTTTTGTTTTTTTTAAGAAAATCATATAAATGAAATTGATGTTAAATTATGGAAGGGCCTGGAGGCAATTCAGTTACAAGAGACCTACAAAATTGGCCTTTGTAGATGTTCTCAAGCCGTAGATAATCAGGCAAAAGGTGTTTTGTAGTCGATAGTATAGAAATCTGAGAACTTACCTAAATGTGAAATAAGAAGCAATGCCTATTTTCACCAGCCGTGTCATTAAATTTGAGTTTGTGACATGATTTTATTGGAAAAGAAGGCTATTAAGACTTTACACCACAAGTTAGGTTGTATGTATTTAAGTTTGCTCCCAAGTTTTGGGTGATGTAGGGTCTCCCCAACTTATACCTTATATTTCAATATGTCTGGATTTTTCTAACTGGCTGGGTAAGTTTCATAGTCTATTTTCATTCTGGTGATGATGATATACATCTGTTGACTGTGTGCAGAACGCCAGATGGTAATGTTCAGTGCTACATGGCCTCCTTCAGTTCATCAATTAGCTCAGGAGTTCATGGATCCCAATCCTGTTAAGGTGCGAACTCTCAATTTTCATGACCTTTAAACAATTTCCTATCCACCTTTGGAAAAGTAATAAACATTTGCTCCAGGTAGTTGTTGGTTCAGAGGATTTAGCTGCCAATCATGATGTCATGCAGATAGTTGAGGTACAAATTATCAACACTTGTGAAGCTTACGTGACGATAAAATGTTTATTTTATTAATTAAATATATGAGTACTGCAATGACACCTTCCCTTTCACGCTCATAGGTCTTGGATGACCGTTCACGTGATGGACGCTTGGTTACTTTGCTAGAAAAATACCACAAATCCCAAGAGTAAGTGTTGGTGCATTATCCCCCGGTATTATATACGTAAGTTGTACCTTAGTCAATCCCTGGCGGATTTTTTCAGACCTTGTGTTGTGTGTGTGTGTGTGTGTGTTTTGTGTCAAGGAATCCACTTGCTTTACCTGTCTGTATATATCACAAGAATGGACCTCCTTCAATTCTTAGTTACTTTCCTGATCATGTATTTTGATTTCCTGTGTTGCTATCCTGCTAATACCGATGTTACACTGCTGACCAGGAACCGAGTTTTGGTTTTTGTCTTGTACAAAATGGAAGCTACTCGTGTTGAAAATATGCTGACAAAAGGGTAAACTCCTTGATACATGGTGATAAGGCAGGTAGTTGTTGCCGTTTATACTGAAGATATATGAGGAAAGCTACTGATGGTTTTTATTGCTGTTTATAGGGGTTGGAAGGTTGTTTCTATACATGGTGATAAGGCACAAACCGAGCGTACTAAGGCACTATCTCTATTCAAGAAAGGAAGCTGTCCCTTGATGGTATGTTGTTCTAGATAAGAGATCTATTTACATGCCTAATTGTAGTTTAGTAAAAACACAATGACCTCCCTAGGGGTGCATCAAGCAAAGTACATTGCTTCAAATTGAAACTGGAGTAAATTTACATGCCTAATTGCAGTTTAGTGAAAACACAATGACCTCCCTGAGGCACATAAAACAAAATACAGTGCTTACCTAGTTGATGATACTTATTAGTCTCCTAAGCAGGGATCCCTTTCTTTAAGATAAACAGTCCACATTATTAGGGCCTGCTCTGTAATGTGATCCAATGACATGAACTGTTTAACTATTAGATTATCATCATTTTATCGGAAACACTGTATGCATCAGAATATTTGGTCACAATTAGATGACCAAATCGTTTCTGATTTTGTTGATTTTTGTAAGGATGATTCTTGAATGTAGGTCTAAGAAATGGGGACAGTTTACATCATGAGATCACATTGGGAGTGAGTTCTGCATGCATCATTTTCTTTTCTTAAAATGAGGGATCCTCTCTAGCAGGGACTCCTAATTTGTATCCAGACTTTTTGAACTCAGTTAGAAAATTTGAAATAAGGTAAATTGAAAGAATAAATTTTTACTAGAACGAAACTGGGAAGATAATGATGATGACAAGGACCCCCAAATAGCTTGGACAAGCAAGGTGAGTATGTTTACCAAAACAAGGGAATGTTTTTGTATTGTCGTGGAAGTCCAGGGAGGTTTGTAGAATCCACTCAACTATTTGTATGGTTTTCTTTTAGCAGATTTAAAATGTAACTTGTGATGGGGCAACTTGTGGCTAGCACACTCTTCTATTTGGAAGGACCTGTCTGAGTTAGTGTTTGAAGAGATATTTCAAAATTCTTCTAGCTATATCTGTGAACTGTGCTAAAATGTAGTGCATTTGATCTGAAACATATTTCCAGATAGCTACTGATGTGGCTGCTCGAGGATTGGATATTCCAGATGTCGAAGTAGTGATTAACTATAGTTTTCCCCTAACTACTGAGGATTATGTCCACCGAATTGGACGGACTGGACGGGCTGGTAAGAAGGGTGTTGCTCATACTTTCTTCACACATCACAACAAGGTAACACTAAATATATTAAATCTATATTTTACAAGTTCTGTAGAACTTTTATATGAGAAAAATTCTAAGCCCAACTACTATCTATTATGTGACTATTGCAGGCACTTGCTGGGGAGCTGGTCAATGTTCTCAGAGAAGCCAAGCAAAATGTGCCAGAAGACTTATTGAAATTTGGCACTCATGTTAAGAAAAAGGCATGCATTTGGTTCTCTTTCATCCTCTTCCCTGCTGCATAATTCACATTCATGTTCCCATTGTATGTTTTCTTTTAGTCTGCTTCCATGTCTGGCATTTTGACCATCTTTTTGGTTTTCTGGTTTTCTTCTTTCTTTGGGGTATTGAAATGCAGGAGTCCAAACTATATGGGGCTCACTTCAGAGAAATTCCTGTGGATGCTCCAAAGTCCAAAAAAATCACATTTGACAACTCTGATGACGAAAATTAATTCGCTTTCAGATATGAAACCTTTTTTTCACTCCTGTGGTAAGACATAAAGTTGGTCGTGGGATCCTGGCTGCAGGGTTAATGTGCATTGATCTCGCTGGGGACAAGCTTTTTATTTCTTTTATATTGTTCTTGCTACATTCTACGTAATATATGAATAAATTTTGTTCCTTTTACCATTTCTTTTCTTCGTTTTTTGATTTTATTCCCTAAAATTGTAATTCATGGATGCTCAATGAGTATTTATTTTTACAAATTTGTGTAATACCTTGAAACTTGTAGATTGAAAGCTTCACTTGGAAAGCGTTCTCGAACATTTACTCGTGGGGGTTTTGCGATTTTATTTGTTTTAAAATTATTATTTTGAAACAATTTTTGTTTTGTTTTGCCAAACAGTCAAATTAACGGAGGCTGTAAATTGGTCGAATTTTAATATGTTAGGGTGGAAAGTAATTAAATTCAAAACTCATGGCTCATGTTAATAATGATTCCAAATCTGCAGGGAGTTGAGTATCGTTTATATGAAGGAAAAAAGGGAGTTTCACTAAAACACCCAAAATGGGAGTTGAAATTATAAAAAAATCCAAGCACTATTTAAACATATAAACACACCCAAAACCATCATTACACACACTCAAAACTCATTTATAAACACACCCAAAAAGTTGACTTTTGGGTTGATTTTGGGTGTGTTTCTATGTTTAAATTAGGGGTGGTATTTTAAACCGAAAAACCGCAAAAACCAACCGACAATTTACCGCAATGAAACCGCAATTGCGGTAAACCGAACGGCATTTGCGGTATTAAGAACCGAACGGCATTTGCGGTATTAAGAACCGAACCGCATTTGCGGTTGATTCTGATTTGATTTTCAAAACTTGCATTACCGCAAACCGCAAAATATAGCCACACGGATGATGGAGTTGAATTTTACAAGGAAATGGAACATATGACAACTTGTAAGTAATTAGTTTATTTATACTAATGTTATTTATGCTTCTTCTTATAATAAAATGTACTACACTATGTTGTTTTATTTGTAAATAACATTGGTGCTCAAACAACACAACGGGGTTCTTCAAATCCACTCACCACAAACACTTGAGTTTGTAACTTTAGTTTGTAACATTGGTGCATTGCATTTTCCTTTTAGTTTGTAACTTTAATTAACTTTGAATTGAATTTTTCTTTTTTGTTGTAACTTTAATTCATTTTGCTTTGCATTTTCCTTTTGGTTTATAACTTTAAAGGATTTAGAATTGGAATGCTTGAGAAGTTTAACTTTAATTGGAATGCTTGGAATTGTAACTTTAATTTTCTTAGGTTGTGAATGCTTGAGAAGTTGATGAGATTGTGAATTTATATATGTTTGAGAAATTGAGGTTGTGTATTTATTTATTTAGGTTGTGAATTTATATTTTTGTGAATGCATTGAGAACTCGCGGTTTTAAACCGCTAATTATTATGTAATCGACCGCATTTTGCGGTTTACATAAACCGCAAAACGCGGTCGGTTTGCGGTTTCAAAATCACTAAACCGCAAATAGTCGGTCGGTTTGAGTAAAAATTGCGATTACCGAACCGCAACCACCCCTAGTTTAAATAGTGCTTGGGTTTTTTTATAAATACATGTCTAGGATTGGGTTTATTTATAAATTTGTAAAAAAACTATTATGGAAAATGGACACTACAAATAGAATATTTGGATAATATAACTGTTCGTATTTTTGGGAAATTATTTAATTTATATTCATTACAATATTTCCAGGAAAATAATAGAGTTTTGATCTAGAACTATTGTCTTGTTCCTCTTCTTCTTTGGCAACTTATACAAGCCTTGGTCATTATCCAAAAAACCAAAAAAATTCACAGAAAAAGAGAAGAAATGTGAGACTACGCGTTTCTTGTTAGAACTTTCTGCCGTTAGAATTCTCCCTCTGAGTCTGACTGGTTAAGCAAATGCGTTTGTATCACTAGACAATTCACAATTGGTTGAATGAACAATTTTTTAAAATTATTATTTCCCATTTAAGAGAATCTCCCTATTCATATAAAAATCTCGAACAATCTCTTCAAACTAAAATTTTCAAATTGTGGTTTGTTGACCAACATAGCAATTTAAAGTGTAAAATTTACTACTTTACTATTTTGTACACTCAACAAAGCCTCTTCAATTTAATTAATACAGCACACAAAAAAAATAAATGAATTAAATAAAATATTAAATAAGTATCGAAAGTCTCCCATTGGATTTGAAAAGCAAAGGTTGCCTTTTATTGTTCATTTAGCCCAGTGTAGGCTTTTTATCGTTCAGGACCACTTTTGTTAGCGTGCACTCTTTTGTTTTTGTAGAGTGAATGAAGAGTCTCCAATTTTGTGAATGGGTTTGACAAGGCTGTTGGAGAAGGTTTTGTTGACGTGGCTCATCTAATTTTATGTCCCAAAGCTTTTCAAGAGGGTATTGGAGATGCTCTAACAAATACAACTACGCATTTTAATTAATTAAGAGGGGGTGGTCCCTGAACTTTGACCCGATTCACATTTTGGTCCCTCAATTTTCAAAATTATTCCCGTGATCCTTTAACTTTAGTTTCGTTAGGACAAATGGTGCATGACACATCATATCTTTGATTTTGTTGGTTAAATCGGCCTTAAAATCTAGGCCCTTAGATGGAGAGGAGTGCTGGGAAATGTGATGCAATTGTCAAATTGTCAAATTTCACATTGAGTTTATTTATTTGGAGGGAAGAATTTATACAAGTGCTATCATTATCAGATTGAAAATCCCTATCAGGACAAAATAAAAGGGTAACAGGTCAGAAATCACTATCAGTACTAAATAGTGATTGGACGGTGAGAAAATCGTAAGAGATTATATTCATTCACGAACAAGTTGCTGCAGCGGATTGCAGACTGATTCAGATTAATGAAATGACAGAGATGGATGCTGACTGGTGATGATTTTTGAGTGGAACAAATTAAACATTCAGGTACAAAGACTTTGAGCCGTTAGATTTAAATCAACACAATCCCGTGGGCACTGTTATGAAATTTATACCAGTCAACTTGTTCATATGTGGCCACACGTTGTTTTATCAGTCACGCCACTTGGTTTATTTATTGTATAGTTTGGCAAATGATGGACCATTTCAGAAACAAATTTCCTGGTAGTTCACAAAGGAAGAAAAAAAGAAATGAGGAAGCTACAAGGTAATGAGTCTAGTGAAAAAAAATTGACAAGTGCAGTGCAGGTAGAGAAGAACAAAATGATCAAGTTGACCATTTCTGTGGTAGAATTAAACAGTTGGACCTGGTGCAAGAAATTACAGTACAAAAGGGAAGGCCATTTGATCCACATAAAACAATTTCATTCAAGAATATCAAAATATATCATACAAAATTATCAATACATCATTCACACAACAAAACCATTCTCTTCTAGCAAACACTCTTCTCTATCATCTTTTCAGTTTCAAGTTTCAACCCAAAAGTTAAAGCACTAGCTAGCAGCAGTAGCAGCAGTAGCAGCAGGAGAGGAGATGGCAGAAAGTGTGGTGAGCTTTTTGATTGACAGGCTTGCCTCCATAATAGAAGATGAGGTGAGACTACTGTCAGGGACCCGAGCAGAGATGGAGGACATCGTCGAGGAGTTAGAGCGCATGAAGGCCTTCTTAAGGGTTGCTGATGCAAAGGAAGACAGTGACCCCCAGCTCAAAGTGTGGGTTAAACAAGTTAGAGATGTGGCTTATCAGATTGAAGATGCGCTTGATATATTCAGGCTTTCTCATTCATGTGATCATAGGCCTGGATGCCATGTTTCCCTTCATGAGCTCTCTTGCATGATTAACAAGTTGAAAGCTCGCCGGCGAATTGCTACTGATATTCAAGGCATAAAATCAAAAGTCAGAACCCTCTCCGAGGGACATCAGAATTACAAACTTGATGTTGACCTTGGCTCAAGCAAGGTTCAGAAACATCAGTACAGTCAAGGGGATGCTCTTTTGCTGGAAGAGGCTGATCTTGTGGCAATCGGCGAACCTAAAAGGCAGCTGATTGAGTTGCTTATGCAAGAGGGTGGCCACGCTGGACGCCAGGCAGTCGCGGTCGTTGGGATGGGAGGGCTGGGGAAAACCACCTTGGCCAAGCAAGTCTATAAGGATGCAAGAGTTAAGAAAAATTTCAAGGTACATGCTTGGATCACTGTTTCTCAATCGTTCAAGATAAATAAGCTCCTAAGACACATAGTTGAAAAAATCTTCAAAGTTATCAGGAAACCAGTCCCTGAAGAAGTTGATAGGATGGACACCAACCAGCTAAGAGAAAAAATTAAAAAAATTGCTGCAGCACAGTAAGTACCTGATTGTTCTAGATGACCTTTGGCACATATATGCCTGGAATGTCATCAATTATGCATTGCCTGACAACAAAGGTAGTCGAGTAATGATCACTACTCGTAATGCCTTTGTAGCCTCTGTAGCCTCTGCCTCTTGCATGAACAACCACGGTATGGTCTACCATTTAGAGCCCTTATCTCCAGAAGAGTCTTGGACTCTTCTCTGTAGGAAGACATTTCAGGAAGAGTCATGTCCTCCAAATTTGGAGGAAATCTGTCAATGCATATTAAGGAAATGTGGGGGACTGCCCCTTGCAATTGTGGCAATCGGTGCTGTTCTAGCTATGAAAGACAAGAAAAACATAGAAGATTGGGCTGCCGTTTGTGGCAGTATTGGTGCTGAAATTGAGGAAAATGACCAACTTGACAACATGAAAAGGTTGCTGTATCTCAGTTTCAGTGATTTACCATACCATCTCAAATCTTGTTTCTTGTATCTGAGTATCTTTCCTGATCTCTATAAATTCGAGTATATGAGATTAATTCGATTATGGATTGCTGAAGGATTTGTTATTGAAAAGGAAGGAAAGACACCAGAAGAAGTTGCAGAGAGTTACCTTAAGGAGCTACTGGACAGAAGTTTGATCGAAGAAGAAGAAATAGCTACCGATGGGAGGGTCAAATCATGTCGGATCCATGATCTTTTACGGGAGATTGTCGTTTCGAAGTCTAGAGAGCAAAACTTTGCAGCAATACAGAAAGAGCAAGGCACAATGTGGCCCGAAAAAGTTCGACGACTATCAATTGTTAACACGTTGCAGAACGTACAACAAAAGAGGATTCCTTCCAAACTTCGTTCGTTGCTCATTTTTGGGGTAGAAGATTCACTTACTGAGTTTTCAATACCAAAATTGTTTCCTAGAGGTCTTCCGCTGCTTACTGTATTAGACTTGGAAGGTGCACCTCTAGAGACGTTTCCAAAAGAGGTTGTCAACCTTCTTCTGCTCAGGTATCTTAGTTTGAGGGGTACCAGGGTGAAACAAATTCCAAGCTCCATCAAGAAGCTTCAAAACCTAGAGACCTTTGATCTTAAACACTCTCATGTCGTTGAGTTGCCTGCTGAAATTGTGAATCTCAAGCGACTGCGCCATCTCCTGGTATATCGCTATGAAGTTGAATCTTATGCACGATTTAATTCCAGATATGGAGTGAAGGTTCCTGCAGGAATATGTGGCTTACAATCGCTCCAAAAGCTGTGTTTTGTAGAGGCAAATCAAGACAATGGGGCTTTAGTGGCAGAGCTTGGGAGAATGAATCAACTGAGAAGGTTAGGCATTTTCAAGTTGAGACAAGAAGATGGGGTCACCTTATGCTCATCTATCGAAAAGATGCGCAACCTTCGGTCATTGTCTGTATCTTCAGTGGAGAAGGACAAGATAATTGATCTGACACACATTTCTTGTCCTCCTCAATTTCTTCAGCGACTATACTTGACGGGGCGTTTAGAAAGCTTACCGCATTGGATTTCTTCTCTCCAGAACGTGGTGAGACTGTTTCTGAAATGGAGTCGGCTAAAGGAGGATCCTCTAGTGCATCTTCAAGGTTTGCCAAATCTAGTACATCTTGAACTCCTTCAGGTTTATGAGGGAGACTGTTTGCATTTTAAGGCAGGAGGGTTTCCAAGCCTAAAGTTACTAGGTATTGACAAACTAGATGAACTGAAATTGGTAATCATGGATGAGGGAGCAATGCCTTGCCTAGAAAAGTTAATTATCCAGAGGTGCAGATTGTTGAAGAAGGTATCAGGCATTGAACATTTACAAAACCTAAAGCTGCTCGAATTTTTTGACATGCCAGACGAATTAATAAGGCCATTTCATCCAGATGGCGGGGAAGATCATTGGAAAGTTTCTCACATTCCAGAGGTTTACTCTTCGTATTGGAACGTTGGGGGTTGGGATGTTTATTCATTAGAGATCACTGATGGGGAGAGTACTAGTCAACAAGGTACTACTTCTGCCATGAGGAGGCTGGAACCCAATATTCTATGGAAGGCTTAGCTTTTGGTTAACTGCAAATGATAGAATCACTGGAAGCATGTTTTATCAGAATTGGGCTTCCAACTACTGCATACATATGAATCTTCTAACTTCAATTCTTGTATTCTTTTATATCTTTCTCTACCCAAAAAGAACATACTTGCTATTAAGGTTCATTTTCACCCCTGTACTTTTCTTGCTAGAAAGTAATTCATATTCTATAGAGCAAATTTTCTTTTCTTCTTCAATGTTTTTGGATAACATCCATTGATTGTTTTAGGGTTTAGGAAGTTCCTGAGAGAGCCTATAAGGAGGTTACACAGTGATCCTAACTACTGTTAGAGTTGGGTTGACATTCCTCCACAACTAAAATTTAACATATAAGCTTTGCAACTCTAAAACACACTTCTTTCATTTGGGAAAAGAACTTAATTTATTTTATATGTAATAGTAGGGGTGGGCAAGCAATAGCATAGCAAATCATTGGTACATGGGATGCTTAAGTTACAAATTCAAAGATTCAACATATTCAATATCCATCAACATTTTCAATATTCAATATCCATTAACATATTCAATATCCAAATCCTAATCAACATATTCAATATCCAAATCAACCAAATCAATATTTATCCATCAACATATTCATCAAATCCAAATGGTTAAAACTCATGCATTATGGCTTACAAACCAAAAGAGTTAAACTTATGCCTTATATATTTCAATAGAGTACTATTCGGTATGGTACGGTATTGACATCAAAATCTTGATACTACCATACCATACCATTATCAATATCTATCGACCAAATGAAACATGAAATTGTGCCCACCTATGTAATAGGCAAGCAATAGCATAGCAAATCATTGTACATGGGCTTCAATGGCCTGGTGGATTTTTGGATGAGGCCAATTTCTTAACCATTGAATCAAATTGGTTAGTTGTTGTTCTTCTTGTTGGTCGCCTGGTTCTTCGAACTGTGAAGGCTCCAATTGATCATTATGTGGGGGTGGTGCGATATCAATCATGGGAATCAATGTTGTAGGATTTGGTTCAACATTCTCAATCACAACCACATCCCCTTCTTCTTCAAAAGTAAAATCTTCATTCCCAATAGCATTCTTCTCATACTCTATAAACTTTGCACAACCAGTCTCAACAATTTGGGTACCATAATTTGGACAATAAAATCTAAAACCTTTGAACTTGCAGGATAACCTATAAAATGACAGCTAATCGTTTTAGGATCGAGCTTCTTCTCTTGAGGGTTATAGATTCTAGCTTTAGCCTTGCAACCCCATATATGAAGATGTCGCAGGCTAGGCTTTCTGGTAGTCTAAATTTCGAAAGATGTCTTAGGCACGGACTTGTTAGACACTCTATTAAGTATGTAGTTTGATATTTTGATCGCTTCTCCCCATAGGAAACATAACACAAGAACAATCCCTGTGTTCTTGGCTCTTGTGTGCAGTTAGCTTGAGAGTGACTTGGGTGTAATTGAGATTTGGGTTGTGAGTTAAACTTTGTAATTCATAGGATAGGTGAGAGGGTTAATCTCCTTTGTTTATATGTTATTTATAATATAAAGGTTTTTGTATTTGGCTTTACGGAAAAGGAAAACTATAATTTTTATAACACAATCTGGTCACTTTTGTGGTATATGATTTTTCTCTACTGAAAACACATGTACATAACATGCAGACACAAGAGTATGCGTGCGAGCACTCGATACAGCAGAGACACAGATGTCTTCTATAGTAAATTTCTTTCTCGATGTGCTTTACTCCGTTCCGTTAAAATGACTTCTCTCTTCGTTGAGTATCTTCGAGGTGTCATACTCCATTTGTATACTAAGCGCAAACATATAGTAGCTTGTGCAAAGGTGATTGAGTGTAGCCATTTTTTCCTCAGACATTCAAAGGCTAGGAAGTCTCTGCATATCTAATATCTTTGACTGAGATAGAAAATAAAATATTCCATAAGTAGCGTCCTCAAGTTACTACAAGTACAGAAGTATTTTCCTGTCTAGTCCTGTGAAGAGGCGTCTAGTTTTGGATGAGTACGCAAGCTCATCAATAAAACAATGAAGGAAGTTTTAGTCAAATATTTTGAATTGTAATTTGTTTCTTTTGCTTGCTTAATTATAAGTATTTGAGCGCAGCAAAAGTCAAATTTCTAGAAACCTGAATCCGACAAAGCAACTTGGATATGATATGGATGGCAGAAATTTTTAACTGAATTTCATGAACAAGAATATGCTTGACTGCTATTTTAATGTTATGTTCATACATCATCAGAGAGGGAAATACCATGTAAATACCACAATTGTTGGGTGATCATGACCCATTAAGTGATGCAATTAATTGGTACATTTGACTCTTGAAGTATTCGTATTGAGTACGTGAACGTAGCGTTGCGTATGCAAATTTACTATTGACAAATTGCATGAAAGTGAACATCAGAAGAATATATATGCCATGAAACCAGATTCTGAGGTTGTCATGATGGTTATGCTTGGATTTATGTATTGTCCTGTTTTTATATTTTTTTGCCTAAGTTAGGAAGGGTAGGGGGAAACCTCACACACACGGGTACCATGGGAACTTGAACCCAGGTGCACTTGGGAGCACACCAAAGGCCTGGCCCTGGGCCAATCCAACTAACACCCCATTGGTTATGTATTGTCCTGCTTTGTTTAGTAATATCAGATCAATCTTATATTTTTTTCCACATTAATTCACGTCACATGGTAATTGATATATTAATTAACAGTTGATCATAATAAACTTGCCACTGATGGTTATGAACTTCTGATATTAACTTGTCTTGTGCATTCACACTGAGCTTGCTCATTCATTTGTCTGTTTTGAAATTTTGACACCAAACTTCCATACACTTGCCGCTGATGGTTCTGAACTTCTGGTATTGTTTTTTTTATTTCTTTTGTCGTATAGCCTGGATTTATTGTCTTGGTTTCTCAGTTGCTTTCTCAGTTGCCGACATGTGTAACTAGATGTTTGCTCCCAAAATTTCTTGGTGACCAAGTCACAGACAAACTCTGCATTAGCATCATTTTTAAAGTCATTTTTAACCATCATCATAACTTGTTAATGAAGCATTTGCAAAACCAGTTGTAATTTCTTCTTGAAAAATAATAGTTGCTTATACAAGAAGGCAAGTGACTTCACTTCTATAAAAACAAGACAATCAAACTACCAAAAGTCCTTTTGGACTGCAAAGGAATGGAAGAAGTATGGTGACTCCACAGAGTGAGTTACCGAGAGAATGGCAGAAAGTGCAGTCACTTTTCTACTCAACAAGATTTCACCTTTCTTTGAAAATAGGGTTCAACTGTTGAGAGGGGTTAGAGAAGAACTTGTGTACCTAAAAGGAGAACTGGAGCGCATGAAAGCCTTTCTGAGAGATGCAGATGTAATGGAAGAAAGTGATGATGAACTCAAAGTATGGGTGAAGCAAGTACGAGATGTTGCTCATGATGCAGAAGATCTTCTAGATGAATTTGCAGTTCTCCAAGCTCATAACAATCATGGCTATGAACTCTATTTTCCTTTCAATAGGCTTTCTTGCTCTGTCAAGAACTTGAAAGCTCAGTACCGGGTTGCCTGGCAGTTACAGAGCATCAACGCCCAAATTCAACATATTTTTGCAGCTTATAAAAGACTTCTTCCAAAGCTTAATCCGGCAAAAGGTTCAATGTTTACCAGTTCAGGTATTATTTGACAACCAGTAGGTTTATTTCCTTAAAAAGTGAGCTCAACCCTAAAATATTATCATTCTAGGCGGCTAATAGTGATCTTCGATGTTTTGTTTCTTTTGGCCTCTCTACATTAGTTGATTTACAATTCATCTAGGCTATAGATGGAATTCGTCTGTTCAGTGTGATGGACTCAATAGTTGTTCAGTAGCACTTCTAGAAGGTTGCATGAAGAGGAGTAGGTTTCATCCTGCTTTGTAGTTGCTATCTTGGCTTTTTAAGTTTAACAACCAGTATTGTCTGACTTAAGACAGAGAATGCTGTGATTATTTATACTCTTGCACTAGTTGGGGCATCACCGTGTTCTTTTCTTCCTTCATGTTTTAATTTGCAACAGGTGATACATGGCATGATCGGCGAGGGGATGCTCTTCTTTTAGACAGCGCAGATGTTGTGGGGATAGACAAGCCTAAACAGAAACTGGTCAGCTGGCTGGTCAGGGGTGGCTCTGGACGTGAAGTAGTTTCAGTCACTGGAATGGGAGGCATGGGGAAGACCACCTTGGTGAAGAAAGTTTATGATGATGTAAAAGTGAAGAAACATTTCAAGCCTCGTGCTTGGATCACGGTTTCTCAATCTTTTCAGGCAGAAGATCTTCTTAAAGACATCATTCATAAACTCTTTTATGCAATCAGGAGGCCAGTTCCCGAAGGTGTGGATGACAAGAATAGCAATGAATTGAAAGCAATAATTAAGAACTTTCTGCAGAAAAGGAAGTATCTGATTGTTCTTGATGATGTATGGCACACTAACGAATGGGAAACTGTCAAATATGTTTTGCCTACTGGGAACTTTGGCAGCAGAGTCATGGTCACTACACGTAAAGCTGATGTTGCGTTCACTTCTTGTTCAGAATCCAAAGGCAAGGTCTATCACTTGAAGCCCTTGCCTGCAGATGAGTCCTGGAATCTGTTCACTAGGAAGGCCTTTCAAGGGAAGCCATGTCCTCCTTATTTGTATGAAAAATGTAAATGTATCCTTAAAAAGTGTGAGGGTTTGCCCCTTGCAATTGTGGCAATAAGTGGTGTTCTGGCTACAAAAGACACTCGCAGGATAGATGAGTGGGATTTCATTTGTCATAGTCTTGGAGCTGAAATTCATGGCAATGACAAACTTGAAGATTTAAAGAAAGTACTGTCTCTCAGCTTTAACGATTTGCCCTATTATCTCAAGGCTTGTTTCTTGTACTTGAGTATCTTTCCCGAGGGCCATCTGATTCAGCACATGAGACTGATTCGTTTATGGATAGCTGAAGGATTTGTTGAGGCTATACAAGGAAGAACATTGGAGGAAGTAGCTGAGGACTACCTAAAGGAGCTCTTGAACAGAAATTTGATCCTAGTGGGATACACAACAAGTGATGGGAGGATCAAAACTTATCGCGTACATGATCTTTTGCGGGAGATCATTATTTCAAAGTCAAGGGATCAAAATTTTGCAGCCATAGTTAAGGACCAGAATGCAATCTGGCCTGATAGAGTTCGACGCCTATCCATACATAATTCATTGCAAACCGTACAAGCAAAAAGGTCAGTTCCTCAACTTCGTTCCCTGTTTTTGTTTGGGGTGGTTGCAAGGCCATCCATACAAAAATATTTTCCCAGTGGCTTAAGGCTGCTTAAGGTGTTGGATTTGGAAGCTGCACCTTTAATGATGTTTCCGAGAGAAATCCTGGACCTTTTTTACTTAAGTTATCTAAGCTTGAGGAAAACCCAGGTGAAAGTCATTCCCAGAGGCATAGGGAATCTTCAGAACCTGTTGACATTGGATCTTAAAAAGACCAATGTCACTGAATTGCCTCTTGAGATACTGAAACTTGAAAAACTTCGCCATCTCCTGGTTTATCGTCTTAAGATTGAATCTTATGCACACTTTTATTCCAAGTTTGGCTTTAAGGCCCTTTCAAGTCTAGGAGATTTGCAGTCCCTGCAAAAGCTCTGCTTCATTGAGGCAAATGATCATGGTTGTGGCATGAAAATGAGGGAGTTAGGTAAGCTGAAGAACCTCAGGAGGCTTGGCATCATGAAATTGAGAAAACAAGATGGATTAGCTTTGTGCTTGTCTCTGGAACATTTGACCAAGCTGCGTGCATTTTCTGTAAAATCAACCCGAGAGAATGAGATTCTTGATCTGCAACACCTTTCTTCCCCTCCTCAGTTCCTGGAACGACTATACTTGACAGGACGTTTGGAAGAGCTGCCAAATTGGATTCCTTCACTTCATAGTTTGGTCAAACTGTTTTTGAAATGGAGTTGGTTAAAAGATGATCCGCTTGTTCGGCTTCAAGATTTGCCTAATCTTGTTCATCTTGAATTGCTTCATGCTTGTGATAGTGACATGCTGTCTTTCAAGAGTGGAGGATTTAAAAAGCTCAAGGTTTTGGGTCTTGACAAATTTGACAACCTCAGATGCGTGAAGGTGGAGGAGGGAGCAATGCCATGCCTCGAAAAACTAACGATCCAACGATGTAAGTCAATGAAGAGGGTGCCATCAGGAGTTAAACACCTCTCCAGACTGAAGTTGCTTGAGTTCTTTGAAATGCCAAGTGAATTAATCTTGAAACTGAGGCCAAATGGAGGCGAAGATTACGGGGAAGTTAAACATGTCCCGGATGTTTATTCAGCCTGTTGGAGGGATGGGGGTTGGGATGTGTATTCAATAGAGAGTTTCAAGGAGATAGAAAATGCTACCTCACAAGCAGGTACTGTCAGGAGATGCCATGAACTTCGTCCGCTATGGAAGGTTTAGATCTGATCATGCTTGTGAGTCAGTCAGTCAATCAACTTCTACAGATTGTCCACCATTGTACAAATGAATGTAAATACTAAATACTCATAACATGTAACTTACTGAAGAATAAGGTGCAGTATTTGGTCACCAATGTATTCTATATTTGCATATACTAAATATTTGTACATAATCACTAGAGTCTGAGGACATGACTGTGAACTACTCAGGAACAGTTTGCTCTGTCTCTGTCTCTTTTTTTACTCTTTTTTTAGGGTAATTGAATTAATATTCTAAGAGCATGGAAGAGGGGAAAAAAACCGTTGCAGATAATTAGGAGGAAACTCACACAGTAAAATAAAAAACTGAAAAAATAGCAGAGCCAGGGAAAGGTAGAAAAGGAAGCCAGACATAATCCTTTCACAACTTTGATCAGCTGACTTTCATTGTCTTTGCAGCCAATGCAGTTTACCAATTTATCCTCTAGATTGTTTTGCAGAAATCAATATTTTTTGCCTTAAAGATCTTAATTCTTCCCATTCATCCGTATTTAATCTCCATACTACCAACATAGTTGAAAGTGATATTCAATGACACTAGAAAATTCACACGACCAGATATTGCAGGGAAAAAAATCATTGTACACTCTGAGCAGTACAGATTTACAGCATAGTTCTATACATGAATTATAGGCATCAAAATAATAACTGGAAAATGTACAAATGGCAATTACTATGATACCCCTAGCATTACAGAATACATGAACCAAGTGTGAGTATTTTACTATTTACAATTAACTACAAGAGAATTTACAGCTATTTACAATATACAGCACCTGACATATGAAACTCAAGTCCATTAAGGCTACTACTTCCAACGAGTTTCGAGTTCATGGTTCTTCATGACAGAACTGGTTTGAAGAAAGTTCTCTCCCTCATTCAAACCCTCTAAAGGGTACACCTCCCACCCACTCTCTCCAGTAGGTGAAATAAACTTCTGGAATATGTGCAACTTTCCAATAATCATTGCCTTCTTCTTGTGGACGTAGCGTCTTGATTAATTTTTCTGGCATCTCAAAAAATTCAAGCACCTTCAGTTTGTTCAGGTGTTCAATTCCTGAGGGCACCTTCTCCAATGATTTGCAACGCTGGATACTTAGCTTCTCAACACAAGGCATTGCTCCCATCTCCACCTGTATGCATCTAAGTGCGTCAAATTCATTGATACCCAAATGTTTGAGCTTCTTAAACCCTCCAGCTCCAAAACACAATGTGTCTCCTTCGAACACCTGAGATAACTCGAGATGTACTAGATTGGGCAAATACTGAAGGAATAAGAGTGGATCATCCTTTAACCTACTCCACTTCAAATATAACCTGACAAGGCTATGCAGGGAAGGTATCCAGTGAGGTAATGCATCCAATCGTCCTTGCAAGTACAGCCTCTGAAGCAGGAGAGGGGGAGAAGAAAGGTGCTGCAAATCAATGATTTCATCCTTTTCTACTGAAGTTATGGACAATGCACAAAGTTTGCTGAGCTTTTCAATGGATGAACAAAGAACCTTTCCATCTTCTTTCCTCATTTGTACAATGCCTAACCTTCTCAACTGAACTAGTTTCCCCAGCTCTTTTAATATGGCACCACCATCTTGGTTTGCCTTGATGAAACAAAGTTTTTGAAGGGAAGTTAAAGCCCCTATTTTTGCAAGGACCTTAAAGCCATATTTTGAGTGAAAATCTCCATAAGGTACAAATTCATAACGATATACCAGCAGATGACGTAGATGTTTGAGCTTCAGGATTTCAGCTGGGAGTTCAGTAACCAGAGAATGCTTCAGATCTAAAGTCTCCAGGTTCTGAAGCTTCCCTATAAAGCTTGGAATGGTTTTTACCCTGGTATCTTTCAAGCTCAGATACTTTAAAAAGAAAAGGTTGAAAACTTCTATGGGAAAAACACTTAGAGGTGCACTTTGCAAATCTAACACATTAAGAAGCCTAAAACCTCCAGGAAAAAGTGTTTGTAGTAATGGCTTCTCGGCAAGTCTGAACATAAACAGAGAACGCAATTGAGAAGCACACCTGTTTTTCTGTACGTATTGCAGTGAGTTATGCATTGAAAGGCGTCGAATTTTATCTGGCCATGGCATGCTTTGGTCTTTAGCTATTGTGGCAAAGTTCTGATCTCTTATCTTAGAGGTGATAATCTCTCGGAAAAGGTCGTGGACACGAAAGTTTTTCACCCTTCCATCAGATGTTGTCTCTGCTGCTTGAATCATGCTTCTATTCAATAGTTCATTGAGGTAGTCCTCTGCAACATCTTCCAGTGTTTTTCCTTCTTTTGCTTCGATGAAGCCCTCTGCCATCCATAATCGAACAAGTCTCATATGCTCAATTAGATGATCCTCAGGAAAGATACTCAGGTACAAAAAACAAGACTTTAGATAGTAAGGCAAATCATTAAAACTGAGTGAAAGTACTTTTTTCAAGTCCTTCAGTTTGTCATTCCCCTCAATTTCAGCCCCTAGGCTATGGCCAACCATATCCCACTCATCAATCCTGCGCTTGTCTTTGGTAGCCAAAACACCACTGACTGCTACAATTGCAAGGGGCAGTCCCTCGCACTTTCTTAAAATACAATTACTAATCTCCTCTAAATAAGGAGGGCATGAACTCCCCTGGAATGTCTTCTTGCACAGAAGATCCCAAGACTCCTTCTGGGGTAAAGGCTCCATATTATAAACTTTGCCTCTGGATTCTACGCTGGTTGTAGAGGCTATATCAGCATTTCGGGTAGTTAGTATGATTCGGCTGCCACATATATTGTTAGGCAAAGCATATTTCACAGAATCCCATCCGTGCAAGTGCCATACATCATCTAAAACAATAAGATACCTCCTTTTCTGTAGGAAATCTTTGATCAGTGTTTTCAACTGATTGTTATTCATGTTGCTGGTTCCTTGTGGAAGTGGCCTTCGGATGGCTTTGTGGAGTTGTTGAAGCATGTCTTTGAGGAGTTCCCCTAATTTGAAAGACTGAGTAACAGTGATCCAAGCATGTACTTTGAAATGCTTCTTTACTTCTGCAGCATCGTAGACTTGCTTGACTAAGGTAGTCTTTCCCAGTCCTCCCATCCCGGCCACAGAAACTACTTCCCGACCAGAACCACCGCTGAGAAGCCACCCTACAAGCTGCTTTATAGGTTCGTCAATGCCCACTATATCAGTTTTCTCTAAAAGTAGAGCATCCCCTCGGCGGTCCTCCCACATATGGCCTGCAGTTGAAGAGCCTGAACCTTGTTCAGCCATATTGAATTTGTGGCGTAGTCTCTTATGAACCTCTGAGATTTTTCTGATTCTTAAGTTGATGCCTTGTAACTCAGAAGCAATTCGGTATCGAGCTTTTGTGTTCTTAATGCAGCAAGAAAACCTATGAATGGAACCATATAATCCCTCCCCATGATCATGTGCCTGAAGAAGTGTAAATTCATCAAGAACATCTTCACTGTCGTGAGCAATGTCTCTAACTTGCTTTATCCATACTTCGACTTCCGCGTCACTCTCTTCAAATGCATCAGCAATCCTCAGGAACGCAGTCATGCGCTCCAGTTCCCCTCTCAGATACACCATTTCTTCCCTAACCCCTTTCAAAAGTTGCAGATCATTTTCGAAAAGGGGCGCAACTTTTTCGAGCAGAAACTTCACCGCACTCTCTGCCATTAATTCTCTCTTTACTCTTTTGATTACCCTTTCTTCCTCAACTGATTTTCTCTGTTCAGAATCTGTAGTTATATAATTCAGGGGCAACTTAGAATATTCACAAAAAATTGCAGATGGCCTTTGGTGTAAGTAACCAACTTAAATAAGTAACAGCGACTGGATTTTGAATTGTTCCTGGTAAAGCAATCAGATTGCACTAATTTAAAATCCATGGAGCTTTCCTAGAAAGTGGCTTAAACTTGGAAAATGAAATTTATTTTGAGTTTTGTAAGCTTCATGGTCTTTTCCTTTGTGATCAGCTCATCCACAAGATCATTTTGCCAGCAAGATGCTCAACACATAGTGTGCAATTGCAAATCAAGAATAGCATGACTAGAATTTTTCAGACTGCACAACACGTAAACAATGAAAATAACTTATTGGTTGATCTTATCTACACAGAAGAATGTAAGATGAAAGTGACTCTCTCCCATCTGATCTTCACCTAATAAATAAGCGAGACTGAGTTAATAAACACCTATTCTAAACATTGTTTGAGGAATTGGTTGGAATTGACATTTATATATATAGTACCATTCTACTGAGGGATCTCTCAAATATTTTATTTGAAGGACATCCTTTAGGGTACCTTATGAATTTTTTTTCAACAATCCAAACCATCTATTTGTTAAGTCTATATTCATAGATCATCCTTGCAAAAAATTAGACAAATTGGAAACCGTTTCGACATCTCATTGTGTCATATAAAATCAATAAACACGGTGCTTCAAGAAAGTACTTAAAATTTCAATAACTCAATTGAGTGCTTAAATGATATCGGATTCAAGCGATTTTTTGTAGAGATGATCTTTGAATGTTATCTAAAAAATAGACGGTTTTGATTGATGAAATACAATGCAGAGTGGGCCCTACAACGGTGACTCCTTTTATTGAGGGATCCGTCAAATAATTTTATTTGAAGGACACCCTTTAGGGTCCCCTAAAAATATTTTTTCAACGATCCAAGCCATTTATTTTGTAAGCGTACATTCATAGATCATCCTTGTAAAAAATTAGACAAATCGGAAACCGTTTTGATATCCAATTGTTTCTTATAAAATCAATGAACACGATACTTTAAGAAAGTACTAAAATTTTAATAATTCAGTTGAGTGATCAAATGATATCGGATTCAAGTGATTTTTTGTAGAGATGATCTTTGAATGATTATCTAAAAAATAGATAGTTTTGATTGATGAAATACAATGCAGAGTGGGCCCTACAACGGTGACCCCTTCTATTGAGGATCCTCAAATAATTTTATTTGAGGGACACCCTTTAGGGTCCCCTAAAAATATTTTTTCAACTATCCAAACCATTTATTTTTTAAGTGTACATTCATAGATCATCCTTGCAAAAAATTAGACAAATTGGAAACTGTTTTGATATCCAATTGTTTCTTACAAAATCAATGAACATAATGCTTCAAGAAAGTACTAAAATTTTAATAATTCAATTGAGTGATCAAATGATATCGGATTCAAGTGATTTTTTGTAGAGATGATTTTTGAATGAGTATCTACAAAATAGACGGTTTGGATTAGTGAAATACAATACGGATTGGGCCCTACAAAGGTGTCCCCTAAATAAGCTAATTTAATATATATATATATATATAGAGAGAGAGAGAGAGAGAGAGAGAGAGAGAGAGAGAGAGAGAGAGAGAGAGAAGCCAGGATTTCATATTAGAGGGGGCCTTCACATCTGAATGAGAGCGTTAAAGCGCTAATCTCTTAATAAGCTAATTCGACACTAACTACTTATTTTGGCCCATTTCATAGTATCATTTGATATAAATTTGTTACAATCATAATTGTAATGAATTATTTATTTATTTTTAGAAACATGAATTTCATATTTTAAATTCGTCTACACTACTTAAAAATTTATATTCCAACATAAAGAAGAATAAATAAAAAAAGTTCATAAATCCCAACACTAAGGTACCCAACTCAATGCACTCATACATGAAAAAAGGACTGAAATAAAAAATTCACAAAGCTTAAGTTAAACAAAAGATAAAAAGAAAGAAACGTTATAAATTTAGGAGTTTTTAGTGTAAATATCATAAACTAACCTTAAAAATTTAAGGGAGATAAGTAGATGAGAGATCAAGAAATGGTTAATTTGTAGACAATAAGAACCTAATATATTGTTTATTTTAGGATAAATATCGTAAAACTAGTCTAATATATTACAATATCACATATCATATATAATATATATATATATATATATATATATATATATATATATAATTGGAAAAAATGGAGTGGTTGCCTGGGACCACACTGGTCTCCGCCAATAAACACAATCACATCATTGACCTTTAGGAATTTTCCTAGCAATAATTTAAATTTATTGTATTTTATCCATCTCCGTGTACACCAATTTTCTGGTACTTTGAATTCAATTCTATAATTTTGCATGCGTCCCTCTCGAGGAAACAAGTTGTTACTAAATGAATGAATGCAAAAGGGTAAGCAGTCGCTGTTGTGGTTGCCTCTGCAGCCAATCTCCCAGCAACCACAGGATGATTTCATTTGACTGCGTATACATATAGTTATGGAAATGATTTTCAACAATGAATTGATTATATTTGTTTCATTAGAATATATGTTTGTGAAAAGTCAGCTTCATTAAGTATTCATTAGAACACAGTTACTTTGCACCCGAGGTCATGTGTTCGAATCCCCTCCCTTATACTATATGATGAAAAACAATTTCATTTTCCTTTTTTTTTTTTTGGTATACATCTAATCAATGTAAGCTGAAACAATTTCGTTTCTATACCCAAAAAAGAAAAAGAAACAATTTTGTTTACACTTTACACCTTTTTTTTCACGTTCAGCTCCATAGATTGAATATAGATGTTGCAATAGACTAATAAAAGCTTAACTCACTGATCAGCCTTCTGCTTGCCGATTATTCATGCGTAAATTTTTATTTTGTTTCGCCAAGGGTATTGATACGGCTACCCACAGGTGCACTGACGAGCAGGAGAAGCTAGTCTGCCGCCGGCCCATACATTTTTATTTATTTTGCTTCGATGGTGCTCCGCCTACATAAAAAAAACAAGGGTGAATAGAAAATGTCAAAAATTAGTTCATAAAAAAACACCATCTTAAGAAGAGAAAACTCTAAGAAAAAAGTCTTAGACGCCAACCCCTCGGCCTCCTTCCCTACCTCCCCTCTCCTTTCATCCCTTCTTTTTTCTCCTTTCCTCCCTTTTATCCCTCAGGATTGTTAGTTTATTTTGTGATGTGGAAGTAGTAGCTGTCCTCCTTCAGTATTTTTCTTGAAATCTACAGAGATGAAATGTGTAGCAACGGTTTAGCACTGTCCCCTTTCACTTCAAAAATGAAAATGGCTTCAGAAGCAGAAGGAGGAGGTCACAGTGACCCATCAAATTTATGGACTTTTTGGGCCCTCCAGCCTCCCTTCAACTTCAAACAGAGAAACTGTACATGCCATTAGTGTCTGTGGGCTTTTGGTGAGCATTGCATGCCCAAAGTACCTTGGAGGCTGTATTTTGGCTGCGATGCGTTGCTTGTTGGTCAAGAAATGCTGGATTAGGCCCTTAGGATGGGCTCGACTCAATACAAGCCTTTCTTCTTTTAGTATGTTAGGCATGCCACTACTAGTGTTTTGCTCTCCTAGTAGGAAGAGATGACATGTGGTTTAGTGATATGATGAATGTGTTGCACTCATTGATCTCAACCTCTAATCAAAGCCATTGTACTTCAAGTGGGGAATTTGGCTTGAATAGGTTCTTTTTTATGCCTCAAGTAAGAGGACTTCACTCTCTTATGAGGCTTGGGGTTTTCCTTTTTTGGAGGAGAAGCCACTCTCTAATGTGGAAAATTTCATAGGTGTGGTCTGGGAGTCCAGATAAAGTGAGATGATACTTTGGCGCTTTAATGAGTGTTGGAAGGAAGCTAGGTGTTTAGGCCAAGGATGGACCCAACACAGGCTAACCTGGGCTATAGCCCATGTGGCTTTTATTATTTTTCAGTCCAAAGTTACATGTAACCCACCCTACAGCCTACCCCACTTCACGCATCAGCTCTTCAACATGTTCAATTTTCTTGGTGGGTCTAGGGATGACAAAAATCCCTGCGGAGGTGGGTTCTCGTCGGGTCCCTGATCCTAATAGGTGGAGATTTCGAAGCCAAACTGGTATTGGGTACAGGAATCCCTGAACTCAAAAAATCCCCGACGGGTATGAGGAGGGGATGGTATTGGTGTTCCCATCCCCGAACCCGACCCAAAAATATATATGTTTATATTTAAATAATGTTTATATTTAAATAAATAAATATGTAATTAAGTATTTATGTTTTAACCTTAAGTTAACCTTCCTCTCCTAATTCTTCCTAATCTTCTATGGAATTTCATATTGATGTGATTTTGAATAGTTGAGTTGAACTTTATAGTTAATTTGGATGTGTTGAATGATAATTTAATATGAAACTTAAAGTTAAAATGTATAATAAATATTTTTTATGAAAAAAAAAATCGGGAATTCGGGGCGGGTATGGGGATAGTCCCCTGATGGGGACGGGGATGAGGATTTCTCTAAACCTATTAAACGGGTATGGGTTCGGGGACTAGGGCAGGGATGGAAATTGAGGACGGGGATGGTATTGTCATACTTGACCCCTACCTGACCCGTTGCCATCCCTTGGTGGGTCATATTTTATTGGTGGAATGTTAGCAAACAAATTATTTTATTGGTGGAATCTTACAATTTCTTTCCTCAATTTATTTTTACTAAAATTTGGGGATTTTTTAAGGTTCATGAAGTATAAATTAGGGATTTTCAATTCAGTATTATGAATTACCAATTAGGAATTTGCAGTTAGATTTTGTACGTAAGGTAAATTTAGCCCATCTCATTTTAAAATCTTGAGTCTGTGGTTGAGGCCCTTTCTCTTGGTGGCTCTGTCTCCTTCTTGAGTCCTAGACAAATTGGCGTCTTCTGGGTTCCAATTCGGCTGCTCTGCACGGTGGGATTACTATGTTTTCCTCATGGTTTGGCTTCTAGTGAACTGGTTTAATTGTCAATATTTTGGCTTATTGTTCTGGCCTTTGTGCTGAACTTATGTTTTCATCTTTTGGTTTAGAACCCTCCATTTTAGGGGGCTTTTCTGTTGATCAATTCTCTGTAAGTTGCGTTAGAGCATCGCCAGCGCCATACCCAAGGGGGAAAGGCTGCCTGGCGAGCCTAAGACACCTCCAGTAGCAGATGCACTGGTTTCATGGTGGGTTCCACCACCGGCAGCCCAAGGCAAATTCAGCCAGCTGCCAGCAATCGATGCAATCGACGTCATAATGACGCCAAGAACCCAAAAAAAAAAGGAAAAAAATACCAAAAGTTTCAGAATTTTTAAATAAATACCGGCATATTCTTTACTTCCCACACAAAAACTATATACAAATTCATCTCCTCATATCTCATATGAATAGTATTTGCCTTAGACTTGCCCTAGACTTAGCTCTCATGGGTGGAACGCAAATCTGACACTATTCACGTGAATAGTGACACTCTTTTACCTTAGACTTGTGGGTGGAAGTCTCTTATCAATAAAACTCTTTTCTTTATGCGCAAAAAGAAAAGAAAAAAAAATGAAGACACACAATGACCGCGGTAATGTTTACAAGTCGGGTCAATTAGTCAATTGGCAGAAAAACCAAGAAGAGGATTCGGATCGGTTCTTTTACCTAGAATGGACTGTTTAAATTATAATGGAACAGAATCACCAAAAAACAAAGTAAACGACGCCAGCCTACAGGCATAAACAGAACAGAACAGAAGGCCCCTCTCTATGGGACATTTCAGCGAACACTTGGTGGGCACTGCGGGGTCGGCCACCAACGCTCCAAAGGGTCAAGATTGGAGCTTCCATGGAGGATTTCGGGGGTTCAATGGGTCAAGCTGCCCCGTGTGTCCTTCTGTGATCCGCCTTATTGAAGCTCAAACAACTTCATTTACTAGGTTTTCGTGAAAAAAGACACACAGAACCTACAAAGCTTTCAACTTGCCAAAAATCTGTGAAACTGAGCTGAAAACGAAGGAAGCAATGGAATAGCATAATCCAGTTCAATGGTCAGTGACATATGAACTTACTAAATTATATTTATTTTATTGTTGGATAAATATTAAAATTTTCAGTCGCTAAATAGGTTCAAAAGAGCATTCGTTTTTATAAGACTTTCCAGGAAAGTGAATCAATGACCTAGGTGGCCTGGTCTCAATAGCTTTCCATTCGTTTAGAGGAAACTTTAGCATGAGCATGAACCTGTCACACTCAATGTGAAGGTTACTTTGCTTCTGTGAGCATGCAACCTATTTGACCAAAAAGAGAAGAAAAGGAAAAAAGAAAAGGACATCTAAAGCTTATTGCTAGCCATCCGATGGCATGCAATAACAAGTCAATTTCTTGGAAAGTTGGATTTCTTTGAAGGGGTATAACAATGTTGTATCAAATACTTTCTAAAAGTCTGACTTGGAAAGAACAATCCAATTACTTTCCAATTGAGAATTTAAAATCCATTCAGTCACTGTTCTTCAGCGTGGGTGGAAAATTACACAGATACAACCCTTCAAATTTCTGTGAATATTCCATGCAACCCTTCACTGTTACTTCTTCAACTTGGTATCTAATATAATATAATATATATATGTGTGTGTGTGTGTGTGTGTATACCAACTTGGATTGGAACTCAAGATGAAAATCAGTTGAGGAAGAAAGGGTAACCACAGATACAATTAGTAGAGAGAGAATTAATGGCTGAGAGTGCAGTAAAGTTTCTGCTAGACAAGCTCACCTCCCTTTTCGAAAATGACTTGCAACTCTTGAGAGGGGTGAGGGAAGAGATTGTGTATCTGAGAGGAGAGTTAGAGCGCATGACAGCTTTTCTGAGAATTGCTGATGCATTTGAAGAGAGTGATGAGGAAGTCAAAGTGTGGGTTAAGCAAGTAAGAGACATTGCTCATGACAGTGAAGATGTTCTTGATGAATTTACAATTCTTCAGGCACATGATCATGGGACGGAGGAGCAGGGATTATTGTATGGTTCAATCCGAAGGCTCTCTTGCTGTATTAAGAACACAAAAGCTCGATACCGCATCGCTTCTCAATTACAAGGCATAAACATGAGGATCAGAAAAATCTCTGATGTTCATAAGAGACTGAGCCATAAATTCTGTACAAGTGAAGTAGCAGGTAAATGGTGGGAGACACATGGAGGAGGAGGAGATGCTCTACTTTTGGAGAGAAGTGATATAGTCGGCATCGATGAGCCTATAAAGCAGATGGTTGGGTGGCTTGTCAAGGGTTCTTCTGGACGCGAAGTAGTTTCTGTGGCTGGAATGGGAGGCATGGGGAAGACTACCTTGGCCAAGCAAGTCTATGATGCTGCACAAGTGAAGAAGCATTTCAAAGTTCGTGCTTGGATCACTGTCACTCAGTCTTTCAAACTTGGGGAAATCCTCAAGCACATGATTGAACAACTCCACCAAGCAATTCGAATACCAGTTCCACAAGGAATCAATAACATGAGCACCAACCTGCTTAAAACAGTAATCAAGGAGGTCCTGCAGAAAAGGAGGTATCTTGTTGTTCTAGACGACGTATGGCACTTGTGCGGATGGGATGCCTTGAAATATGCATTGCCTAACAATACTTGTGGCAGCAGAGTCATACTTACTACACGAAATGCGGATGTAGCCTCTACAACCTGCGTAGAATCCAGAGGTAAAGTCTATAACTTGGAGCCCTTGCCCCTAACAGACGCTTGGGAGCTTCTGTGCAAGAAGACATTTCAGGGGAACTCCTGTCCTCCTCACTTAGAGGAAGTCTGCAATTATATTTTAAGAAAGTGCGAGGGACTGCCGCTTGCAATTGTGGCAATCAGTGGCGTTTTGGCTACCAAAGACAAACGCAGGATTGATGAGTGGGATATGGTTGGCCATTGCCTTGGGGGTCAAATTGAAGGCAATGACAAGCTCAAGGACTTGAAAAAAGTTCTCTCGCTCAGTTTTAATGATCTGCCATACTATCTCAAGTCTTGTTTCCTGTACCTCAGCATCTTTCCTGAGGATCATCAAATCAAGCATATGAGACTTATTCGATTATGGATAGCGGAGGGATTTATCGAAACAAAGGAAAGCAAGACATTGGAAGATGTTGCAGAGGACTACCTCAATGAACTATTGAATAGAAGCATGATTCAAGCAGCGGAGACAACACCTGATGGAAGGGTCCAAAAGTTTCGTATTCATGACCTTTTGCGCGAAATTATCACCTCCAAGACAAGAGATCAGAACTTTGCCACAATTGCTAAAGAGTACAATATGCCATGGCCAGACAAGGTCCGGCGCCTGTCAATACATAACACACTACAATATGTACAGCAATACAGGTCTGCTTCTCAACTGCGTTCCCTCTTTATGTTCAGAGTTGCTGAGAAGCCATCACTGCAGAGGTTCTTCCCCACAGGCTTTACACTGCTTAATGTGTTAGATTTGCAAAGTACACCTTTAAATGTTTTCCCAGCTGAAGTTGTCAACCTTTTCTTTCTAAAATATCTGAGCTTGAGAGATACCAGGGTAAAAACTGTTCCGACCTGGATAGGGAAGCTTCAAAACCTAGAGACTTTGGATCTGAAAAATTCTCGGGTTACTGAACTTCCAGTTGAAATCCTCAAACTCCAACATCTGCGCCATCTCCTGGTATATCGTTATGAGTTTGTTCCTCATGAAAATTTTCACTCAAAATATGGTTTTAAGGTGCTAGGAAAAATTGGGGCTTTGACATCCCTTCAAAAGCTCTGTTTCATAGAGGGGAACCAAGATGGTGGTGCCATATTAATAGAGCTGGGGAAACTAGTTCAGTTGAGAAGGTTAGGCATTGTTAAGATGAGGAAAGAATATGGTAAGGCTTTCTGTTCATCCATTGAAAAACTGACGAAAATTTGCTCATTGTCCATAACTTCAGTAGAAGAGGACGAGATCATTGATTTGGAGTACCTTTCTTCTCCTCCTCTACTGCTTCAGCGGCTCTACTTGCGTGGACGACTGGAGACATTACCTCACTGGATACCTTCTCTTCATAGCCTCATAAAATTATATTTGAAATGGAGTAGGTTAAAGGATGATCCACTTGTATTCCTTCAGTATTTGCCCAATCTAGTACATCTTGAACTATCTGAGGTGTTTGAAGGAGACACACTGTGCTTTGGAGCTGGAGGATTTAAGAAGCTCAAGCATCTAGGTCTCGATAAATCTGATGAACTCAGATGCATACGGGTGGAAGCGGGAACAATGCCTTGTATTGAACAGTTAAGTATCAAGCGCTGTAAATCATTGGAGAAGGTCCCATCAGGCATTGAACATCTCATCACACTTAAGGTGCTGAAATTTTCTGACATGCCAGAAAAATTAATCAGGACACTACTTCCACATGAACAAGGAAATGATTATTGGAAAGTTGAACACATCCCAGAAGTTTATATCACCTGTTGGAGAGAGTGGGAGTGGAAGGTCTACTCCTTAGAGGGCTTGAGCGAGGCACAAAAGTCCCACTTCTGTTGTAAATAGCCTTCAAACTCTTGTAACTGTAAATAGTGAATAGTCTCCCTTCCCTTGGTTCAAGTGTTTCTTAATGCTTTCGACCAAAGAATAAAAAAGTGTTTCATAATGTAGAAAGCTGGTTTGTACACAAGAGTCTATGGTGTTGGTTGGTGATGCCTTGGGTCATTATTGTGTAAATCTTATGCTGTCAATTTATGCTACTTAATTTCTGTAAGATTCGATTATTAGAATTTCAGGTGTTTTATTTGTTTTGTTCAATTTGTCTCTGTTGGGTAAAAAACTTATACAAATTTATAGATCTGTTCTTCATTCTGCTTCTGCTTGAAACTTAGCCCTTTCATTTCTATCAATTTTTCAGCTTAAAAGAAAGAAATGTTGGTTGTTGATTTCCTAGCTAGAACCATCTTATTGAGCTACTGTCCTCTCCATTCTTCAGCATGTCTGGTATTTAAACATTTTCATAAACACGTTTTATTTGTACCTTTTTCTTCTGCAAGTGTAATCAACCCCAAAGTCAACTTTTTGAAGAAAATGTGTTTCAAATAAAATGGGTTTTGAGAAAAAGATGCCAAGAGATGTGTAATGAAACTGTACCCAGCAAGTCTTTGGCAGTGTGTTTATATGTTTATGCAATAGTGCCTATGGGTTTATTCTATAATTTCATAAGACTAGGCTGATTAGACTTGGGTGTTTTAGTGAAACTCCATTCATCCTACAAACATAAACATATTCTTATAGGCTCCCATCTGATAACCATCTTCATTCACTGCTTTTTTGAAAACTGAAAACATTGAATCAATTTTAAACAAGTGAAAATTAGCCCTTTCATTTCTATCACCATTTTTCAGCTTAAAAGAACTTGGAGAAATGTTGGTTGTTGATTTTTACCTCTCCTTGCTATTCACCAAACCATCATTACACATACATTGAGCCACTGTAATTACCAAAACTCTCATAAATATAATTAGTCATATCTTTGATTTACAGGAATATCTCCCCAAATCAAGGATCCGATTTCCATCAAATCTCCTTGATATTATCCTGTCATTTACAATGTGTTTGGATGAGGAAATTAAAAGTACAAGGGAATTCATTAATGATGAAAATTAATGTTCTAGAATTTGTAAAGTTTTTTGTTTGGATAACGGAATTTAACATTTATTTGTAAAGTTATCTTTTTTTATAAACTCAATTTCTTTTGGAATTTTAGAAATGATAACTTTTAGATAGAATTTAAAGTTGGGATTTATGACCTCCAAATTCCATTTTTTTTCCCACGCGGAATTTCTAAATTTCTATGTTTTCTTTATCCAAATACATGAATTGGTTCATGTCAATTTAGAAATTCCGACTTTTGTCAAATCCCAAGTTTATTTCCCTTATCCAAACACACTGTTAAGGAAAAATTCACACATGAGGTAATTCTAAATTGAATCCCGAAATCCCTCTCTCTCACTCTCTCACGCCACCCTTTTGCCTTGTGAGAGAAAACTCCATCCTTTCAGTTATTTATGCATCTCCCCGAGACCATTTAATTGACTTAGACATCAGAGGGCCTTTGGCCAACACCCCCCCGGGTGTGCTCTGTTGATTGAATCCATTTTGTAGGGATCAAGGAAGAAGAGGTTCAAGTTCAAAAAAGAGAACCATATGCGAATATTCTCTCGTGAGATTATTTACACCAACAATATAATCTTATAAATATTTAAATTTGTCTGCTAATTAAGTCGACCCGTCCGGTTCACAGTACACAACTAGGTTTTAAAATACATTTTAGTCATTATAGGCTTACCGGTGCATTTGTTTTCATAGGACTTTCAAGGAAAGCCAATACCGTAAGCATCCAATACAATAATACTCTACGAAAGTTAGATGCTTTGACTTGGTGTAAGTTCCATCCATGCTCTGTCTGAACAGTTGCTTCCATCTGCTTGAAAAAATGAAATTATACAGTAGTTTCTTTATTTAGCACTACGCACAAACCTGTCACCCTCAGACGATGGTTACTTGCTTTTGGCACAAACCTGTCACCCTCAAATTATTGTGAAACTTCAATACAAATGGTGTAGCCGGACTTGGAAGTTAACTAAATTTCTCGGCAAGTATAGACAGATTGAAGTGAGATGTGCATTTTTAACTTGATACTCTATAGCAACTAGGTTTTATAATTCTAGAACAGATTTGATACCGGAGCAATTCTCCTCCAGCAAAGACTTGCGAAAGCTAATAATCCACATCTTTCTAAGGAATTTTAATGACGACGTTGTAGTGAGAAAGTTCAAAATAATAGAATTTAAATTTTAAAAATGGAGATATTTATACTGACACGCCTTGAGGTTTTAAATGTTTTCACAAAATCCCTTTGAGATTTTAGAAATTACACTAACACTCTTGAGGTATTTCATTTTGTTTTCACAAAATCTCTTTCATTAATTTTCCGTCCAAAAGCTGTTTGATGTAATATAAAAACTTCTTCAAATGACAAAACAATCCTCAATGATTAGGCCTCATGGGTGTATATGCAATCTAATCTTGAGGTTAACTTCGTCATTCAGAAAAAAAAATTACATCAACAATTTTTTGAGGAAAAATTAATATAGGTTTTGTGAAAACAATTTGACACTTCAATCTAGGTGTGTTTGTTAGTGTAATTTTCAAAATCTCCAAGGACAAAAATGGGGATTTCAATGTAATTACATTTTTTTTTAAAAATAAAATAGAAAGATTCATTCAACCGTAGCACCAACCAACGATAACAATTTACAAACGAACTGAGAGCGTTAGTGTGGCCTCATTAAAACATTGCCATCCAAAACTCTCACTAGGGGAAAATCCAGTCAAGGAAAAAGAGTAACAAACAATGAACTACACCATAGCTATATCCTTATCTAAAAGAATGCTTAACCATGGAGGAGCACGGTCTTTCCAAAAAAGTCGAGATCTCACTCTCAACCCATGTTGGGCTAGACTATGTGCCACCCCATTACCTTTCCGGTGTTGGTAGAACACTCCAGCCACCTCTCGATCAACCATTAACCGACGAACATCCTCCACCACATTACCAATATTACTCCACCCATCCAACCCATCTTTAAGAATAGAAACATCTTCTTGAGAATCAAGACCAATGGTAAACCGAGTAAAACCCACGTATCCCATATCAATAAACCTTCCCGGATAGCCACCAACTCAGTGCCCAAAACATCCAGACCAGGTGGGCCAAAAGATGTGAAACCACAGATAAAGTTTCCGTTGTAATCACGACAACATCCCCCTAGACCCCGAGCACCTTGCTCACGTCCCACAGCCCCATCACAGTTAAGGAGAAGAGTATTGACCCGTGGTTTCAACCAATGGACCTGTGGATAGACAAGAGGGAGCTTGGACAGCTCCTCACAAGATTTAAATACTGCTAGCATTTCCATCGTGTTTTCCACCATAAAATCCACCCGTGTAATTTGTTTCCCATGCAAAGAATCATTACGTAGTTTCCACGCATCCACGCACAAGCAAAGTGCTCTAAGTCAGCTTTCGACATCATTGAAGCCACAACCTCAAAAGCATCAGCGAAAATGCCTCCTACCATATTAATTCGCTAGATAAAATTGGTACACTTCCAAAGTTTTTGACTCATTTTACAAGACCACAAAGCTTGATAAGCATCTTCAGGATAATTCCCACACCTTGAGCACACATGAGATGGAAGCACCATTCTCTTAAATAAATTGACTGCAGTTGGTAGAATTTCAGTACATGCCCGCCAAAGCAGCATCTTAATTTTGTTGGGGACAACCAACTTCCAAATTCGCATCTAGAAGCCTTCTTGAGCACTCTGATCCGATCCCCCCACTCCAAAATCCTCATCGCACTGCCTTACCGCCACACGATACCCAGTTTTAATGGAATATTTCCAATTCTTTGAGAAAAACCAATATTTGCTATCACCCAATTGTGAAACTGATCCCAAAGTGATCCCCGAAATGATATCTCGATCTTCCAAGCTAAAATGTTGCTCTAACAGTGGTAAATTCCAAGAGCCAGAAGTCATTAGAAAGTCAAAGACCATAGAAGTCTGCTCCAGCCCTCTAGTCATCAACGGTTTAAACGTAAATGGTTTTGGAATCCACCTATCTTGGAGAACACGAATAGAAGCTTCATTGCCCACCCTCCAAAGCAAGCCATCCTCAATACCCTCACGTCCCCACAGAATAGATTTCCATATCATTGACGGCGAGCTCCCCAAACTGCCTGCATAAAATCATCCTCTGAAAAATATCGGGCTTTAAGTATCTTAGCCACCAGAGAGGTGGGGTTCTCCAAAATACGCCAAGCCTGTTTTGCTACCATGGCTTTATTAAAAGCTTCAAAGTGTCTAAAACCAAGGCCTCCCAGACATTTTGGTTGACACAATTTCCTCCAACCCAACCAATGAATTCCTTTCCTGCCACTCTTCCCCCACCAGTACCGTGCAATTATAGCAGATAATTCCTGACACAAATATTTTGGCAACTTAAATACTCCCATTGTATAAGTAGGTAGTGCCTCACCAACCTCCTTAATTAAGATTTCCTTGCCCGCCATTGACAGCAACTTCGTATCCCAAGTATTAAGCTTGCGCCACACTTGTTCTCGCACATGATTAAACATCCGGGAATTTGCTGCGTTGAGCTAAGGTAGGCAACCCAAGGTAGCATTTATAACACGTTATCAACACGACATTGCTCTTAGTATGTTTTCTTTCTCTGATTTTTCTTTTTTCTTATATGAGCTAGAGTCATCACATGGTATTAAGTTTCTTTGTACTCACCATCAGACTTCATCATGCTCATTTAAGAGAAAAAACAGTTTCTCACACATGAATATAATGCCATATTTTTTTTTATTTGTTTGTTTATTTAATTTTAAGAATGATTTTAATTAATTATAGCGTATGAAATTACTTGTAGGATGACTAATAATGCATAATCAATAAATAAAAACAAACTTCGGTAGCAGGATTGATATGGGTCATCAATCTTGAAATGTGAAGAGCATAAAATAAAGGAATAAGCAGAGAATTATTTTACGTGGGAAAATGCGACCTCTAGGGAAAATCAACAGAACTCCTCAGTCCAAAATAAATCCACTATAGAATGATGATTACAAGAAGTACTCACACACTTATCCTAGACACATTCTAGATAATGTTTACCGATTTCTTCGTAACTCAACTTCTGTCGCGGGATGATCTTTTGACACTCCTTATGTTGAACGTAATACTGGTCATGATTGCTTCAAGCTCGCTGGAGTTCTTTCAACTCTCCTTATGTTGAATCTGATACTAGTCAAGATCGATTCAAGCTCACCGGAGAAAAACCGCAACCACGGTCTTGGTGCCCTCAATCGTATGAGTTACCAAACTATGCAAATGAATTCGTTATGAATGACAAAAGTTTTTGATAAATCACCAAGTAAACATGGAACACTTGATGATTTATATCAAATAAAAAGGCAGCTTTCTTAAACGTTTAAGCACACAAAACTAATGTTGAAAAGCTATACTGAACAAAAAAACATCAAGCCTTATTTTATATAACTTTGTCTTCTCTAGGAAGAAAAGCCCACATCCAAAACAAAATCAATTTCATTGAAGGCTAACCAAATAACTAAAGATATGTTTCCTAGTGAAAACCAAAATCAAGAGTAAACCACCAAATAGATATGAACCAAAGCAAGAAGGTTTTTTTTTCTTTTCACAATATTACTCTTTAAAGATCCTTGATATTCTTGAAGCAATTTCCAAGAATACCACAATTAATTTTTAATAGAGTATCTGATAGTAAATGTGATAGTAAATGCTGGCTTTCTTCGCGGCACTATGGTCATTGTCCCAAAGTGTGTAGCGCTCTGCCGTCACGAAGACTTCTGCCAAGGTTTAGCTTGGAGATATGGCCAACTCCTGGTATAGCTCGTGCTCGGTTGGCAAGCCCTTCATGAAAGTTGAGGATGCAACCTAGTCATTGCATCCTATGATGTTTGCCTTCTCAGCCTTAAACCGTTTGAGGTAGTCTCAAAGAGACTCGTTTAGCTTCTTGCTCAGGTTGAACAAGTGGTCCGCATGCTTCGACCTTCTGATATGAGGTGTACTCCTTTGTGAAAATGAGGGCGAACTTCTTGAAGTTGCCTATTGACGCGGACGGTAGAGTGTGGAACCAGTCTTGAGCTACTCCTCGTAGAGTCATCGCGAACACTTTGCACATCAGGGCGTCGTCTACTTTGTGCAGGATCATGACACTCTTGAAGTGCCTCAAATGGCTCTCGGGTCGAGTTCCCTTTAAGTTGGAGACCTTGGTCGGTCATTTACTAGCTTTCTCGACATCTTCGCGGTAGGGCTGGTGGCTCGGTCGACGTCCTCGGTGCCTTGAGCTCGGTGACTAACTAGTTTCTCGGCTCCCAGGGTCGATCCCTTAGTTGCCCCGCTCGGGGGCAGATTAGGAGATTGAGCTTGCAAGTATTCCTCTACAACTTGCCGCAGCATATTGGTCCTCGAACGGGCTGGTGGAGTCAATCGACATCTTCGCCGCAAGGAGGGTCACTGGTCGACTTCTTCGCCTCGAACGCGCTAGCTAACTTCTTCTTCGGCTCCCAAGGGTCGATCCTTGGTTACCCTGCCTGCAGAGCGGATGATAAAGTTGAGCTCGTGAGGATTCCTCTACTTTGTCACCGCGTGTTGGTCCTTAAGAGGGCTGGTAGGTGTCGATCGTTGCGTTTGTCATGCGATTGCTCACCAACTTGAGCTCCTTGTGAGCCCAAGTGAGCGTAAACATTGGACTGCGGGCCCAACCTTTCGAGCACATTAGTCCTTAGGACCTAACCTCGAATAGCTCAGAGTACGGCTCGTAGTTGTCTGTGTCTTGTATACACAATCTAGTTCTCTCCCCTGCCCATTTGCCATGTTTGACTAGCCTGGGACCTCTAGAACTGCTCGCCGGCATGCTCGTGCATCCTCTTCTCCTAGTCACGGGGTTCAAGGTTAGGGCATTGATTCAAGTTGATCTACCAGAGTAGCGGGTTAATCAAGTTGTTTTGATCGTCGACCCTCTGTGTGAGTTGATCAACTCGTGAGTTAAAGTGCACCTGACTGTGCGGGTCAAGTAGAGTGGTGTGCATCGATCCTAACCGCATATGGGATAGGGCTCCATTAGACTCGTACACCGGTGCATACATCAAGTGTGATTGCAGTGGAGGGAGAGAATGGATCTGCTCCAAGACTAGGATGGTGTCAAACTAGGCTGTGCAGCAATTCCGGCATTAAGTGGGGTGGCTGCTATTGTGCTATGACAAGAGGATAATGCGTCGAGCAGCTCCGACGAGATGGAGCGACAAAGTAGCTCGGCAATCGACGCTGCGGCTGCAAGGCTGTGGAGGTCGTAGGGTAATGTAGCGGTGTTCTACAATTCCAATGTCTGCAGCGGCTCGCAATTCAAATAACTAAAGGCGTATGTAAAGCACTAGGAGACGGCTGCAAGGTGTTGGCAGCCACGATTATGTGAGGTTGCATTGAGGTTTCCACTACGAAACCATGAGACTGGCGCGTCGTGGTGGCGTTACTCTTCGTATGTCTTGTATCAACCATGGTTGTTTGACACGAAGTGTGGAAAATGGATTTGGAGCACGCTTTGAGTATTATTTCGCGCTCTCAATGAAAGCACCATTTTGTGGGAGTGATTTTCGTCCCATAAAAATATTCGCCTTTTCTTCGCTTCTCTTTCTCCCTGTAAAATAAATTGAAGTAACAGGACCACACCCGAGGGGTGTTGGCCAAAGACGCTCGATGCCTAAGTTAGGATGGGTGTTTGTAGAAAAACCGGGTGGCCGAGTCGTGTGTGGTGGCTGAAGCCTTGTGTGAGAGAGATAAAGAGTATGACGGCTAGGGTTTGTGAGGGATAATTTATGCAGAGTTTTAGTAGGAATTTAGACGTACCTCAACCTTTGTGCTTATTCCATCTATTTATAGGAGTCTCGGATGCGAGGGTTTCAGAAGAATAATTTTGTAGCTGGAAAGGAATTATTCTTCCTGATTTAGCGAGGTTGGTGTACTTAGGGATTTGACAACATCTATGCACCAACGTGAGAGTCTTGGCGTGACTTGTGGACCATTGACTTTCTTTCCTTACACACCAAGGATTTCCATTATAATTATATTTGATTTACTTTAATTCCTGATTTCCTACTGTAAATAGAAATATGAATTTATTATTTACTTGCCCACTAAAGTTCCGTTGTATTATAAATATGACCTCTATCAGGAGAAGAATATACAAAAAATTCTCATAAACAAATATTCTCATATTAGGTTTCATATTTTAGAAAATAGCATATAAATATTGATTTAGAGTAGACTAACACTTGCTCTTCAACTAAAAAGTTTATTAATAGTTTCAGGTTCTTTAATTATATATATATATATATATATATAAATAATATTTTTATTTAAGAAATCTAAATTCGTGTTAAATATTTACATGAGTTTGCAAACTAACCATTGAGGTCCTTCAAGCCATACAACTTCATCGCAAACGGATTAAGAAATTGAGCAATTGCTTTTGTTTTAAAAGTTGAAAAATAAAAGCAAGCGAAATACGACTGAAGTGGTCAACAATAGCTACCCCAGCACCTAAGGTCTAGTGTTTGTATCCCCTTTCTAAACATTTTTGTCAAAAAAAGAAGGTAATTTACTAAATTGGACTAATAAAATGTGTCTTTTTTGGAAAAGAAATAGGAAGCTGTTGGGTAGCTCTTAGAAAGTAAACTTTCAAATAACGTATAGAATGTATTAACCACTTCTTAAATGGGAGATTCTCCAATAATATTTAAGTTAAGAATTGGTTACATATCTACTCTCGGGCGTTGGATTGCATTCATTAGATGTGTTGGTAGATTTAATATGCAACATAAAAGCAATCTAACAGTGGTGATTATAAATATGTAACCAATCCTTAACATAAAATACTAATCGGAGAATCTCCCCATGTCTAATAAAAACTTAAGAAGATATTTGTTAACACAACCTTCTGTGAATTCACACACGCAGATAATAAATATAATGCTTATTTTTTTTCCTCAGTCAATCTTCTCAATTACTTGTGAAGAGGGTCCTGATGTAAGATACCAATGCGTGTGTATTTATTATATGTATTGATGTTGGCATTCATTTGAAGTAATATATGTCAGCTTGGATAAGATCACTAGTATTCCAGCCCACACATATGTTGTCTGCCCTATCCTTATTCATTCTAGACTACTAGTCATCAATGGAACAGAAAAGAAAAGAGCCAACAATCTTATTCCCACAAATTTGGGATATGTAAACTGGGTTTCGTGGAAATTGCCCACCAGCTGTTTGAAATTAAGCTTCACTGGAACTTCCCAAATTTAGGTAATTACCAACAAGTTTATTTCCCTTTATCAAATCAATTAGTCGCTTTTACTTTTTGGAGCCTGCTTAACCGTTTATGCTAGGCTTTGTAACAAAGAATATTATATTAGCACAAATACTAGTATAAAACTGCAGGGATTGAACTCAATGGACTTACTTGGATGCAGTGCAGCAGCTAGCCAAGTCACTTGGATATGCAGCCAATGTCTTGCTGCAATACAATTTCAGAGTGACAAGTTAGACTGTTGCAATGAAGTGAAAAACAATCCATATTGATGGCAGAGAGTTCTGTTAACTTTCTTCTGGAGAAGCTTGCAACCCTATTCGAAAAGGATGTACACCTGTTTGGAGGAGTTCGAGAAGAAGCTGTGTATCTGAGAGGAGAATTGGAAAGGATGAAGGCCTTCCTAAGGATCGCAGACGCACTGCAGGAAAGTGATGAGGAACTCAAAGTCTGGGTGAAGCAACTAAGAGATATTTCTCATGAAACTGAAGACATTCTAGATGAATATACTCTTCTCCAGGGGCATGATCATGATTACAGTCGAGGAATATTTGGCTCTATATGCAGGTTGGGTTGCTGTATTAAGAATGCCAAAGCTTGTTACCGTATTGGTTCCGAGTTGCAAGCCATCAACTCAAGAATCAAAGAGATTTGTGAGGTTCACAAGAGACTTCGTCACAAATTCAGAAAGGCTGAACAAAATCCTGGATCTGACGACAGTGCAGGAAATACATGGCAAGACTGTCGAGGAGATGCCCTTCTTTTAGATAAATCTGATCTTGTTGGCCTTGATGAGCCTAAAAATCAGCTGGTGGGGTGGCTATTTAATGGCAGTTCTGGCCGCGAAGTAGTTTCGTTGGCTGGAATGGGAGGAATGGGGAAGACCACCTTGGCCAAGCAAGTCTATGATGACCCAGAAGTGAAGAAGCATTTTGAAGTCCGTGCGTGGATCACTGTTAATCAGTCCTTCAAATTTGGCGACCTACTCAAAGACATGGTTCAACAACTCTTTAAAGCAATCAGAAGACGAATTCCACAAATCGTGGCAAACATGAATAACTGTCAGCTGAAGACAACAATAAAGGAATTGCTGCAAAACCGGAGGTACCTGGTTGTTCTGGATGATGTATGGCATCTATATGAATGGGATGCTATAAAATATGCACTGCCTAGCAATGGTTGTGGCAGCCGAATTATGCTCACTACAAGAAATGCAGATGTAGCCTCCACCACGGGTGTACTATGTGAAGGTAAGGCCTATAACTTAAAGCCCTTACCTCCTCCCGAGTCTTGGGATCTTTTTTGCAGAAAGGCATTTCAGTGGAACAAATGCCCTCCTCATTTGGAGGAAATTTGTAAGTACATCTTAAGAAAATGTGAGGGACTTCCCCTTGCAATTGTTGCAATCAGTGGTGTGTTGGCAACAAAAGATAAACGTAGAATTGACGAGTGGGATATGGTTGGCCGCAGCCTTGGGGCTGAAATTGAGGGAAATGACAAGCTCAAGGATTTGAAAAAAGTTCTTTCACTCAGCTTTAACGATTTGCCATACTACCTCAAATCCTGCTTCTTGTACCTGAGCATCTTTCCTGAGGATCATCTGATTGAACGAATGAGACTAATCCGGTTATGGGTAGCAGAGGGATTCATCGAAGCAAAGGAGGGAAAAACACTGGAAGAAGTAGCAGATGACTATCTCCATGAACTCTTGAATAGAAGCCTAATGCAAGTGGCTACTACTACACCTGATGGAAGGGTCAAAACATGTCGGATCCATGACCTTTTGCGTGAGATCATCATCTCCAAGTCAAGAGATCAGAATTTTACCACAATTGTGAAAGACCAAAGCTTGCAATGGTTTGACAGAGCTAGACGCCTATCAATACATAGCACGCTACAAATTGTTCAGCCTAACAGGTCAGTTTCCCAGTTGCGTTCCCTGTTTATGTTTGGTGCCTCTGAAAAGCCATCCATCTCTAAATTATTCCCAAGTGGTCTTAGGCTGCTAAATGTGTTAGACTTGCAAAACTCACCTTTGGAAAAATTTCCAGTTGAAGTTGTGGACTTGTATTATTTGAAATACCTGAGCTTGAGGGAAACAAAGGTAAAAACTGTTCCCAGATCTATTGGGAGGCTTCAGAGTCTAGAAACTCTAGATCTTAAGCATTCCAATGTCAACCAACTTCCGGTTGAGATCCTGAAGCTCCAGCGTTTACGCCATCTTCTGGTATATCAACATGAATTTGTATCTTACGAACATTTTCATTCAAAAAAGGGTTTTAAAGTCATGTCAAACATAGGAGTTTTGCAAGCATTACAGAAGCTTTGTTTCATAGAAGTAAACCAAGATGGGGGCACCATAATAAGAGAGCTTGGGAAGCTAAATCAACTTAGGAGGTTAGGCCTCTTAAAATTGAGAAAAGAAGATGGGAAGGCTCTATGTTCATCTATTGAAAAGCTGACAAATCTTCGCGCCCTGTCTATAGCTTCAGTCGAAGAAGACGAGATCATTGATCTTCAACATCTACCTTCTCCTCCTTTGTTGCTTCAGCGGCTGTATATGAGAGGACGTTTGGACGCATTACCCCACTGGATTCCTTCTCTTCCCAGCCTAGTCAGATTGTCTTTGAAATGGAGTCAGTTGAAGGATGATCCACTCATATATCTGCGATACATTCCGAATCTTGTTCAACTTGAATTATGTCAAGCATTCCTTGGCGACAGATTGTGTTTCAGGGCTGATGGGTTTAGAAAGTTGAAGATTTTAAGCATGGACAAGTTTGATGAACTGAGATGCATAGAAGTGGAGATGGGTGCAATGGCTTCTCTTGAGAAGCTAAGCATCCAACGCTGCAAGCTTCTGGAGAATGTGCCATCAGGGATTGAACATTTAACGAAGCTGAAAGTTCTCGAGTTTTCTGATATGCCGGTGGATTTGATGAAGACGATTAGGACAGATGGAAAAGATAACTGGAAAGTCTCCCACATTCCAGAAGTTTATTCAACTTACTGGAGAGAAGGTGGCTGGGAAGTCTACTCCATAGAGAGCATGACTGATGGGGAGTACTGTCCCCTGCCCAGCAATCCCTTTAGCCATGAACTTCAAACTCGTTGGAAGTCCTGGAAATGATACTTGTGCTGCGACTGGGAATGGGAATGGGGTTATACATATCCTTGTAAATACGATTATATATACTTGTATCTGTAAATACTTGTAAATTAATACGTAATGTAGTTGGGTCCAGGATCAGAGAGATTACCTGTGGCTGGTAGTTATAAACTGGTAGGTCTGTATAGCATATGGCACAACTTGTACAAATTAAAATGGGTGTGAAGCTGCAGTGATCTGTAAGTAATATTAGTATCTGATTGTTTCTCCAATTTCATTTCCCATGCAACTTAACAACTCAATCCTATCAGTATCTCCACAGTAACTAATTCTGTAAATAGTATTAGTATCTGATTGATCCCTAGTTCTGTTGCAATTATAGCAATGTTCAAAGGAAGGAAGCTCTCAAAAACTATAGCAATGTTCTGCAATAACGGTAGTACAAGTAGAGCTCATTTTAAATAATGTTTTTTTCTCTTCTTATTTTTCTCTTTTTCTGCTTTGGGTGATCTGTCTGGGGATTGACAATGAGCTTGGAGATTTACTGAGGTGTTGCTTGGCTCAAGCTTGGAGAATTACTAAGGTGTTGCTTGGCTAGTGTGTTGTTAGAGGGGACCTAGTCTACACTATCCAAAGCCGGAGGCTGTATGGATTCGATGCCGCAACCTCCTAGCAACAACTTGCCTGCCTGAGCAAGATGACTGCTTGTCACTTGCGAATTGTTACTGTGCCCCGGCCCTTTCACTCTATATTTCTTTTTCAGTCTTTCAATCGCACCTTTAAATTACAGGCACTGGTTAGTTTTAAGTTTCTACCGGTAATACTTGGATTTGGAACGCTCTTACTAAACATGCCAAAATATACATTTTCTACAGTACCGTACCACCTCTCTCAACTTGAGGTTGAGGCTGTTATATTATAGTTCATATCCAATAATACCAAAATAACCAGTAGAAGCTACATTTCTTTTTCTTTAAGGAGGAATTTGATCATTACAAAGGTAATATGGAATCGTATCTATTATCCACCGATACCTGTCAAAATTTTCCAACTGAGTAACCAGTGCCGGTGTATCAAAAAATTTCCAGCTGAGGGGCTAATCGTCTAAAGAATGACCGTACCTAACTCTGCCACCAGACTTTGCACTCTACAGCTGATGACAACTGTTTGCATGTCTACTGTTGATACATACAAATATACAAATAAATTTAACCAAACGGGCACAAGACCTTTTATGATAGGTTATCTCCTAAATATGTGAACACCCTTTTCTTAAACACTCGAGCTAGGTCTACAATTTCAGACTCCCGCATCTGCCTTGCAATGCCATCAAACTTGTCACATATCTGGTCTTTCCTGGACAACCTGTTTGCAACATCGATGGTCAAGCTGGCCATGTCTCTGCTCTTTGTTAATAAACGCAAGACAGTAGCAGAATACATCGGGTTTGATACCAGCCTGTTAAGTAGTATTAGAGCCTCCCGCATCAGCAAGGTCCTACACAACAATGCCCTCACAATATAAGCAAACAATTAAGAGATAGATAGGCCATTTTTGTCATGTAAACGTACTCCACAGAGACACATGACATGTATTCCTTGCAAGATGCAGAAAGAAGCCTGGAAGAAAATCTCAGTTCTCATAAATTATGTGGGATAGCCTTTATTCAACTGTTACAATGTACTAGGATGTGGGTACAATTGTTCATATGGTTAGTAAATGGCATTTGAATTTGTACAAGCATTCTGATAAATAATAAAAAATAGGAACCACTTGCTTTTCAAGTAATGCTATTTGTACACACTAGATTGACCACATTATGTGGCAGCTTAAATGTTTATGCCATGTCAATTAAAATGAAAACTGTTTTTTAATTTTTTAATTGTCTTTTATTAGGATTCTAATTAATTCTTTTTGTTTTTAACCTTCTCCTGTCTCTTCTAATCTCCCCGACTTTGCCCCTCCCCCTTTCTCCTCCATTCACTGATCCCATCCATGGCTATTGCAAGGACCAATAAAATGAAATTGTTGTCATTGGAGAAAACGATCCAACAGAAGAAAGACAATTAACAAGTATCCTTTCATGCCAACCAAGTAACCTCTTGCCTCTTTGATGACTCATAGCATTTAAACTAAAATGATTTTTCAGTTGTATGGATCTACTATATCAACAACTCAACCCAGCCCACTTGTCTATCTACATCATTGATTCCGGTAAAGTATAGCCTTTGGTGCTTGATGCAGAAAAGAAAGATCAGTGCCAAAGAGTAATACGAACAAACAAAAAAAACATAAATCATGGATGAGATAAGAGCAGGGAGATTGAAATTCGAAGATATCATAGGAGAGAGGAGTGAGGGTCAGAGAGGAAAAGGTGAAAGATTATAAAAAATACCCTAAATTAATAAAAGACAATTAAAGAAAAAAATACAATTGTCCATTTTAATTGACATGACATGAACACATAAGCTGCCACATAAGGTGGTCTGTTAAATGTGGTCAAAGGTGTGTACTAAGCATTATTCTTTGCCTTTTGTTTTTTAGCACACAAATTGAACTACAATGAAGTCAACACCAATATAACAATACAACAAGTAATTATGAAATCATTTCAATGTCAGAAGAAGGAAAAAGGGAAATCAGGAATAGAGAAGACAGAAGGGGTAGGTGAAACTGCATTACCAGAACCATGATATCACCAAATAACTATGAGATATTTAGTGGCACTTACAATGAAAGTAGAATACAGAAAAATAGAACTCAGCAAAGTAATGCCCAAGAAAAGAACGTTTGATTCTTGCATCTAAGTAAAAATAAGCGTATAAAATTCAAGGGCATCTAGAAACCTCTTACTCGTCAATTACCTCTCTTTGAAAACCTGTGCATGATCAGCATTAACTGCTACTTCTATATCTACCTCTGATATCAAAACTTGTAAAATCAACATTAGAAAGTTTGCATCTTGATAGAGCTTGTAAGCCACAAGTATTTCGAAGCCAGATTTTTCAGATGAGGATAGGAAAGCCAGCAAAAGAATAGAATTTCTGCGAAGTTTCAGTTCCTGAAAATACAATAACAAGAAAGGAGTTGATATATTGAAATACATATTACTAAACATAAACCTTTAACTCAGGTTTGAGGGTTTATGAGATGTGACAGAAGCACCTCCACCTTCTCTTGTGTAACTCAAAGGCCCAGAAGCCCTCCAGTGAATCAAAAATACATAAACTGGGAACTGAAGATAGAATGATATAAGATCGGGAAAACAAAAAGTTAAATATAGAAGGCAATCCCACTGTACGGTATACCACACATGACAGGGTGGGAAACAAAGTTCTTAATGCCATTCAGACAGAGGTGAGGCCAAAATATGGTTATTGATGAAGCAGATGCAATGCAACTAAATTTTTTTACTTTAACAAGCAGAGATTTTAATCAAGGATCCTTTCAAAAGACTTTTCAAATCTCTCAGCTTATAAAGATACCTTTCTCTTGACTTTGACAGCAAAACAGACATTTTGAATTGACGATCAGGCAACAAAATAAAATCCCAGCTCAACTTTCAACACGAAATGCAGCATTATCTACAAAGAAATAACACAAATAGAAGGCCTAAATGCATGATGATTCACTTTTTAATTTACATTACATCCTATTCCATATAGGACTGAATAAAGTTTGTTGTCGATGATAAGGTTTAAAGCCTGTAGATGAGGCTTCTATTCTCTTTTGAACAAAAGCTACTACGATAGTTTGCAAGTAACATGAATGGCAAGTAGCATGAATGGGTGGGGGCCATTTCAGGAATAGGTGCACAATTAGAAATTCGAACAGAGACTACCTGGAAATACTTTAGTGCACATACAACCAATGTAACATAAGTTCTGTGAAACCAAAAGCAATTAGTATGGCAACTAAAAGATAACACATCACTCAGTCTCATCTCTAGTGACTCCACATAGATTAGTATGGCAAGTCATTTTCTAATACAAGTTTATGTCGGCATGCATAAGTGTGGTCTCTTGTGACCCTACACATATAAATATGGCAGGTCATTTTCTACAACAGTTTTCTTCCATAGGAGAACAGGTCAATCTACACACTAATATATCTACAAGCAGAGCAAAAAAATAAATAACTTCAAGAAAAGTGTACAACTGAAAAGGAGAGAAAAGCAGGGGGGGATGCCTACCTGTAAACCATTTCCACAGCAAGCTATACAATCTGCCAATCCTTGAAGGATCATACTATATTTCTGGAAAGCTGAAGCATCTCCTACATCACCAACCATAGCACCAGCACCCTTCCCATCTTTATAATATGAACAGAACTTGACCAGTATTTTAGGACCTTCAAATCAGCAAAGAAACATAAGGTGTTCAGGGTTTAAGACAGGCAAGGAAGCTGAGTTGTGCAGAGTGGTAGGCTGCTCAAGGTTAGCTCTAATAAAATAAGATCTTCAGGCTTCACCCAACCAAAATAAACGAGCAGTAGAAGGCTACCAGTTAGAGGGGAAAAAAGAGCTTAAAAAGCAATGTTTAAACAATGGACGGAACCTAAAACAGAACAGTACCAGCAAACAGAAAGGTTTAAGGTCATAGAATGTTATGAACGCATATAATGTGCACTATACAGTGAGAACATTAAATTCTTGGTGTGCTCTCTTGCTTCACTCATTGTCATCTTGGCACAATTTCTTTTTATGTTTCCATCAGTTTTGTCATGACGAGGGGGGCCAATTTTCTAATACAAGTTTATGTCAGCATGCATAAGTGCGGTCTCTTGTGACCCTACACATATAAATATGACCGGTCATTTTCTACTACAGTTTTATTCCACATGGTACATGCATCCACTGTTTGTGGATGGTGGTCAGCATGCATTTTTTGTATGTGCATGGTTCATGGAATTTGGTGCATTGGTTTGTGAAATGCATGGATGGTGCAATGCATCTAGAGGCTTCTTCCATGGCTATATAAAGGGAGGTTTGTTCTCATCTAGAGGATTCTTGTACTTGTATTTCTCTCATAGTGAAGATGGTAACACTCCGTGGACCAGGTTTTTGCCGAACCACGTTAAATTCTTGGCGTACTCTCTCGTTTCACTCATTGTCATCTTGGTGCAGTTTCTTTTTATCTTTCCATTGGTTTTGTCATGATGAGGACTAATTTTCCCAACAATTTGTACATTGAAGAAACAGAAAAATTGTGCATGGAACACTTAATTTAAGATGAAATGTATGAAACTCTAAAATCAAAAAATTACAAAAAGTTTTGGAATATATTAGGATTTTTTAAAGCTATAGTGGAGAGGGATGGAGGGATGGAGGCATTATAGGACAAACTCTACAATGTAATAGTCAGAGTTTGGTTGTTCGGTTGCCTTTTCCTTTTCTTTTTTTCTTTCATTGATTCTTTGTTACATTATGAGGTGGATATCTTGTCCACTTTGATAGTACTCTGTTTCGCTATCAATAAATTTATGTTTCTTAAAAAAATAAACTGAACTACACGTAGTTCCACTAAGCAATAATACCAATTATAATCACTATAAGCTCCAACTCCATGCAATTATTGTAAAAACAAAACAAAATACAAAACGAATAAACTAAACTGATGTGAACTTACAATTCAGTAGCATATATAGAAGTTGCACGGCTTGTATTCGCACCTCAAAACCAGCTGCTTTTGTAAGCAAATGTGAAAGAATTTCAAATACCAGTGTCTGGCCAAACCTGCCTCCAATGGGACTCCATCAGAAAATGAGGAAAAGTAGCAGTATAGAAATCTCAACAAAAAAAGAAATTTTGATTCTTACTTTTCCCTCTCAATAAAGGGATTACTTCTCATTATAATCATATTCATAATAGAGACTGCTTCTAGCCTTACACCTGGTTTTGAATTCTTCATGGCAGTTTGTAGGATCACCTCAAAGAGAGAAACCCAGTCTATATGAGAAAACAAAGTTGCAATGCCATTATTCCAAATTCCATTCTTGCTTTGAGTTTCGGGATACGAAAATTTCATTCCAAGTGAGCATGCATAAGACATCTGATCCATGTTCACACAAAACAAGGCTCCTTTATTTGCACCTTCAGATCCATGAGGATTTACAATCTTGTTTCTACAGTGAAGTCCTTCAACCATGACATTGACCCTGAGTAGAGTGCACTGGAAAAATCAAATCAAAGTTGATAAGCATGACATTGACCATGATATATATATATATTCTATGTTTCATTCCATTGCCAAGGGGCAGATAGGAAAACTTAACTTAGTTGCTTCATTTACAAAACACACAAATATACATTTAAGTGAACCCACATCTCTTCAAATCTCCAACCCATTACGGTGGTAGCAGGGATGGCACATTAGCAATCACATCTGTTCATCTCTTCTTTTTATCCTTTTTTCAGGAAATAATTGTTTATATACGTGCTAACGCTTTTTATGTACTTCTTTCTGTAAAAGGGCTATGGCACCCTACATATTTTTATATTAGTTCCTTGTAGACATATGATGAACACTAAATGATGATACTCTAAAGTAGAATCATTTTTAAAAAAAGCAGTCGAAGGGGATCACTCAATCAGCAATACAATCACATAGGTTTCTCGCTCGTGCAAAATCAAACTGGAATACAGAAAGAGCAAATGAGACAGTACGTTATATACCTTCCCTCGAATTGCCTTTCCAGACTAATCAGGTGCTTCAGATACACATGCAGTATATGTAGAGACGCCTGAACAATGATAACCTATGCCAAAAATAACTGATTACCAAACTGAAAGAGTTTAAGGAAATAACTACCATACTGAACTTATGAAACTTCATTCAATGGTGACATACAATAGTGGACTTACAAAATGATATGAAAAATTAGAGGGCCTTGCAAGCAGGAATATTCTGACAAACAAAACTTATCATGTTGTAATAGTGTCTTGTACATGCCACGACAAAATTAGAGCAAGGCAATGGGGTTCCAAATGCAATTATGCGAACATAAAGTATTAAATAATTTAACAAAAGAAATAGTTATCAATCTTAAAATTTGTATCAACAGTTGAAGATGTAAAGATGTCAATGGTGCCAAAATTGATGGCAGCTACCCATTTGTCTCTAAAAACATATGGAATTAGCAGTACAATATTAAATTTTTAATGATAGCTCTTAGAAACACTTCAAGTTTCTAAGATCACAAGCATTACAAGTATAAAATCCATATGGAAGTAAACTACACACCAACAACAATTGCTTCTGGAACAAGGGTTAGCTGAGTTGAGCTTAATAAGGAGGCAAAAGTATATGTGAGACCATATTGGTGGCACCTCCCTCCATGGTGGAGGGTAAGGGCTAGGCACTAAAGTTAAAAGACAAACAACGGATGGAAAGAAAGTAGCCCTCACCCTAGCCATAAAACATTCGAAGTAATTAGTAAAATTGTTATAAAAAAAGTTTTAAGGGTTAAGAAAACTAAGAAATTGAAACAAAAAAGGAGAATAATTACAGAAATAGAGGACTTGTGTGGTCCAGCCTTTGGCTAAAGTTTGCATGTCTGTGTCACTCCTTAACCAATAAAAAACAACATTAGAAAACTTCCACCAGTCAAATTTCATTTCAATGTTACCTCACCCTGTGCAATAAACATACACGAGTCATAGCAATTGTCAAGTTTAAAATCTATTGTGTTGGTTTCTCATAGAGCAGACGAGATTTGGAGTTTGAAGCCTTCAGGATTTTTTTTCATGTAAATCATTCTCAAAGCACCTTCTGGACAATCCCTCTATTCCTTCTATCTTCACACCTTCCCATGTGATTTGGAGAAGTTCTGGGAAGATGTACTATGTGGCAGATTTTTGGTTAGTATGGGTGGAAAGAAATAGGATTGTCTTTTATAATGTTAAGGGTGATGAGATAGATCAGTTATGAGATCGGATTCTGTTTTGGGCATCCTTGTGGGCATCTACTTCATCAGAGTTTAGGGAGTTTACCCTTCATTTTATCTATTTGTATTGGAAAGCAGTAGTACTGTAGAGATATTTATTTCAAGTGAAATGTGGTAGTGGTGTCTTAGTTTAAAGGTTCTGATTGCTGTATTTTTGTGGATTTCTTGTTCACCGATTGTACATATTGGTTTTTAAATAAAATTGTTGTTTCCTATAAATAAATAAAACAATGTCATTAATACCAATACATTTAAAATCCCCAAACACCAATATTTTTAAAATCATGGACCTATCACATCCTAACAGACAACTACAGACTTTCAATTTTAGTAAGTCAATATCAGTAATCAACACATCCCCAAATGTATCAGGTGGATTTAACTCAATTCAATTTTCTATTAATTAATTTGATCGTCCAACTTAGATGAAGTTCCATGCCAATCTAATCCAAAACTACAGGCTAGCTTAAATAAAAGAGACTAATGAGTATCCCTGAAGAGTACATCCTCTAGGAAGTAAAACCATAATTATATTACCCAGCGTATCAAAAGTTTCTTAAATCAAACATACCGAAAATGCATCTTATTGAACAGTATGTGGTCCCAACTCCCAATCCATAGGATAAACTGAATCTAGAGTAATGTCAATTTACTCAAACTACACGTTGGTGGATAACAAAAATAAAAGTAGAACATCTATGAAATTGTTGCGAGAAGTCAAAGCATATCAATTCACCAACTTACATTTTCAAGACTACAGAGGTTGACTAATGGTTGAAATAAATCCTCCAACTTTACCATCCCACTTTTAGCCTGCAAAAAGAACAATCAACAGATACAAAATACTCATATCCAAGTTAGAACAAAAAAGGAACAACATCTCCGCAACACTATATGAATGGATTTTCTAATTCTTTTTCCTTGTTTTTTCTTTAAGTTCCACTGCACATGTATGGCATAAAGATTACAGAAATCAAAGGTTAAATAAAGTAGCATAATAAGACCTGGCCTGTATAAGAGAACTTAGTTCAATCACCATAAGCAGTTCTACCACCGAAGAAAAAGAAAAAAGGAAAAAAAATAATCTGTACCGTTACAGACAACCTGATACGATAAGACATGGTGTCCCTTATAAAACTATCCCTTAAATATAAGTTTAACAATGATACACAGATTTTACTATTTACTTGGTTATGAAACAAAAACATTGTGAGAAGACCCCTCATGTATTGTGCATCAACCCAAGCCCACGAAATACATATAAAGATGAAATAAACAAAGTCCAACAAAATGTATGATGACCAGATAGATTGGCCTGTTCATTACTTCACTTGACAATTAGTGCACAGGGTGGAATAACACTAGGATCTAATGTGACTAACACCCTTTTTTAAATAGAAGAGGCTAACACCACCTTTAAATCTACAACTTCCTTGTTTCTAGCCATAAATTCTTTCTGAAATAGTCAAACAATCCAATGAAGATGTATCTCCATGTCCAAACTAAAAGAAAAATGATTACAACACAGAAGCAAACATCATTCATCCTCCCTCCTAATCCCTTCCCCAACCATATAACAAATAATGATCCTTTTGAGGTTGTCATGAAAATCTTGGAGCAAATTCTGATCATTATCAGCACATCTAAGTTTCACCAGAAGTTTCAAGTTATGTTTTTGGCACTTGCCTTGTAATCTAGGGTAGTAATTTAATAAATTATACAATCTCAAGACTTTTCCTGTTTAAACAGTTATATGAAATTACATAATCAAAGAATACCTTGGTCAAGACAGAATAAAGATGAGACACCATTTCAGCTTCTGGAGTATGAGTATGAGACATTTGTGAATAGTACTTTGAAGCTGCAATAGAAGAGCTATCATCTCCCAGCTTGTCCATTGTTAATTTGGACGGCATTGTCATACCAATGCACCCAAAAAGAAAATGGAAATCTGTTTGGCAAGCCATAAGCAAATTGCAAATTAGATTTCTTCCCAATTCTTGCTCATTTGGAGAGCCCCAGATAGCTAGTAATTTCTTGGAGAGGTCATCATATGTCTGCAGATCATCATGTGAGATTGCTTGGGGAACAGCACCAATTTCATCAGTTTGAACGCCTGGGGCTTTAGAGTTTCGCACATCTAGCACAAATCACCATAAATAAAGACAGGTCAGAAAATACAGCAAAAATAAATTGAAGATGATCTCCAACTTATCTCACCAGTATTAATACGAGAGCCAGGCTGATCACTTGAACACATTGCAGATTGAAATTGTCGAGAAACCTCATGATTGACCAGGACATCTCCAGATTTCCGGCTGCCATGGGACCTTATGATAATAATGGAACATAAGATAATGTAAAGCACCCCTTCAGCGTGATTAGTTTAATATACAACAGGCAAGCAGATTGAAAATATCACTGGTTTATACTTGCACCATGTAAGGCCAATGCCATGCAACAGAGAAAGAGTTTCTACTTACAAATTTGTACTCTCAGAGTTCCTAGCAGCTGCATCTTTCTTTTCATTCATTGAAGTTACAAGTCTAAGCTGTTTATCTTTTTTGTCATTTTCCTTCCTTAGTTCAGAGAACTCTTTTTCCTGCAAGTATAGGACAATTCATTGCATATAGATAGTTTCATAAGAAATAAATCCCAAATACCGAAATGTCATGATGGAAAATAATGAGAAAAATCAATGGATTGAGAAACTGGATACTATCAGAAATAGAAACTGAATGCTCTTCATATGCACTCATATAAAGTTGTAAAATATAGCATCTTGTGTGACGGCATAAAAAATATAAATAAAAGCTACACAGAGCACCTCATTCTCCCATACCAACATCAAATTTTCTGAAACTAAAATAAAATAGCTTGTGGTATAATAAAGTTCAGAATATGAGACAGCATTAAGTTTGGATTGCTTCCCATTATAGAACTCAGCCAAAGACAACATGCACATCACTCCAAGTATACATCCTGAAAACACAAATGCAAACACACACGCACACAAACGAAAAGGAGAAGCATATAAATCATCTGTTATTGCCAATTTTTAAACCATAAAAAGCTCACTTAGGTATGAACATGTAATTCCAACTGTTAAGTACAGAAAGCTGTATAATGACATTATTTTTCATTTCAAAACCAATGAACAAGACTAAAATGCATAACACTACAGAAAAAGTTCACCTATTTGAAGACTTCTACCAAAACTACATTATAGTATGACTTGGAATAACTACAGCACAAGCAAACCAACGACAAAAGCACTAATCTTGTGGCAGCAAAAGTGAAATTGCAGGTGACAAATAAACGTACCAAATGCAAAAGCTTCTCCGAGACATTTCCTAGCTCCCTCTGCAATTAAGATTCATCAAACTTTGATTGAAAAACAAGACAACAAAACTTCTACTTATTCTTCAAACCCAGGTCAGAAATCAAAGTATAAGCCGAAAATTCAGACATAACATACAATTCAAACGAAAATTAAGGAGTTTAAGATGCAGAACGATTCTAGAGAAGAAGAAAAACTGTTTCCTTGACATCTATTTTCCCTCATTTAGGGACCATTTGAGTTAAAAACCCTTTTGTTAGCAACCAAACAAAACATAAATCTCTTGATCAACTATGGCCAATGCCACATAAATATTAACACTAACACACCCAATTTGTTACATACTAATAAACCATCGATTTTTAAAAAATTTAAACAAAAAACGGTATTTACTTTTCATGTATACATATAAATATATACAGCTATGCAATGAAGCCCTAACCTTCAAGCGGGCAATTTCGAGTTCTTTCTCAAGCTCAGGGCAGCTACTGGAAGAAGGAGGAGGAGGAGGAGCAGAATAGGAAATGCCATTGGAAGAGGACCTCTGAGTGAGCTCTCGCGGAGGGGAGTAGGTAATGGCCCTAATGGGATTGGAGTGAGAAGAAGACGGCAGCAAATGGGGGGGTTGAGGAGGAGGTTTGGAAGGTTTGGGGTGCTGAGAAGAGAGGGCTTGCTCTTCTACTTGGATCAATTGCTCCAAGAAATCTGTGTCCCAGTCTTCTTCTAATCGCTCTTCGCTCATCGTCTTCACTCTTCTGCACACACTCAATTTTCAAACCACTCACAAACTCACACTTTACGCGTCGATGATCGTTTGAGTTGGAGTAAATACAAGCAAGAGACTTTTCATAAGGCAAAGCCACCCCCCATAAGGGTTTTTTGTTTCATCTTTTTTCCTGCTTGGTTGAGCTGTTTGTTTTTTTTTTTTTTTTTCTCCTTTTTCGGTTTTACCTCTTCACCAAGAAAAATTAACCTCACTTAAGAAAAAAAAATTGATTAAATTAAATTACTTACAAAATCAATAATGATATAGCAAGGGTAAATACGGTGTCATAACCCAAAAAGACAAATTAAAACAACTTAATCAATTAATTTGCATTTAACCAAACTAGATAAACGACTCATTAAATAAGAAAAGGGTTTCAAATAAAGAAAGGAGGAGAGAAAAAATCCTAGTCACTCCCTCCTTATGTGAATCCCAAAGAAAAACTCCATAGATGGGGGAGAAGGAAGAAGCGCCATTGCCCCTCCTTCCCTCCTCTCTCCTTGCCTTTTCTATTGGGTTATTGAAAAAGAAGCAATTTGTGGAGATTTCTTCTAAGTCATTCTCATATTGAAGCTCATCACCCCTTTTAGGTGTTCTCAAACAAATCATTCTCTCAAATTCCACTCTCTAACACTACTCATGTTCTCTAAACTTGGGGCTGCATTGTCTTCGACAGAGGTTGCTGCAAATCACTCAATGTTCTTTATCAAAGTAGTTGTTTTCATTTATTTGTTAGCTTTTATGTGTAGGTGGGTCGCTGGAAACTATGTTTTTCCAATATCTGTTATGGATGAGGTGATGGGTGTTGCTGCGACAAAACTTCTTCAAATGGTGGTGGTGGTAGTGTTTGTTTAGGCTTATAGATTGCATTAAGGGTTCAATTATGTTGGGCACATGGGCTTTGTTTGGACTTATGGTTAATTGTGGTAATGTGGGCTAAGAGTTTTAGTGTGGATTTAAGATACAGAAGTGATACCTACTCACAATATTATCAATACATTTTCATCATATTAAGATACATAATTAATACCTACAAACATTATTTTCAACACATTAAGATACATAATTGATATCTACTAACACTATTTTCAACACATTAAGATACATAACTAATACACTATTTTCAACATATTAAGATACGGAACTGATACCTACCAACACTATTTTCAACACATTAAGATACAGAATTGATACCTACTACAAGATGCATTGATCCTTATGCATCCCAAATAATCTCATATTCACAGTTAAGATTCAATTTTCTATTCTGCGTTCTACTTCTAATGGTACTTATTATTTGTTTTCCAAGCCCCATTAAATCACCAAAATGATGCCATACACTCACACCACTAGATGGGCAAAGTAGGATTATAATAAGGAACAGATAAAGGTTCCTGGAATTTGAAGAAAAGACAACCAATTAGTAGAATGCCAAAAAAAAAAAAAAAAAAGGGGATGAAGCAACAGCTGTGAATGTAGACAAATTACCACAAAGAATTGCAACAACAACAACAACAACAAAAACCAAATTTTGGAATAATGAAAGAATATTTAAACCACAACAAAACTTTTAAAAAAGAGTTACTATGCTTCAACAAATTACTAGAAACTAGAAAACACAACACAAAAAAGCAACTGAAGCCAATTTATATTTTTGCAAACACAACTACTACAGAGAGATGGCATTTGAGGGAAACATACCGATTCAAACGTTTAGATGAGAAAGACTAGATGAGGGAGGTTATGCGACAACATAAGAGGAAGTGAAAGAGAAAGAGTAGACCAAGGAGTTTCTGCCACAAGAGAAAGGAATACACAAAATTATGTCTGGTAGGTGAAATTTTGGGTGCTATGATTAGGGTTAATTCATAAATTCATTGAGAAGAAAGGCGCGACTGTCAGGAAGAACAAAGACTCATTTTTTCGAAATAGGTGCGACTTGACACATGGCCTAAGGGGAAACTGCAACCTACCCGTTTGCAGCGTAAGCTTGCTTTTCTCCTAAACCGTTTAGATGCATTTCAACGATTGCGATTGACTCTCATATAAGGATCTCACATAGCTGTTCTCACTTGATCCGAGCGCCCTTTAAAAAAGCATCCACAATGGTACAAATTTAAGGCTCTAAAACTTAAAACCCAACCAGAGCACTAGCTAAATCTATATGCTTGGTTGAAGCCCTTAAAACCAAATGGGTCCCGCAAGGAGAAAAGCTGCAGCCCACATGTTTTGGTCTTTCACTTGCATTGCGACTGTAGAAAGTCATACTTGACTTTTTTTTTCTTCTATCAACAGCATGTTTGCCACCATGCTGACCCACTTTTTCAAAAGCTGTGGAACTAACGGCTATAAATGGCTACAAGTGAGACCAATGGCTATAAACGGCTATATATATATTTTTTAATAGATTTGCATTTTAGCTCATAATTCTCCTTGACCAAAACAACTTTTTTTTAAATATTTTTTAAAATATTTACTATTGTTAGACTAATTAATCTGAACTATCTACAGAAAAAAAAAAAAAAAAGGTTTACAACAACAATGCATCATCAATAAGATCAAGATCTGGTTCAGCCTGCTCAAGATCAATATACCAAATACCAAAACGAAGCCAATGGACACCCACCACCCACTCTGGTTCAGCCTGCTCAAGATCAATATACCAAATACCAAAACGAAGCCAATGGACACCCACCACCCACTTGGGAAGTTCTCGAACAGGTGATAGAAAGGAAGAGGGAGCATAAGGAATCATTCTATAGTGAGGGCGACTCTTAGATGAGATTCTATCTCTTAACCGTTGGATCAAACTAACGAATTTTATTCAACGGTTAAGATATGACCCCATCTATTGATCCAACGGTTCAAAAATAAGGCCTCATCTATTGGTCCAACAGTTAAGAGATTAAACCTCATCTAAAAGCCTTGAATAAGGCCCTCACTATAAAATTCTTGAGAGCATAAGAGAACTTCGAACATGTAAATGGGTCTGGTTGGACATCTTAAGCTACTCAAAATTTGGTCCTCAGCTGAGCACTTGTGGAAGATTTCAATTGCAGAACCATCAATCAGCGCCAGAATCGGTCCGTTTGGTATTGAGGAATGGAACCCCAAAGAATAAAAATCTTCCAATGAGAAGCAAAATGCTGTAGCATTAGTTAGAGAATAGAGAGAAGTGATATAAGGCAGATGCAATGTTCAGCTGCATAAAGTGGATCATCACATTACGGTAAAAATCTAAGAAATATTCCAAATACATAGTTTAATATCGCTTAAGGTTACACAGCCATCTCTGAATTTGATTCACCATGTCTCTAGGCATGCCACCTATATATGAAATGGAATTTAGTCCCAAGTGCAGTACATGAGGCTTCTCCTTCCAGGAAAATGATTCAAGAAAAGCATCAGCAATATGAAAAGCAGCATAAAAAACGTTGGCCCAAGTGCTCAACTAACGGAGACTACTGTTTACTTGGCCGCCCTTGCATTTTAAACTCACATTTTTTTCGATTAGGATTTGTTACACCAAAGGCAGAAAACAAAGCAAGAGACCTAACTCATGATGCAACCAAATCAGGTGTTTCCGCCTCGATAGATAACAAAGCTGTATGCACTTTGTCCAACCAACCGTCCAGCCTATCACGCAACGATTTGATCTGTGGAATTCCCAAAACTCTTGGTTGCACCCAGGACACATGCACGGTTTCCTCAACTTGATCAATTATTCCCTCAATCAAATGAACCTGCAGTAAGCATCTCCTATAATTATTCAATTGAGAAAATTCACAATAACAAAAAAGACTTCTGAATTACAAACATACAATTGTCCAGATGAACCATTACCATAAACCATATATCATGTAACGACCAGATAGACAACACAAGGAGCATTCTATCTCGGTTAAATTTGATAAGGTATTTGTTTTCTTTCTATTTCTTAGTAGTGCCAAAAGCAAAGTCATAAGGAAAATCATTCCCCACAACACCCCAAAAAAAAAAAAAAAGGGAACTGAAAAGACAACATAACAGAAGTTAAGGAAATGATGGGTTAAGAACAAAGCCAGAACATCACTTCCATTCTAGATCTTTCCTTAATATAATGATCATGCAAGATGGCTATACAACTACCAAAACATTGAGATCCGATTATCTTAACTGGCAAACAAACACGCCATTACTATGCTGAATTTATCAATAACTTTAGAATTAGGATATATTGTATGTAGCACAAACACTTCTAGAAGAGAGGGGGTTGGTTGGACACACTTCGACAAAATACCTCACACATGTTTCAACAAAATGATATATAATTCCTACTCAAATGAATGCAATCGTAGAATTGGATATATTTCATTCAAAGAAAATAATTATATATCCAAAGATTATTACTTTTAGGAATATTTTGATTAATTCAAAAAATTAAAGCAACAGAAACTAAATCATTATGTAAAATAATGTTCCACATAAATGCTATATATGTATAATTATTTAAACTCATTTTCATGTTCGTCATGTGCACAGCTTAACCTGTATTGCATACCCATAAAGTACACACAAAATATCAAAGGCCAGTGCTATAAAACTAAATAAATCATGGAACCTACTAGATATGTGCAAATAAGGTTTGGACGCTAAATACCATATACATCAGATATACCATGTTCAGATATACCATGTTCATCTGGCCAAATTTATAATACTAGCCCTCTTACCAAGTTAGTTCAGTCTCTCAAACTAAAAGTTTTTTTTTTCTTTTCTTCAATGTAGGGTAGTTAATCTTTACTTGTTCAAGAGTCATATATTGATAACCATGACCATAAGACTGGAGTCTTCCTTATTAGCATAGATACATAAGTAGGGATATCTGAATAGGCAGGGGCTGTACACCTTGGATGATTCTAATATTAATAAAGATATCAAAATCTGAATTCATTCACTGTCCATCAAGTTCTCAGAAAAGAAGAACATACAGAAAGACTCTTCACAAGAAGATGCTCCACATCCTCGACAGAAAGTTTCGTACGCTCTGCAATGATACTCAAAGGTATAGTCCTATCTTCAGATGGCCGGCTGCAAGGAACATGTCAACTTAATGGTAATTCAAAAGGACGCAGAGAAGAATAATTTCTCATCTGGCACAGATTACAATTGAAAGGATGATCATTGACCAAAGAAAAAAAGAAGAAGGATGATCTACAACATGCTAACCTGAAGATAATTTCCATCAAGCATAGGATGTTAATCTTCTCCAGAAGCTTCTTCTCATTTTCAACTAAAGCCGGTTGAGCTCTAAGAGCAGCATTATGCACACGACATAATTCTTGATAACGGACTAAATCACCAGAGTTGAACGCTTGAAGAATATAGTAAAGCCACTCTACCTTTGTCCCTAGAAGACTCTTAATCTGCATAAGTTGTTAAAAGAAGTCATCTATCAGAAAAGAAAAGCAGGAAAAACAATTTAATATAATGAGGTCTACACACTTCAGAAGAAGCACCTGCCAACTAGATACATAATTAATATCTATAAAAGCTGTAGGTCATCCAAAAAACACAAATGGACAGGAGGGTGCAGGCATCCTCGGTGGGGTACTACAGGGAATTCAGATCATAAAACCACATGGTTCTCTAAACCATTGTACAAACACTATGTACAAACTTATTTATCCATGTAAAGAAGCATGTACACATAATAGGCTGCACAAAGTCAAGTTGGAGACTCAAACACTTCGTGATAATCTATAGCAGTTGAAATTAATAGTAATTTGTCATACTTAGTGATCTCAGCTGGGAGAGTGGAAATAAAGCCAAACTGTAAAGTGTAAAATAAATAGCAGTATCAACAAGAATGTGCCTTGCAATCTTCATTTCTGATCAATTCAAATCCAATGTTTTAATATTTGTTTTCAAATACAGCAACAAAAACATCTTGTTTATCTTTAAAGGGAACTCTTTAAGTAGTGTAATATAAAAGCGAAAAAAAAAGAGAGAGAAATTATGCACAAATGTTCTTACAATAGGATGTGCAAGCAGCTCTCCAAAGTTGTAGATGTTGTCTCCCAGGAGCGCAGAAAGGGACAAATCAAATGCCAAATCCTTACATACGTTAAAAGCAAATTAAACCGTCAAAATCACATCATGGATTAAAAGATGCAAACTGTCTAACGGCTACTCAGCAGTAAAATTAAGTGAGCCACATATGGACAATTAATTCATAGGATCTGCAAGATAAATCTTACTGTCGATAGAGGCTATCATTTGTGCCCAAACCAAAATCTTTCAAATATATACTGAACCAGTGAAAAGATAAAAGGCAAGTGTGAAATCCTTAGTTAATTATGGATTGAACTAAGTCCATGTTCAAAACAATGCACACAACTCCATTTAACCAAGTAACTGGATTCTCTAAGAAATCCTCATGTATAAAACAAATATTTCCAGGTTTTCACCAAATAGAAATCTTCAATTAAATGACAAACAAAAATGAATGCGTTTTCTCCTCTTTCATCAATCTATAATATGATGGATAAATTTTATACTAAACCATTCCTATTCAAGAGCTTAAAATTCAGCTCCCTGAGATTGACCTTATTCCACATTTTACCCAATATCTCCTTTATGCTAAGTTGCATTCTCTAAACTGGACTGTTCAGATTATGTTTACAATCATATTGGTAAGTAATTGTAGCAGATGGTAGAAGATTTTCCTTTTCGTTTTTATTTTTTCCATTTGGTATATAAAAGATTTAGAAGACAAAGCCTATCTTCGAATGCCTTGGAAGACTTGAATCCAGGCATGGAAAATACAAACTATAAGAAACCATTCATCTAAAGTATGCAACCACAGGTTTCAAGCCTTCCCAATAACATAGAATTTCAAAATAGCGATGGGCTGTAAAACTTAGGAATTGCAAAAGAAAAATGGTTTGCTATAAGATTATATAACTGCGTACCAGCTTAAATGATTCTGAGAGAGACTCCACTGATGTGTATGCTAGATAAAGAAGAGCACTTTTGTAGAACTCAGCAAATTCCTGACGGAACTTATGGTATTGAGATGAAACCCAATAATAGCTAGCATATACAGATGGATCGATGTCAGTCATACTGTCAAGTGTACTCTTTCCATCTTCTAGAAGTTTTTTGCACTCTTTCTGATCTTCTTGCTCAAGTTTGAATATTGCTATTTGCATCTTAATGTAAAGGATTGGTTCCTCTATCCGTTGCTCTCTAGTGGCTTGAAGCTTCTCAATCACCCCTTCAAGGTAATTGATAGCAGCTTCCTTCTCTGGATACTGCCGAGAAACAATTACTGCGAAGTGTGCAAGCTTCAGAAGGTTGATTTTAGTCTCAAAATCAGTGATGAAATTGTGATATAACTGTATCAGAGCATCGCCAGCCTGATATTCAATAATAAGATGAAAAAGTCAGATGCAGGGAGGAAGGAGACATGCAGAAAATAGAAATATACTACTGGAATTCTTTCCTGTCAAGAACAAGTAGAACACACTTGCACTACATCCAGACATATTGTTAGCAACAAAATGTTCTATTACTACCATTTTAGCATTAAAAAATCATATATAAAATCATCTGGCAAACAAAGATTCAGCACTTCAATGATTAAAAAACAAAACTTGGTAAGTTAATGAGATTTTTCGTGCAAATGGATTACATGAGAAAACATAAAACCAGATAAACCCCCATGCAAATTAGCTTTGTAGGTATCATCAATTCTGTTGACAATTTCTACAAAGTAACAGAAAAAATGCAACATAATCTCATTTCAAGATGCACAAGTTTGTAACATAACATTATCCTGATTAAGAAAATTCAAAAATTAAATTCCTTAGGACACACACCCATAACCAAGATTGTTTCTTCGCCATGTCATATTTAGAAGGCACAAAGGAAGCTAAACATGACCAGTAAGGGCTTGTTTGGTAGGGAGGACTAGACTAGACTAGAAAAATGCCTACATTTCATGTGCATTTAAGGCATAATATGGATATGTTGCCTAACTTGGAGGAGGAATGGGGCTATCTATAAGAGGTTGATGACTAAAATTTATCCCCTTAATCCCCTTGAAATTGGTGGGATTATGAGAGATAAGTTTTAGTCATCAACCTCTTATGAATAGTCCTCCTTCATCCTCCAAGTTAGACAACAATATCCATATTATGCCTTGATTGCACATGAAATGTAGGCATTTTGCTAGTCTAGTCTAGTCTAGTCCTCCCTAACAAACCAGGCCTAATAACTTACAAAGCAATCATTGAGTGTCCATGGGATAAGGGTAGCACACCTAGTTCCATACTAATGCATGCCTAATCTGGTTAAATGCCAATCAAGTTACATGCATGCCTAATTGTTAAGAATAAATATCTCGTGATAAAAGCACTACACAGAAATTGAAAATTGTAGACAAATTATCATACTTATTACCTCACATTTGGGGCAACTATAATCAAGAAGTGCTCAAATTATGTTCAAATATGTCATAATACAAGCTCTTAGAAAAATATTATTGTCAGATAGCCCCTTTATATAGTTCATTTATTGTACAGTAAACAATTTGGAGTTTCCATTACTGCCACATTTGTGTGCTAAGACTCTCCAATCTAATTAATTTGATATCTTAATCTACGAAAACCTCGCATCTGGTGAAAAATACATTGACAAAGAGAAAAAAACACAGAGCATGGGGCAACTTTGGTAAAGGCACTTGGTTAGTAGCTTAAGGTTACATGTTAAACTTTACTTTACTTGAGCCATCAGTTGCTATATAATACATGGTTAATACAAAACACTTTAAACAATTTTGCTATAATCACACAACACCATACCCACAATACAGGAACCTAATTTAACATCCTACGTTGTCCTCTCCTCCAGGCAGCAAAGAGAGTCATATTATTCAACAAAATATACATATGTATGTATGCATACCAACAAAAATACCAGGATCATAGATGCATTGAGACCACAGTCCATGCTATTTTTTTTTTTTTTTAAGTACAAGTGATAGTCTAAACTACCAGGAGGAGGAGAGTTTATCTCACACACACTACCAAGGTGCCAAAGGGATTCAAACCTGAGACCACTGGTCTGCAAGTCAAGGCTTTCCACTGGGATAGACCACAATCCATGCTAGTTGAACGGATCAACAGTTTCAAACCAACTAGTTCCCTCCCAAATAAAAATTAGATTTAATTAGAATGAGTTCCAAGGAAATTAAAACCCAGAAAAAAAAAATGTCACCCCAGGGTTAAACCACTCTCTAATGATTAAAAAACTAGGATCTACAAGAACTCATTGCTGAGAACTCTCAAAACTAGAATCCATAACCCATTTCTTTGACCTCTAGTTACTCAAATCACCTAAAAATGAGTGAAAAAATATATATGAGCACAAGCTTTCAGAGATTTATAGTAGGGTTTCACTTAATGCAACCAAAGCATTAAAATCCATATCTTTCTTCCCCCGTAACTTCTGCATTTTCTCCAATACTAAGCAACATCTCCAACCTAAGTGCAGAAAAAAAAAAAAACTATATTGTAACCACAGAAAACCCTAATTCCAGAAAAGAAATTATAAAAATAAAAATAAAAATTTATTTTTGTCATCCAAACGCCCATTTCCCATTACTGTTCCCAAAAAAACCCTAACTCAGCAACAAAACCCAAAGAACACTTCAAGCCCCAAACTAAGGATTTCACAATCCCTAAATTCCCGAACTCACAGTCACACATCCACACACTGAAGCATAAGCATCAAAGAAACCAGAAATTGGGGTGGGAAACAGACCTGGAACACGGCGAGAGCAACAAACTGTTCGAGCTTGAGAGTGAGCTGGTGCCATAGCTTCTTCTGGTACAGATCTGCGAGCGAATTGTACCAATCGGAGAGCTCCGGATGCGCGTTGCGCAACGACTCCAGGTACTGCAGCGCGGCCATGCCTGATTCGGAGAGAATTTGCGAGGGTTGGGAGACCTAAGGCTTTGTTTGGTTTGTATTTATACGAATCCCAAAAACCACCTTATTTAACTTGTGCTCAAAGAAAAGAACACAAAAGTGACGAAAAATCTTTGCGCTTTTATCCGTGTATGTGCGTAAATATACAGAAGAGCCGGCATAGCAACTAAAAGTCGGGTCGGGTCGGGTATGAGAGTTAGTTTTTTTTTTTTTGGGTCATAAGGCTATCTCCAACCTAAGGACCTAAACCCAAAATATCCTAAATTATTGCCCAAAACCTCTTCTAACCCAAGAAAATAAAGGACCCAAAATTTGAGAAAACCTTGCCTGGACCCAAAACCATTCAGTGGAGTCCGCTGCACCTGAAACAACCCCATGTGCACGTCATTTGACATTGGCCTCAAGCTGACCTACTGTGCCGTTGCTATTTGTCTGCTTGTCTAGCCACTTGTCAAGTGTTGTGAAGCTGCTAGTTGGAATCCAACGGCAACAATTGAATTTGGTTTTTTTGTTTTTGTTTTTATATTCTAAATGTAACTTAAATCAACTATCTAAATTAAATCTAAATTATTTTAATGATAAAAAAAAAATCCAACGGCTGAAATTTAAATCCAATGGTCAAAATAATATTTTAGTATTAATCTAGATCAGATCCAACCCCAAAACTCACTCCAAACTCTATAAATACTCATCCATTTCTCAAATAACCTACCAAAAACATTTTATCTATTTCTCAATTTATTTTTCCTTTGTCAGTCTCATCCATCTCTTTTCATTCTTTTGGAATAAAATTATATTTGTGGAATTTCAATTTTTTTAGGTCAAATTGTTCAAAAAATTTAATTATGAAGTTATTTAAAAAGATTGAATGAAGAAAAGTTATCCATTAAAAAAAAAATTAGACTTAAACCATTCTTAAACAATTTAATAAAGTCGTGGACTTCAAATTTGAATCCGGAGGGTTGGGAGAAAAACTGATTTGAGTCCGAGCAAAACCTAAATAATTACTTTTTGGAGAGGGAAAATTTGGGTTTAGCCCCTCATGAGTTGCATATGGTACATGTCATATGTAATTTCGAATGGTAATAAGGATGCCACATGTGAGAGTGATGTGGGAAAAACAAGAGGCGTGGAAGGGATAGGAGTGTCAGCCAGCAACATAGGCATGGTTCCGCAACGGTGACTGAGATGGAGCCCAATTGGGATTTCATTCATTTCTAGTTTCTCATTTGGTCTAGTTTCTTATTTGGGCTAACGACATTTTATCCCCTGGAGATTTGGGGTCATTCTTGAAATAAGTCACGAGGTTTTAATTAAAATTCAACTAATTTACACATTCTTTTTTTTTTTTGGGTCAAATTTACACATTATGTTAATTTGACTATTTGGTCTTCTATTAAATTGATGATGTGGTAAGGGCGGTCCTTACTGTATGATGATTTGTAAAAAATAATAAATAAATAAAACTTATGTAGAATAATATAAAATAATATATTTTTTTTGCAAAAACTCAAGCCCTTCAACCCAGGCGAGAGAACCAATTCCTCTAGCCTCTTTACCAAATTGGATTCAACGCCCGCGAGCATGGCCTTGGTGGTGTCGATGACCTCGGAACCAGATGAGGTGAATGGAATGACAAAGGATTTGGATGCTGGTGGTGGCTGGACATCGATGTCGATCTTGGTAAAATTGGAAGAGCTAGTTTTCCAAGTTCACAGCATGATGTGAAAGAATATGGAATTCTGTAGTTTGTATTGATATCAATGAGACTGTAATGTACAAGCTTTATACAGATTGCAAATGCTATTCTAAGTAAATAGGAAATCCATTCTAAGTAAGTCAATCACAATAGCTGTGATGGACTCAATCTTAGCTAATTACTGGGATTGTGCTAATTACAATAGTTGACCAATTTCTTTCCTTTAACACTCCCTCTCAAGTTGGAGTGTGAATGTCTATTACACCCAACTTGCCAAGATGGGATTGGAACAAGGGTGCATGCAGCGGCTTAGTGAAAATATCAGCAACTTGATGTTTTGTTTGCACATGAGCTTATCTGGATTTCTCCATTTTGAATTCTCTCACGAACAGTATGGCAATCCAATTCGATGTGCTTGGTCCGTTCATGATAAACTGTGGCTGCAATGTAGAGTGCTGCCTTGTTGTCACAAAGTAAGGTGGCTGGTTGGTGATGCTCCACTTGTAGGTCCTGTAAGAGGTATCGCAACCAAGTAAGTTCACAAGTGGTGGTTGCCATGGAGCGGTACTCAGCTTCTGCAAACGACCTTAAGAAAGTAACACTGCTTCTTGCTTTTCCATGATATGAGTGACCTGCCAAGAAAGATACAGATATCTAGTAACCGAGGCGCCTTGTAAAAGGACATCGTGCCCAGTCCGCATCACAATATGCAGTCAAGTGTAGTGGCCCATTCGAAGAGAATGATAACCCTTGGCCAGGAGCTCATTTGAGGTAGTGAAAGAGCCAACGTGCTGTGTCAAAATGGTGCTTCCAGGGCTCATGCATAAACTGACTCAGTGTATTTACTGCATATGTGATTTCTGGTCTTGTTATTGTCAGATAGATTAATCTTCCAATAAGTCTTCGATAATGAGTAGGGTCTTTAAGAGGGTCACTCCCTGTAGGCATAAGGGTAACATTGGCTTCCATATGAATTTTTTTAGGCTTAGCACCAAGTAAGCCCACATCTTCCAAGATATCTAGTGTATACTTCCATTGACAAAAAAGAAATGCCAAACTTGGACCATGCAATTTCAACTCCAAGGAAGTACTTTAAAGGTCCAAGGTCTTGATTTTGAAACAGTTGCCGAGAAAATGTTCAAGGTCTCGTATGGCATCATCATTATTTCCATTGATTATCATATCATCAACATATAACAATGTAACAGTGAAAGATTTACCACGTGGTTGTGTAAACATAGAATAATCTTGCTTTGGATTGAAAGAAACCAAAATTTTGTATAGCAGATGAAAACTTACGAAACCAGCTTCGAGACGCCTGTTTGAGACCATATAAGGATTTGTGAAGACGACACACAAGTGTGCTCTCCCTGTCGTCGATACCTCGGCAGGTGGAAGCATGTAGACTTCTTCATGAAGGTCGCCATGAAGAAAAGCATTGTGCACATCCATCTGATGAAGTGGCCAATTGCGAACAGATGCAATAGTGAGAAGACAACTGACGGTGATAAGCTTAGCAACATGAGTAAATGTCTCAGTATAATCAATGCCTTTACGTTGGGTGAATTCTTTGCCGACCAAGCGAGCTTTGTATCTCTCAATGGAACCGTCAGAATTGTATTTAATTTTGAAAACTCATTTGCATCCAATCGGACGATGACCAGCTGGCAATGGAACTAAGGACCAAGTGTTGTTCTCCTCCAAAGCTGTGATTTCAAAATTCATGGCCTCAACCCAGTGTGGGTTATGTCGTGCCTCCTCAGAAAAATTAGAGTGAGATACATACCGAGTGATGGGGTTGCGAGTGCCAGACGTGATTGGGGAAGGAGCGCCAGGAGCAAGCAGGGCATCATGGTGAGCTTGGTAATCTTTGAAGTGGGAAGGAGTTTTGGTAGGGTGGGTGGATTTACGAATAGGTGGGGGGTGGGTGTCGATGGAAGGTGAGGAGGGAATAGTGGGAAGATGTGGTGTGATGAGTGGAGACGACGCTGGGGTGTCAAGGGATGAATGAGGCGCGTCATCTAATGCCACGGAAGAGGGATGTGAGGAGGGAGTTGGAGAATCAGAGATGGTGAGGTCTAGGGTGACCTGGGTCTGTGGATCATGGGCGAATGAGGATTGTTGTCCAGATGGGGTTCTGGTAGAGATAAAGGGCCATGGGATGGAGTGGGTAGGACAATAGTGTCATCTTCATTTTCGGACAGAGATGTAGAAAATGGGAATATATTTTCGTGAAAAACCACATCTCGAGAGGAAAGAAATTTGTGTGTACTAAGATCATAAAGACAATAACCCTTTTAACCAAGTGGATAACCAAAGAAGACACATCAACAAGCTCGTGCATCAAACTTGTGTTTGGGAAGAAGAATGGTAGATTTGTTGTGCAAGAGTTCATATGGGGATTTGTGTTTGAGTAAGGGTGTAGGGAGGCAATTTATGAGATGGCATGCAGTTTGTAAACTTTCCCCCCAAAAACGTAAGGGAATGTTGGCTTGGAAACGAAGTGCCCTACCCACATTTAATGGACCCAATATTTTTTATTTCTGCTTTTCCTCCATTGGGTAAACCAACAAAATCATGTTGAGTATTGATTGTGTTGTGTGTAGGTGCAAAACATGAAATATGATCTAAGGCTCCACTGTCCATTATCCAATATATATTTGAATGTGGGTCATGCTGTGAAAGATTGCAGGTGGATGTAACAATACCTGTTGCATTTGCAAGTGGAAAATTACCAAGTCGGTTGTGCAAAAGGGCGATCAATTGATTGTATTCTTCGGTAGTGAAAGTTGGGCTTTCTTTGGATTTGCTGTCATGCCCTAGAATTGGATCCTTTTCGACAGTGTAGGCAGCATGCCTTTTGTTTTTGGGCTTGACATTCTTGCCATGCAATTTGTGGCCCACAGGAAAACCATTGAGATAATAACAATTTTCAGCTGTGTGAGTGTCTCCGTCGCAATAAGAACACTTCAGAGACCTCCTTGAGTAGGAGCCGTGTTTGCCATCCCCAACACCGGGGGTTTTGCCGCTGCTGAGTTGCGAAGCTTATGCTGCCCTTGGTGATTGTATAGCGACCTGTTTGCATAGCATGGGATCCAATTTGACAGTTTGCCTCGTCCATCTGCCGCTCGTGTTGGAAGATCAAGCCATGAACGCGGCATATGTCGAGAATCGGTGACATCACCAGAAGAGACCCACGCGCAGTTGAATAAGGTTCGTTAAGACCCATTAAAAATTGCATAACTCTCTCCTTCTCTTCTTTTGAGGCACGTGCTTTGGAAACCTCGCAATTGCAGATGATGGGTTCATGATAGGAATCTAATTCATCCCATAGGGCCTTGAGTTTGGTGTAATATTCCGAAGTCGTAAGGTGCCCTTGTTGATGTTCGGCGATTTCTTGGCGGATTTGGTAAATCCTGAAATCGTTGCTCTATGAGAACCGGTCCTTAAGATCATTCCATACCATGGATGCACTAGTGCAGTAAAGCACACTGCTTGCAATATAGGGATTTAGTGATTGCAGAATCCACGATAACACCATGTCGTTGCATCTATGCTAAATATGGCATCGGTGCTTGCTGGGGATTTGATGGTTCCATCAATGAATCCTAGTTTGTTTTTAGCACTCAAGGCAATTCGCATCGAACGGCTCCATTGACCGTAATTATGGCCTTCGAGAGGCTTGGAAACGAGAACAAGGTCGGGTGAGTCTGAATGGTGTAGGGTGAGTGGATCGGATATGGTGATTTCATATTCGGATGATTTTTTGTCACCCATGTTGATGATCTGTGTTGGTTGGTTGTTTATAGTGGCGGAAGACGTTTGGGCAGAGTCACCAATATTGGTGCTCTAATACCATGAAAGAATATGGAATTCTGTAGCTTGTATTGATATCAATGAGACTGTAATGTACAAGCTTTATACATATTGCAAATTTTATTCTAAGTAAATAGGAAATCCATTCTAAGTAAGTCAATCACAATAGCTGTGATGGACTCAATCTTAGCTAATTACTGGGATTGTGCTAATTACAATAATTGACCAATTTCTTTCCTTTAACATGATGAGCTTAATTCTTGAACTTGCACAACATTAATTCTTAGGTCTTTATTTGGCCTCCCCTTTCGCACCCAACGTAAGTGCATATTCTACATTTCAATGATAGTGTGAAGGAGGAGATCGGGGAATGGATGGGGTGATAAAATATGGGTTGGATTTCATGGAATAATGGGTGAGTGAGCAGTGGGGAAGTGTAGCTGAGAGGGAGACCAGAGAATGAAGTTGTGGCTGGGGTGGGTGGAATGGAATTTTTACGGAATCCCCATGAATAGGATGAAACCTTATTCCATGGTATTTACACGAGATTGCCATGGGAGGGAAGGTTGCAAGTAGGGGTGGCAATTTTTAATACAACTCGAAACCAGCACAGGAAATTAGCAGGTTCAACCCACACAATAAAAATTCGGGTCATTTTGGGTAAAGCTGTCATGACCCGTTTAATAAATGAGTGAACCCGCCAACCTGTTAAAATACCTATGTAACTTATTTATTAAATGGGCATGCCAACCTATGACATACCCCAGCAACCAGCTAAAAACAAATGGAAATGGCGACTTCAGAGAGCACACAAAGGGATTCAAACCCCTACCACTTCCTCCTCTACTAGAGTCTTATCTACCATGCTGCTAATAACTTTGTGTTTATATGCTACAACATTTTATATTTATAATGTCTCTACAAGTTGTTTTTCAAAGAAGTAGAATTTCACATGTATATCATTTGATATTTATATTTAAAACAATTACATGCTAACTATCACATAAAAATATTACATGCAAAACTATTTTAGTAAATTACACATGTTTCTTTGCCCATCATAACCAATTCTCACATTATTGTGATAATGGAAAAATTCTTCGAATAGTCATCACTTTCTCTAATTTTTTTTTCTTCTACATTTTTACCTCACTATGATACCACTTAGCGGGTAACCCGATACACGACTTGAAACCCGCAAGGAAAATTAGTGGGTTGTTGAGGCCCCAAAAATCCAGGGTTGGGCCCAAATAAATTATCGGCCCAGTGCGACACCTTATTAAGAAAAGACCGAGTTCGGAGCACTCGAAATTCGTCATGCACGCTTGCACGAGCCACGATCATGTACCATGCCAAATAAATATGCAATTCATCACGCTAAGAATTAAAATGAGCCTATAAAAGGCACTGGCTCTACAAGCCCATGCTAATTATTCCATCAAGCATCATGTCTCTTTTCAAAGACGATAAAATTCAAGCAAGCCAATTGACTTGCCATGCCAAGCAAGAAATCATTATTTCACACCTAGCCACGCTACAAGCTTAAATGGGCCCAAGCGACACAAATGCCTAGAGCTTGCTGAGTAGGTTGTGGTATGGATGGTAACGAGCTTTCATGAGGCCCATTGATGAGCCGAGAAATGGAAGTTTTGGGTTGCTTGGGAGTCTTAAAACTCAAGCCCATTTCTTACGCCCAAATATGTGGGTAAGCATAAAAGAGAGAAAAAAGCCCAATACTTTAGGAAAAATTAGCCAATCATCTCAATAAAATAGCTTATCACTTTAGGAAATTAGCCCATTTCCTTAAATGGGTTAACCCATCACCTTAGGAAAGCCCAAGCAACCAAAGAAAATATCTATAATCTCCAGCACTTAGCTGGAAACAAGAGCCACGATGAAAGCCAAAATATCCATGTATGAAAGTTGCTGGGAGGCTCCAGCACATGGGTAAAAACAAACATCAAGGTAGAACACGCAAAGAACCAATGGGTATTAGCTTGCGCAGAGCAGAAGCACCCTTCGAACCAACACCCTTACCAATTTCTTTCTCTTACCAGCTCTTACTATGGAAGAGGGAAGGAAAGAAGGTGAGGAGGTAGTAAAAAAATAGGAGTTCAACACTGAAGTAGCTGCGAGAAAGCCTTAGAGCTCCCAAAAATCTTGTCTTTTTGTGTTTGGACAGAGGAAGATTTCACAAAATGGGGTGAATCGAAAGGAGAGAAGAGAAATGAAAGGGGAGACTTAGCAAAATTGGAGAGAAACCATTAGGGTTTCTTGGAAAGGAGGAGCTTCTAGCGGCTATAAAAAGGGTCATCTCCTACTCATCAAACAACTCACATCCAGAGAGCAAGCTTCATATCTCATCCCTGAAAACCTCTGCAATTTCGTGCCCTATTGCTCCATCTCCTCCCATTTTCTCTTATGGCAAGTCATTCCAGAGTCTGACATAGTTTTTGTCAGGCTGCTGGAAAATTACTCAACACACCCATTGTTCTTCCCATCTCTCTCTCTTCAACGAATCCTCTCAAAATACATGTCTCCCCTTACCTTAAAACCCTATTTCTCATAGGAAATCACAGCCTTTTCTCTCTTTAATGCTAAACTCATGACGACTTTGCTTCCATGTCATAAGTCTCTCATGCCAAGCTAAATATTTATCTATAAGCGACTGTTCTTTTTGTTGGTGAAGATAACCAGGGTGCTTCCTAAGGCTTCACTATTCCCTTTCGAAGCATTCTTGGGGTTTAATTCTTGAACTCAGACACATGGGGTAATTTCACCCATTTGCTCTTTATGGCAGCCCAGGCCCGTAGTAGCTGCCGGAACGAAAAAGCCCCCACATAGGTCAACACGACACGACATGTTTATTAAATGGGTTGAGTTTGGGTTAAGCATTCTTGACACGTATATAATCCTGACACGACCATACACGACCCATTGCCAGTCCTAGTTGCAGAACTTTGGGAATTTTTTATTTTATTTTATTTTCTAAAGAAATTTTAATTTATAAATAATTATAAAAGTGGGCACCGCTCTTGCCACATCATTAATTTAACAGAAGATGAAATGGTCAAATTGAAGAAATGTGTAAATTGGTCCAATTTTAAAACGTTTGAGTGCAGGTTGACAAAATTGAAACTTTGTGACTCATTTCCAGAATGGCCCCAAACCTCCGGGGTAAAATGTTTTAGCCCTTTTTATTTTCATTGAAATATTTGTAAGGGAGTTGCTGTTCTGGGGGTCTTTGCCCCCTTTTTTCACCCAAAAAAATTTTATTTGTAAAGGAAAAAAAAAGAAGGGATATTTACATACCCAGTCATAATCAACCGAGCATATCTAGCATCAAAACGACTAGCACACAAAGGGGTCGTGTCAACCTGTGACATACCTAGCCAACCCACTAAACAACAAATGGAAATGGCAAATTCAGAGAGCAAACAAGGGGATTCAAACCCCTACCACTTCCTCCTCTACTAGAGTCTTATCTACAATGCTACTGATAACTTTGTGTTTATATGCTACAACATTTTATATTTATAATGTTTCTACAAGTTGGATTTCAAAGAAGTAGAATTTCACATGCATATCATTTGATATTTATATTTAAAACAATTACATGCTAACTATCACACAAAAATATTACATGTAGGGGCTTTTTCCTTCCAAAAATGGGCTAGGCTTTAAAAGTAAATTACCCCAAAATACCTCGAAAGGGCAGCAAAACCTTAGGAGATATTTTGGATAATCTTCACCAACGAGAATAATGGTGACCAAGTTTTTGGCATGCACAGATGGTCTTTCAGCAGCATGAGTGGCATTGGGGATGAGAAAAGAGAGAGATTCTTCGAGGAATTTTGACTATCTTCATTGCAAAAACTTTGAACTCTAGTTTTGCAAGGTAGAGAGAAAAGCTTTGCTCTCTGCAAGGGAAAGGCTCAAATAGCTTCACCATTCTACATGGCTTTTACTTACTTTGGCAAGCTTTTCTTCCCTTCTCCTCCCCCTCTCTGATTCCCCTTCTTGCAAAGATTGCCTCTGTCTACCAGGGGATTTGGGGGCTTCCTCCTTTCCGCGGCTGTGGGAGCTTCTACTCTTGGTTTGCGAACCAAATTCGACACCTACTGGTCCACTTGAAACATTGGTTCCTCTGGCTTGGGACTAGGAAAATCCTTTCCTCATCCTTTCCTCACGTGTGCTCTGTTTTCTCCAAAAGGTCTATTTTACCCTAAGCAAAAAGGGTTTTTACACTTCTTAGCTTGGGCTTTTACTTGGGTATTGGGCTTTTTTCTCTCTTGTGCTTATGTAAGATGGGTTGAGTCTCGAGGCTGGAGACCTTCCATTTCTCGATCCTAGGGTCATTGATTTATCTTGACACGTACTTGGGCCCATAGGCTTGTATTTGAGTGCTAACGGCACACTCGGCATATTTTACCTTATCGCCCTTGGAAGGATTGTTTTAATTTTAGCATGAGTTAATCATATTTTGGCGCAAATCATAACATGATAATTTGTTTATTTAGCGTGGCATGTAGACTATAACTCGCATGGATAGACCCTTTTTTCCTTTTCCCTTATGTATTGTATTGGGCTGATAATCGCTCGGGCCCAATCCATGGATTTTTTGGGCCTCAACACACGCAAAACTAGTTTAGTAAATTACACATGTTTCTTTGCCCATCATAATCAATTCTCACATTACAGTTTATGGAAAAATTCTTCGAATAGTTCACTTTCTCTATTTTTTTTTCTTCTACATTTTTACCTCAATGCTACCACTTATAAAACACGTTGAAACCCACAAGGAAAATTAGCAACTCGACACGACATGTTTATTAAATGGATTGAGTTTGGGTTGAGCATTCTTGACACGTACATCTGACACGACACGACATGACCCATTGTCAACCCTAGTTGCAACTTGGGAGAATTTTTATTTTATTTTATTTATTTTAAATAATTATAAAAGTGGGCATTGCTCCTGCCACATCATTAATTTAACAGAAGATGAAACGGTCAAATTGAAGAAATGTCTAAATTGGTCAAATTTTAAAACTTTTGGGTGGAGATTGACAAAATTGAAACCTTGTGACCCATTTTCAGAATGGGCCCAAACCTCCCAGGTAAAATGTTTTAGCCCTTTTTATTTTCATTGAAATATTTGTAAGGGAGCTGCCGTAAAAAATTTATTTGTAAAGGGAAAAAAAAAATGGATATTTACATATATGGTTGGGTGAACTCACTCAGCAAATGTGTGCTGGGACTGGACATATCAATCAATAGACGCAGACTAATTTATTCATCCTCATGCTCATCTAGAGATAACTACTTTTGCTAAAGCACTTACGCTAACTTATTATGAAAGTGATGCACCTTAAAGGCTTTCAAGTCTACTAACAGAATCATTTACCAACCACCCCACGCCAACCAACCCAACAATTATTAAGCACACCCAAATACTAGTAGTATTTTCAACACACACTATACATACACTATACATACATTCATTGAGTTTGTTGAGTGTGGGAGGCTTCATCATTTTCTTCTTGACTTCCAACCAAAGCAAAGTTACCCTTCCTTTTTCCACCTCCTTATTATATAACACACTCTCCATCCATCCTTCCCTGCAAACACCAAACACACACAAAACTAAAAGCACACATATCACAGAGCAGAATATGGTGCAGTTGAGGGCCCTTAATCGTATTGTTTTGATGTTGTTGCTGGTTATTTTTGCCTCCTCCTCAGTTTGGATCAATTCAGCTTCAGCTTCCGCGGCCATGGAAAAAGGAGCTGTAAGAACTGTACAAGAAGATAAGGTCAGAGGGTTGCAGGGGATGCAGGCATGGGAAAGGAAGACATGGATGAATCATGGAAGCTTTCGTAGTCCCCGGAAGCACCTTGTCAACCCTACAGCTACAGCCCAGTTTCCATTCCAAGCTAGCCAACTGCCTGTATAGCTCATGTATATGCATAATAATTAATAATACAATCGCTTCAAACTTTAATTTTATTATTAATTTTGTCTGATCTGTATCTCTGTTATTTCTTCATTAGTCAACATAAACTTTTAACTTGGTGATCACATCCCTGCCTGCTCTGTTATTTATTTTTATTTTTTTTACCTCCCTCCTTCCCTCTCTTCTTTTTTCTTATTATAATTTTTTATTGGGGGCTCTTTTTTAAGTTTTTTTTCCTGATATTTCGGCTTATATCATTTAACTGGGTTATCAAAATTAAGGTGACAAATTGAAATTGAAGTAAAAGTTTAACTGGCTTATATCATTTCGGCTTTTCTCATGTGGAATTGTAGTTATATGGAATGATCAAAATTTATCTTTAACAGTTAATTTCTTACATGACCGTTTTATCGTAACTGAAATTTGGGACTCAAATCTTCAGTTACCTTTTTCTATGTTTGTTGGCTTTACCAAAATCCCCAAAAACACTTACAATTACAAATCTGGAACCAGATAAGTCAGCAGCTTAATTGGCATTTGCCCAACACTTATTATTGGGGATTTTAATAATTTATTACAAAGTAAGGGATTTTTGTAGAAATATCACCTGAACTTATACTTCAATTTCAATTTGTCACCTTAAATAAAAATTTAAGAGAAATGTCACCTTAATTTTTCAAAATCCATAATTTGTTATCTTACTTTAACACCATCCAATTTTCCATCCAATTTTAAGGGTATTTTAGTCTTTCTACTTTCAAAGGTATTTTAAAAATGGAAAAATCATTATATAAAATCTGTATATCTCTTAAAAAATTAAAATTGAAAACAAAAAATCTCAATTTCCCCCATCCCCTGTGCGCCATCGTGCCTCTAACCAACCCCACCCACCTTGTAATCCATTCCCCCTTCCCTCTTCACAACTCCTTCTCCATTTCCCTTCCCTCTCCCCGTCCTCCTCTCTCTACCATGGAACACACAAATTCCCTCAGTCAGCCCACCCAAACAAGGGAGGAACCATGAATTTATATAGGGCTGGGCTAAAGTTTTGTTTCTCTGGCTTCTTCTATATTATAATAGATTCTTCAATTGGTCTATAGAATTTAGAAACCAAACAAGTTCATTCTTGGCTTTGTGGAATAAAATACAATCAGTGTCTATAGCTTTATTTGTGGGAGTATATAGGTTACGTAGCTTATAAAATTTGCGAGGGGTGGGCTAATATATGTGGGAGTATGGGTACCTTATCATGCTCAGAGAGAGCGAGAGATAGAGAGGGGGAGGGGAGGTCCTGTGTGATGTGTTTTGGGGGCGGGTGGGGTTGGGGTGGGGGAGAAAGGGAGAGAGAGAGATCTTTTTTCTCTTTTTTTCCCTAGAAAATGGAAAGATTAAAATACCCTTGAAATGGATGGAAAATTGGATGGCGTTAAAGTCAGATGACAAATCATGGATTTTGAAAAATTAGGATGACATTTTTCTTAATTTTTTTTTTTAAGGTGATAAGTTAAAACTGAGGTATAATTTTATGTGACATTTTTACAAAAAAGGGGCTCTTCTAGATTATATTTTTCATAGTCGTCTTTATATATATATAGAGGTACAAACTGTTAACTCTCAAAACTCGGTTCTGTTTAAAGAGCATTGGCTACATGACCATTATTTCTATAAATTATTCAAACAAGCTTGGAAGTATTATTCTAATTCTAATACTAATCCTATAAGCTTATTTTCATTTTGTGCTAATAATCTTCTCTCATTTGGAAAATGGATAATCTAAAATATCAATTTTCTCAAATTCATCAACAAATGCATGTTGAATAATACTTCCAAAATACGTTGAATGCAATAATAATTCATTAACTAGAAGTCTAAGTTAAATAGACTTACAAGAAACAAAACGTGCAGAAAAACAAGCAACAACTATCCCATGACTAACAACTCCTAAGTCTATGGGATTCTCCAAAAGAATAGGTAAAACAAACAACCATCTTCCCAAAGAGAAGAGATTTATTTAAATAAAAAAACAACTTGAAACCTTAACACCCTCCCTTAAACTGATTTCTGCCTAAAATAGTTTAGGAATCAAACATCATCTTCAGTCCAGTGTTGATGCCCTCCTTTTAACTGATATCAGCTGCTTGGTCTTCACTTTTGTAGAATTCTAACTCAATTACACCATCTTTGCACAGATCACGCAAGAAATGGTAACGAACATCAATATATTTGCTTCTCCCAAGCATAACTGGATTCCTTGACAACTTAATATCAGAAACATTGTCACATAATATTATTGTTGGACCTTGATGCTGATGGCAAAAATCTTCAAGCATTTTCCTAAGCCAAATGGCTTGACAGGAACAGGAAGCAGCGGCAATAAGCTCAGCTTCAGTAGCGGATAGTGTCACAACCTACTGCTTCTTTTAGGACCATGAAACAACACTTGAACTCATCAAGAACACAAGCCCAAAACTGCTTTTTCTATCAGTAATATCACCTACATAATCACTGTAAGTAAAACCAAAGAAACTTGGCTTTTCTCCCCTTTTATAAAGTATCCCCAGATTAGTTGTGCCCTTTAAGTAACGAAAAATTCTCTTTGCTGCCCTGAGGTGCAACTAAGTTGATATCAGGTCTTGTTGAAGTCACGAGATACATGATATCAGGTCTTGTTGAAGTCAAATACGTCAGACTTCCAACAATATGTTTGTAAAAAGTGGTGTCTACTCTTACACCATCAGGATCTCTACTCAACTTCAATCCTATTTCAGTTCGTATTCCAACTGGATTGCAATTCAGCATCTGAAACCTTTCCAAAACCTCCTGGACGTATTTCTTTTGACAAATAAAAATAAGCATTTTACTTTCTTCTTCAACCTTAACATACGAAGTATGTTCATTTGGACACTTTTGAAAGCTTTGTTTAGCAAGATAAGCATCTATACAATTGCACCAAGCTCGTGGTGCTTGTTTCAAGCCATATAAGTCTTTCTTCAATCTATAAACGTTCTCCTCATAGCCTTGTTGCATATAACCTAGGGGCTAATCTACATACACTTGTTCTTGCAATTCACCATGTAAGAAGGCAGATTTTACATCTAATTGAAAAATAGGCCAAGAGTTTAGAGCAGCTAAAGAGATTAACAATCGAATAGTGTCTTGTCTTGCAACTGGGCAAACACTTCTTTGTAATCAACACCATATACTTGCTCGTATCCCTTTGCCACCAAACGAGCCTTGTGCTTGTCTTTCTCACCTTTCTCATTTAACTTGGTTTTAAAGCCCCATTTCACACCCATTGTTTTATGTCCTTTTGGCAAGTTAAAAAGCTCTCATGTATCATTTTTCATAATCAACTTAATATCAGCATCCATTTCTTCTTTCCATTTTGGATTTTTTACAGCTCCCTCAAATGTGATAGGATCATAATATGCAAATAATGCAAAGTGAGCAGTAGTATCATCATCAGAGAGTTCATCATTACTTACATAATGAATCATATAAGCTAGTCTTTTCCTGATACGTTGGTTTTCTGGTGGCTACTCATTTGATGTTGTAACTATGGAAGAATTTGGGGGGTTTTCATTAGTGGTCTGCTGCTGCATTTTAGTTCTATCTTCTGCTTCATGAAAATCAACTAGAATTTGCTACTGTCCAGCGCCTTTTTTAGTCCAATCCCATATTCTTTCCTCATCAAATACCACATCACGGTTGATAATTGCTCTTTCAGTAATGGGGTTGAACAATTTGTATGCCTTGGAGGGTTCACCCACCCCAAGAAAGATGCATTTCTCACCCATGTCATTAAGCTTCTTCCTCTTCTCATCTGGAATGTGTTCATATACTATGCACCCAAACACCTTGAAGTGATGTACTGGTAGTTTCCTTCCACTCTAGGCTTCCTCATGCGTCATGTTTTTAATGAAAAAAGTAGGACTTCTGTTCAAAATATGAATGGACCACAACACTGCCTCATGCCAGAATTTCTTCGGAACTCTCCCCTTAACCAGCAAGCTTCTAACCATGTTGAGAATGGTTCTATTCTTTCTTTCCAAGACACCATTTTACTTAGGTGTATATGTAGCTGTAATTGCCTTATAATGCCTCGCTCAACACAAAAAATCTTCAAACTCCTTTGGACAATATTCTCCACCATGATCAGATCGAAGAGTCTTAATGGTTCTTCCAGTTTCATTCTCAACAAGTGCTTTGAAGCTTTTAAATACATTAAAAGCCTTTGATTTTTCCTGCAAAAAAATACACCCATGCTTTTCGGCTAAAATCATCGATAAAAGAAACAAAGTATTTCTTTTTATCATTTGATACTGGTGTGATGGGGGACCACAAATGTTAGAATGCATCAACTCCACCAAATTATGAGCTCTCCAAGCCTTTCCTTTTGGGAACTCATCACGGTGTCGTTTGCTAACAACACAATCTTCACGAACTTTGGATGGGGGAGTGATCATAGGGAGAACTATCACCATTTGCTTATGGTGGAATGTTCTTAGCCCAAAAAAATTCAAGTGCCCATAACAGTATTGCCACAGCCATGTTGACTCTTGCACCTTCGTAGAGAGACAATTCTGAATGTTATTCTAAATATGCAATGGAAACATTCGATTTGCCGTCATGTGGACTTCTGCAATCAAACCCTTCTCAAGATGTTGAATTTTACAACATCCTTTTTGAATAATGATGGTATAGCCCTTCTCTTGCAACTGACCCATGCTAATAAGATTACTCTTCAATTCTGGGACATAGAACACACTAGAAATTGTTTGCACAATGTTATTACTCAACTGAAATTTGATATTTCCTTTTTCCCATAACAGAGATATTAGAATTGTTACCAAGCTTCACAGTCTTTTTAAAGGTTTTATCAAAATCAGAGAAAAGGGTCTTATTACTACACATATGATTGCTGCATCCATAATCTAAATACCACAAATACGATTTAGACTCCTCTTTGTCAAGAGTTGCAACTTTCTTCTTCTCAAGGTACGCCATCAAGAGCAGCTCATCTTCTGTTTCTGTAAAATTGGACTTTTCCCTTTTTTCTGCACATTCATACTGAAAATGGTCAAACTTGTGGCAGCGATAACAATCAATGTTTGATTTGGCAAACCTTGATTCTTGGTCAAGTGATCGATGGATATCACGCCCTCGATCTCTTCCTCTTCCACGACCTCTACTATGGCCTCTAAAAACACTAGACTCTAGTTTGTCCTGTACTTGTGCTGGCTTAATCCTACTGAAGATTTTGGATTCTTGCCTCCCTTGTACTGGATAGACCTCTTTAGAGGGGTTGGATAACCATGTTAGGGCACTATCCTTCTTCCTTGATAAATGCTCATCTAACACTTGTCCTTTTATGGCTATCTCCAGCTCACATTCACACCTGCATTTGCTACAAAGAACAACTTCAGATATAATAGGTGCCTTTGATCTAATCAGAGCTTCTTTGATAACTCTCCTGTTTTGACTTGGACCTATCTCCACTGTCAACTTCTTTTCTCTTTCTCTGGCCAATTTAGGTTAACCATATTGACATGAGGTTTGGGAAAAGGATCTGTATCAATCGTAGGAGCTTTCTCTGCTATGTTTTATTTTCCCGAGGCTAATGCTTCTTGGACAACATCCCTGAAAATGACACAACTGTTGGTAGTGTAATTCTAAGAGTTATACCACTTGCAATATTGTTTTCCCTTCTCCTCTTTTGTCTTCAGTAACCTGTGTCCAAGTGGTGTATCTATGGCTTTCTGAGACAACATTTCATCAAACAAAGTGTCCAACTTCGATAAATCAAAAGAATACACTTCGTTTGCTGGCTATTTATTCGGAATGAAACCTCTAGTGAAAGGTGGTGGTTTTTGATCCTTTGGTGGCTTGAGTAAAGCTTTATAGCTTATATGACCTTTTACTTTAGCCAATTCTGCCATAACTACCATAGTTTCCTCTATCTCTAGCTTTTCTTTTGACTCTATCTCTACCAAAGGTACTGAAGATGAAGGGGTCGTGTAGTATGTACCTTTAGAAGCATTCTTCTTATGTTGTTCTTCCTTCAATAATTCTTCATACTTGGTGACCTTATATGCTAGTTCTGTCAAGTCTCTAAACACTACTCCTTTGAATCTCTTTCTCAAGGAAATCCTCAGAGATGTCTGTGCCATCTGGATAAAGTGTCTTTCTTCTATAGGATTTTGCACTTCATTTTCAACTTTCTGAACCTGGTAATGAAGTTTTGAGCTGTCTCATTCTCACTTTGCTTAAAGTGTAGTCAGATCACTGATGGTGACTTCAGGCTGGATTCTATGGTAGCAATCATGAAAAGCATTCTCTATCCGTTCCCAAGTATGGATAGAACTGGGTGGCAAGCTGGTATACCAATACAAGGCTTGACCGGATACAGAATTCCCAAAAGGCTTGAGTTTTAATAAGGGGTTGTTCTTTATAACTATGCACTGAATAGAAAACCTATATATATGTTCAACGTATGAGGCATATATGTCTTCTTCATTAAACAAAGTAAAATTTGGCACCTTAAACCTAGGAGACAGGCACTTGATCGATTTAGGCTGGATAAGGTTTCCTATAAATGAGCCTTTCTCCTCTCCTTGCTTCAGGATCTACCATTTCTCTTATCATTATTTTCAATACCCCCATGTCATTGAGAGCATTGATAAGGGGTGGATTCTGAATTTGTGGTGGTTGAAAGTGACCCTTGCTGGATTAACTCTGAGAGGTCTTGGAATAACTTATTCCCTCTGTTCTAGTTCCTATTCAAATTCATTATTATTTCTCCAATCACCTCCTCTGGCTCTATTCCTTTCATAGAAATGATTAGCACCTCCTCTTCCTCTTCTGCCTTATGCCAAAGGAGGAAGTGGGTTAAGATCCAGCCTTTAAGGCTTATATGGGACCACTGAAGCTGGTTGTAGAACTGCTTGCTCTTATGGCTTACGAAAAACAGGGGGTTTGTTATTCAAATGCTGAACTGGAGGTGGATTAACCCTTTTAATATGAACTTGTTGGGGCTGAACTAGTGCAACTCATGCAGGCCAGAGAGGTAGATGAGGTTCATTTTGGACAGGATCTTCTTGGTTTAAAATGATTGCTACCCCCTATCCAGGATGAGCTTCCGCATTCCAAAAGTTTGTTGAATGAAAGGATCTGGTTGGTATGACCATTCTAGTCCTGGAGGAGTTCCATATGGAAGATCTAACTGTTCGATATGTTCTTGGATGCGCTCAAACTGGATGTCTAGCATGAGTTCGCCTATTCCTTGCATAAGTGCTTCCTTGACCTGAACGTCTTGCATCACTTTCATCTTAATCAACTCATTATGGCTCTGATTGGAGCGGTGCTTTGCCTGGTTCTATAGCTTATCGTGGATTTTGGCTTGTTCTTCCTGTATTCATATACCAACAATGGTTGTCAGAAATATTTTTATCTAGATATCCCATTGGGCGTGCTAAATTGTTTACCCTTTTTATATTTGAGCCTGTTGGAAGCTAAGTAAAATTCCCCATTGACCTATTGACCATTAATGGTCTTGAGAATCAACTTTCTTTTATATGAGCATGCCACTGTTAGCAATTAAAACTCTAACATATTTGAATGATTTTATATACTTGCGCCCCAAGTAATAGACTTTAAACAAACAATTGTGATTTTGGGTGGGGAAACCTCTCAAGAGAGTTTTGTTCTATGCCTCAGACTAGTGAGGACTTCACAATATATCTAGATAAAAATGGTAAGTAAAGCAAAATACACGAATCTATGAAGGATATACCAAACTAGTCCAAGCAGAACTGCCTAGAACACAAAGCGTAAAATGAATTGCTAAGTCTAGATAGGCCTCAAAGTTTTAGATTTTGACTTATGCTTAAAAATACTATCACAATGATGATTTTAGTTTAGGCTGACTAGATCCCTTTTGCTTGAACTGGATGTTTGTACACCGAAATTGCACATTAGCACCTTCAACCAATAGAGATTTAGCTGGAAATTGATCCCAATGTTGAGATTGGTAGAGCTATAAACAGGTTAAGCCGTGTGGAGGTAGAAAAAGTGAGCAGAACTGCAAGTTGGTACCTATTCTGACTGATTTTGAGTGATCTGATACCTTTTAGACAATTTTAAGACATTAAGATGTCTTTATAAATTTTGTTGAGTTTTTCATGTGATGAAATACCTGACTTCTGCTTGCTTTATCTAATTTGCTAAACCAAATTTGTAAGAGAAATTAATCTTTTTTGAGTTCTGATTGGAATACCTTGTTTGGATTGCAAAAGAAATCTTGTTTTCTCGTTGATTGTCTCAGCTTTTCTTTGAGCCGGATTGCTTCCTGAAGAAGATTGCTTGCTTGCTTTTGGTTGTTGCCATATCGTAAGATCTTTGGTAAGTTTTGAATTGATTGTTTGTATTTGGTTTATGTTTTATTGGTTAGTTGGTGTTAAGGCCCAAAAATCCAAGAGGCTAAGCCCAAATTTATTCTTGGCCCAACACAGATAAGAGGACGCAAAAGAGGCTCAATCGAGACAAAAGAGAATTTGTAGGATCCGCCAATACAAGCTACAAGCCACGTATCATGCCAAACAAGCACATACAAAGGGGCCAAGAGCATGCCAACATTACAAAACCACGCTCACATATCCCTTTGGTGTTACTTGGCCCAATTATAGCCTATCACGGCATAATAAAACTCAAACACAAGCATAGGCATCATGCAAGAAAAAATATTATTCTAATTCCAAGCCATGCCACGAGCTTAAGTTGGCCCAAGCCACAAAATTAACCAGGGCTTACTGAGAAGGTTGTGGCATGGAAGGGAACAAGCAATCTCAGGGCCCATTGAGGGTTCGAGGAACGCAAGTTTTAAGCCACTTGGGGGCATTAAAACTCAAGCCCGTTCCTAGAACCCAAACACATGGGTTAGCATGAGAGAGAAGAGAAAATGGTCTCATACTTTAGGAAAACATCTAGTGCCCTACCATAATACTTAGCCCAACCCACATCAATAGAATGCCCAAAATTAACAAAAGCTTTTTCCAGCAGTTTGACGAAAACCAATTAGAAATAATAGGCCAACAACCCAATGTTGCACATAAGCCCAGCCCAGCGACTTGTAGAAAGCTGGAGCCGTGCTCCCTCCTTGTTAGGACTCCAAGATGGTCAAATAGGAAGCCATGACAGGGACCAACAGAAATCCATGAGTGTAGGAAAAAGACCCAGCGGGCAAAAGCTCCATCTATTTTCTTTCCCATTGCAAGCTCTGTTTTGAAAAACGTTGAGAGAAAGCAAGTGGCACCTCACCCTTATGGGGAGGTCCAGCTGCGTCAAATCCTTGGAACCACAAAGGGATCCTTACCCACGCACCTTGAGAGAAGAATTTCACCAAAATAGGATTAAGTGGGGAGCTGCCAAAGGAAAAGGAAGGAGAAGACCATATGAAATTAGGGTTCTTCATGCCTATAAAAGGGGGCCCTTCTACCCAACAAAACCACCATTCGGAGCTTGGCCAAGCTTTGTCAAGCATCTGAGAATTTACTCAAGCCACCCAATCTCCTTCTTCGTTTGTTTTCTCTTCTTCCTTTAGGATAGAAATCGTTCTAGTTCTTCTCTGCCTTACTTCAAACTTTTGTTCTCTATAGAAAATTCATGCTTCTCTTTCTCTATCTCAAATTGCTAAACTTGTGAAAGCTTAGCTCCCATGTCATAGACTCCTCAAGCTAAGCCATTAATCGATTTATCATGTTTACTTGGCCATTGGTGAAGAGAACCTAAGAGTATTTTTGTAAAGTTTCATCAGACTTTTCGAAAACTCTTTTGGGAGCTTGATTTCGAACTCAGATACTTGGGGGATCTTTCTTTTCTTTTTTTTACGGCAGCCCAAGTCCATTCATCAAGCTGCTGGAACAAAAGTACCCCTACAGTTGGTTAGGTGTCTGTTCTCTAGTCCAAGTATTCTTGTATTTATAGAAGAAAGTGTGATGATGAATAGTCTTAGATCTTTTCGATTTTGGATTAATCCCTTATCAATGCACGAGTGGTAAAAGATTGTCAGCCAGTTTCTTTGATGATTTTTGGCTCCTTGTTCATTAATGCTCTTGAATGTCTCCTAATCGTTGTTTTTGCAAAAACACTGAACTGAAGTGAACAATAATGCCTAGATTCTTCCAACGTTAGTCCCATAAATACAAATATCCTGGTAGTTGCAAGAAGTCCGGCGATATTGTAATAAGTAGTTGTGATTTCCAACTTAAACAAGTCTGACTTCACTTTCCAGCTTTCATGGTCATCAAATTTATTTGAAGTCTAGTTACCAACGGTGAGGTGTCATTCTGACATACCTTAATAGTTAAGAATTGTGAACTTGGGATCAACTAATTCAAATAATTTGATTCTTGGGATCAACTAATTTATTTAATTTAATCCCTCTTTTGTTGAATAGTACGGGTCATTCACCATTTTTTGTAAATAAAGAGAAGTAAAGCCAACGTTTATTTCGGGCTAGCGCGCAGATTTCAGGCCCAAATAGCAATTAATCCACAAAGAGTAAGGTGGGGTATTTACAACTTATATTCCATTACAGAACATAATCAAATTCCAGATGCAATTTGGTGATACTTGTCATCTTTGTCATGCAAGCAGCTGGCACTGCAGAACTATCTACTTACGCATCCACATCTCCTAGTACAATTGCATAAGAAATAAAGCTGCTGTAAGAAATATGAAATTCTGAGAACATGGCTAGATTGCATTCATTCTTAAGGTGCAACTCTGACATTATTGTCATGATACATAAAGAAATACATATATTCAGGCAATACGATAAAAATTGAAAATTAAAATTATACAATACGAGAGCGATGGTAGTGACAGTGAGAGCGAGAATGAAATGGTAAATTTAAGACCATTAAGGTCCAAATATGAAACAAGTTACCGGAGTTTAAATGCCAGATGCATTACATTCTTCTAGGAGATTGAGAAGGTTATGTTCAGGGGCACTAAGAGAGGGTAAAATCATGCGATTGGTTCGTTTTTGTCTTGGTTTTGTCCCAGAATCTTCAGAATCAATAGATCCCCCTTCCTTCATCACTGGCAAGTCACCTCTCCTTGGCACAGTTGCTGATACTCGCTCCTTCCATAGTCTCCCATCCTGAAGGTCAAAGAAGCTATATCAGCATTCTATATATAACAACAATGAACAAATTTTGAGTAAATATAAACAAATTAATGGCAATCTTAAGCCATTTCTACATTTATATCCACACCACTTCTACATTTATATCCAATGGTACGCATGTGATTAGGAGAAGTCAATGCTTATATACAACACACTTTATCCGATAAATCCACAGAAAATGGCAAAGACCAAAGACTTCACAGCTGCCTGTATGGCCAGAGAAAATGTTAGGTACCCTCTCTTAAATAGGCACAAAGTTTTTCTTCTAGGCACTTCTTTGTCCTACCGTATGTTGGAAGCTAGTGACAAAACATCAACAGAAAAACACTCAACATGGTTCCGCCATACCAAAAGTAAATGTTTCAAGCAAACCTTACCCAGCAGCACTTAAATTAATACTACAGTTATACATCTGACATAAGGTATAGCGATCCAGACACTTAAACTACAAAATAAACGAGTATGGGTTTGCTAGGTAACACGAAAAAAACAGGTTTTGGAACAAAATATCTTTGTGGGATTGCTTCACAGAAATCTTCTTGTGTGATTTTCAAGGACAGAGAGAAATATTTTCATTCTTTTCTAATTGTAACTTTCAAGAATAAGGGAATCTCCGTCCTCCATACATACATATAGCATCACGACATATTTTTGCACGCCACATAATGTCTTAGTATCACGACATACATAGGGATCAGAGTTGGAAACTTTTACAACCTTAAACAACATTTCCTGAATCTAACACTGAAAAAAATTTCAACGCTCAGGCAGCCAAGGTTTTCATCCAATCCAATCAGCACAAAATAGAGACTGACTTCAATTATTACCATCAAACCTACTTGGACAACATGCAATGTCATCCGGAAGCGGCTTATTGGTAATCGTAGTTGACACGGTTAAAAAAATCAATTTCTACTTCATGCCATCCAAACCAGCTCTAGCACCCTATATTGCTAACTTATAAAGCGAAAAATTCTTTAATGGAAGTCAGGATTTTATCTTACATTAAGAATTGAAGGTTCAGGTAATGGGCACTGGATTGGTCTATCATTGTTGAGAGGCTCGATTGGATGTTCAACTGGCTTAAACTCTACTGCTACCTCAATCCCATGAGAAGCGGTGATGGGGGCAGTTGCTATACCTGTACCCTCTGAATTTGGGGGCAATACTTCCCTCTCATCCTGCAACAGATAGCAAATTACATGAAATTCTGAATGCACGTATCAAAGCCATAAATTCCATTGCAATGTGTAGCACAATCAGCAAGCGGCCGAACTTAAAATCTGTTGCTGTTAAGGAATTCAATGTAACTCACAGAACATTGTAAATTGACTTTGCACTACCAAAGAAAAAAGGTAAGAAAGAAAGAAAAAGAGGATCAATACCAATAAGAAGAAAGCAAACCACTTAAATTAATCACAGGCCTTGATGGTAACAAAGATTTTTCCCCAATCAGTCAAACAGAAATCATCGGTCATATGATTTATTCAATAAATAACAGAATAATGAAATTCAACAAACTGCTGACACAGTAGCTTTGCAAAAACTAATCAATATATTTCAAGGATCAAAGGGTTCATAACCCAAAACCAAAAGAGTCGAATTCGAAGAAATGGTATTTCAAAATAAACATATCCAAAACCAAAAGAAAGGGTCAGATCCTGAGAAAAGTTCCACAACAGAAGACTAAATCAAACCCCATTTCACAAATTATAGAAGCAATAAATAAAAAAAGTCAACCCCAGTCAAAATAAGACAATCTAAAATATCTAATACCTACCTCAAAACGATTACAGACCCAGCAAAAGGAACAACAATCAGAGAATTGCAAATACAAGAACACATCTAAAAAAGTGCAAAATCAAACATTTTGAAGAACAAGCCAATTATTGAATATAAAAGAGAGAGCAGAAGAGAAGAGTTCTTACGATGGCACTCTGGGTACGTCGATGAGCAGCTCTGCTGACAGAGAACCTTGAGAAAATACCCACCATAGTTTTTTTACTTTAGCAAAACTAAATTCACACGAAACGGTGTTATGATATTGGCTTTATTTGTCCAACCAACTACTTTCTCTCTCCGTCTCTCTGTCTCTCTGTCTCAACTCTCTCTCTAGAGTACATACACCCAAATGATGCTCGACCACAAGGGTGTCTCAATCTTTGTTTCTGTCCCTTTTCTGGGACCCTGTTAAGCTGTTTCTCTCTCTAGAGTCCAGGTAGAGAAAGTGATGGATAGAGAAAGTTCGGGTACCGTAAGATATATTTTTTTTTTAAGGCCAGATTAGATGAGGTTGCTTGGCGTAATGGGTTTTGTCCGTCTGACATTTCCCTTTGTCTTGCTGTAGTAGTTATTCGCTTTGCAGTCAGTAGATAAAAGGCTGTGAACGAGAAGAAACAAGTGTTGGAGAATCTTGAAATGGAGAAATAAACTTTTTTTTTTTCTTTTTCACAGGAATTACAACTCAAGTGAAGTGGTTAAGAACATTTTTTTCTGCCCAACAAGGAAAGTCAGTCTGAACAAGAATGGGACCCATTTACCAAGCTGCCTAGAAGATATGATAGAATAAGATTATACTACCATGTTAATTTGTCATACTCTCATTCGAAATTTATCACTTGTCATTTTTCAAAACAAGTAAAGGTTTTTTTACGGTGGACAAGAAACCCATTATTATCCTTTGAAATAAAATTAAGAAAATAAAAAATCAACAAAAGACAGAACAACCCACCCTGACTCATTCTCTTATGCGCATATCTAAAAAAGGTTGAGGTGAGAGATAAGTGTTAATGGTAATTGAATAAAATTGGACCCATTTTCAATGCTTATGAGATCTTGCAGGTGGTTCCATGGGTTCAAGACACCTTGCAGTTTAGTGAGAGTGAGAGTGAGAGAGATAGGAGAGGAGAGGGAGGATGGGCAATGCTGGGTAAGGTGTTGGGTCGGGTGTGAGGTGGTTTAGGCGTCTTTTATGTCCCTTTCTGTCTTTTTCGGTTTATTTTTTCTTTAGTTTTAATCCAACTGTAAAAACTTATATTTTTTAATATAAAAATGACACATGGCAAGTTTTGAATTGGAGTATCACAAGCTAATATGATGATACAGTCCTATTCTATAATTTCTCGCTGCCTAGGGACGTTGTCCTCATGCTCAAGGGTGGCCCCAAATTTTTTCAAAAACAAAAATATACATGTGTCATAAGCCCATCCTAAAATTAAAAAAATATATATATTAAAAGCAAACCCTACACATATGTTGTCAATCCAAGTGGTCCTATATCTTCTCTCTCATTCTCTTTTGGCTATTGGGCTTCTTGTTTCTCTCTCTCTCCTTGCTACCCGACAATAGCAAGTTTCTCCCTCTCTTTTTTTGGGGACAAATTCTCCCTCTATTGGCTATATCTTCTATTATCTTGGGTGGGCAACTTGGCAACAACATCTTCTTCCCTCCTTTTGTCAACAACAAGTATTATTATCATTCTCTCCTTTGCTATATATCTTTAATTATAGTTTCAATTTAAAATTGAGTATTCTAGGATTTAATTAGGGATGAATTATAATTTTGGGATTTTGTTGAAATTAATTAGGGCTTTGATTAGAGATGAATTATTCTAGGTTTTGATTTGGGATTTTGTTAAAATTAAGTATTCTAGGGTTTAATTATGGATGAATTATAATTTTTTGTTTGGTATTGTTGAGATGCTATTATGATAATTTGTTTGATTTTTTGTTGGTATGCTTGATTGAAATTCTTGCTACATATTATTCATAGGCTATGCTTTATTATGTCGAATCACAATCAAAATCCCAAGAGATCAAAGAATTTGTTGTCTTTTTTTTTAAGAAAAAGAATGATGAGTCATCATCTAGTATATTGCCTTCTAGCACTTCTTTATCTACTCCAATATGTGATAAGCAAAATCTTTCAGAGTCTCCGAATGTCAAGCCTCCAGTTGAAAGAGTTGAATCTCAAAGAGTCAGTGATGATCATGATTTTTGTTGAGGCCCAAAAAATCTAGGGTTGGGTCCAAATAAATTACAGAGAAGAATATCGATTTGGGCACACGAAAGTTCGTCGTACACACTCGCACGAGTCATGATCCACATGTCATGCCAAACAAATATGTAATCCGTCACGCTAAGAGTTGTAACGAGCCTATAAAATGCACTGGCTCTATGAACCCATGCTAATTATCTCGTGAAACGTCGTTTTGACTCAACCATAGTCCTTTACAAAACGATAAAATTCGAGCATGCCAAACGACATGCAATGCCAAGCGGAAAACCCTTATTTTGCACCTAGCCACGCTACAAGCTTCAGTGAGCCCAAGGCAAGCAAATGCCCCACTTGAGTGGGTTGTGGTATGAATGGTTATGAGCATTCATGAGGCCCATTGATGAGCCAAGAAGTGGAAGTTTTGGGCCGCTAGGGAGTCCCAAAACTCGAGCCCATTTCTTGAGCATAAATATATGAGTAAGCATGAAAGAGAGAAAAAAGTGGCCAATTACTTAGAAAATCAGCTCGTTACCTTAGAAAATTGGCCCATCACCTTAGTGAAAATAGTCCATCACTTAGAAAGTTGGCTCATCCCCTTAGTAAACTAGCCCATCACCTTAGGGAATGACCCAAGTGACTTGGAAAATATATAAAAGTCTCCAGCACATGGCTATAGACAAAACCACGATAGACCACCTAAAGAACCAAAAGGTATTGCTTGCGTAGGTTGCTGGGAGTCTCCAACACATGGCCAAAGACAAACCCAATATAAGCCATCTGAAAAATTAAAAGGTACTTGAGCAAAACGCCCTTCAGACTAACACCATTACCCACTCCTTTCTCCCACCAGTTCTTGCCATAAAATGAAGGAGAAAAGAAAGAGAAAATGTAGCCTAAAATAGGAGATGGTCATAGGGACAGCTGCGGGAAGGCTCTAGAGCCTCCAAAAATCTTGTCCCCTTGTGTTTGGATTGAGGAGGATTTCACCAAATGGGGATGAATCAAAGGAAGAGAAGAGAAATGGAGGAGGAGACTTGACAAATTTGGGAGAAATCAGCTAGGGTTTCTTAGGAAGAAAAAGCTTCTAGCGCCTATAAAAAAGGACATCTCCTACCCATCATCTTAACCAAATCCACAGAGAGCAAGCATCACCTCTCATCCCTGGAACCCTTCAAGTTCAAGCCCTGTTCCTCAATTTCTTCCTTTTTTCTCTTCTGGCAAGCCACTCCAGAGCCTGACGAAACTTTCATCAAGCTGTCGGAAATTTGCTCAAACCATCCATTTTTCCACCCTTATTTCTCTCTCTCTCTCTCTCTCTCTCTCTCTCTCTCTCTCTCTCTCCCTTCAACAAATCCTCTCAAAATTCCTTCTCCCCTTACTTTGAACCCCTATTTCTCATAGGAAATTACAGCCTCTCTCTCTCTCTCTATCTCTCTCTCTCCCTCCAACAAATCCTCTCAAAATTCCTTCTCCCTTTACTTTGAACCCCTATTTCTCATAGGAAATTATAGCCTCTCTCTCTCTCTCTAATGCTAAACTCACGAATGCTTAACTTTCATCCCACAATCTTCTCAAGCCAAGCCAAATATTTACCTCTAAGCAACTGTTGGTTTTGTTAGTGAAGGAGACTAAGGTGTTTCCTAAGGCTCCAGGAATCTTTCAAAGCACTCTTAGGGTCTGATTCTTTAACTCAAATACAGGGGCAGTTCCACCCATTTTGCTCTTTACAGTAGCCCAGGCCCATCTGTAGCTGCCGAAACGAAAAAGCCCATATAATTTTAATATCAATTATCTTGAACATGATCCAGGATTACGTCATCTAATAAGCAAATATCGGGTGAATAAACAAGATAATGTGTGAAGTAAGGCTCATTATGTCCCCCCGACTAGGTATATCTTTTTATGTTTATTAATGAAATTCACTTGTACCGTTGAGTTTAATATGTTAGTTTTGCCCAACCGGCTTTTGAATCCTGAAACCGCTACTGCTCATGCTGACATCATCAACCAATATAAATACAAAAATAAAAATAAAAATTTCTATAAATACCTAGCCATGTTCTTCATTTCCTATACCAAAACTTTATATAAATTCCTCTCCTCATATCTCATGTAAATAGTGCTTGTCTTTACTTGCTATGGCAATAGGTGGGAAAGCAAAATTAAAAAGGATAGGATAGTCACTATTCACGTGAATAATGTTTGTTCTTACTTGCCCTTGCCCTTTATCATAACTAAATAGGTGGAAGTGCTCTAAACCCGTATCTCTTACCACTATTCTCAGCCACACTCACCATCGCATAAGAAAAGACAAATAAGTGTGTTTTCTTTTGGGTTTTTTTTTATGAGCACTGGATTGGTTGTTGGGTTTTTTTTAATTATTTTATTCTATGCAAAACATGCTGATATTATATGGGTTTTTTGATGCATTGGGTTTTTTATATAAAGAATATTGGGCTTTAAAGGCGGTGGCACAATGGTAATAAATGGGATCTTTTAAAACATGTTTTATTGGTTTGGATCCGGATCCTCTACTCTGATTTTCTCTCTGCCATGATTTGCTTGATTTTTGTTTTCTACATGCCATCTCATTAAGGAATTTAAATTGGACACATCATCCTTAAAATAGAAACCCAATTTAGTCCTAGTTAAAAAGGGGGGAAAAAACCCTACTTTGACTAACGCCTAAACTTAACGTCCCTAGTAGTTTTTTTTCCTTCTTCTTCCTTCATTGTTGTTTCCCTCTTTTCGCCAGGGCGGCCGACAGAAGGAACTTTTGGTCCTTCTTATTTTTTGAGTGCAGGTCGTGCCACCACCAAGCCCCGAATTTGGGCTTGAATGGAATGTGAGTAGATGGATATGTTGCGTCCGAGATCTGACTTTAATCAAATGATTGTTCAGCCGATTAAGGAACCTCCTCACGACCTAGGTTCTTTCACTATCTCGGGGTCAAGGCTTTATTTGAGCGACCAAATGATGTGGAGTGGGTGGAGATGAAGATTGAAGGTGAAACGTAATGAAACGAAGAATAAGTACATAAAGTAAAGGTGCTTAAACTTACATGTAATCTAAAGAAAAATGCATAAAGTAAATTGCGAAAGATAAATAACGTAAAAACGAGAATTAAAGTGTTATAAAATGAATCAAAGCGATAAATAAAGTAAGAACGAAATGAAAGCAATAAGAACAATAAAGTAAAATGAACTTGAAATTAAACTTAATTGAAGTGCGATAACGATGAAAAGTAAAGCAATTAAAATAAACTTGAATTTAAATGACAAAAAAATATAAATTGAACGAAAATTTAAACTTATACTAAGAAAATGAAGAACTCACTACACTAGGTGCATGAAAAGTAAAATCCTAAGTCTAGGAAAAGAAAAGTGCGAGACGAAAAATAGGTTTGTCTGTTTGATGTTGTGTCCCTTCTGTCTTCGTCTGGTGAGGTTTTTATAGGGCATTTGTCAGCCCATGGGCTAGCCATTGAATGGCCAAATGTCAACTCTTTTAAAAATCTTTCCTTTTGAGGCCTCTGAATTCGTGGGATTACATTGGTTGAAATATTCTGATTGCTTGATTCTCTCTTGTTTTGGAGTATGTTGAACTATCATCAATCTCCTTGATTTGTTTCCTTGTGAGGCCTCCATCACATTCACATTGACCTCTAAAAATCTTGGGCGTGAATCCGTGGCTTGGGCCTTGACCTCTGAGATTTCATCTTGACATCTAGTGAAATCTTGTGCCCCTTGAGTTTTTAGAAGTTCTAGAGTTGGCTTACCATCCGTCGACCATCCGCCAAGATGGGTGGTATAGGAACTCCAAATATTTGGATGTTGGGGTTGGCCCTATATTTGACTATATTTGAGTTCTCAAATATTCGAATATTGGGAATTCGGTAGACATACCTCGTGCCGAACTTCAACTCCCTTGTCCCAACTTTGCTTGCCCAAGCTTTTTGTAAGAGGGGTGGCCGACCAAGGTATTTAAGGAGTGCCCGCCCAACTTTTTGAGAATGAAGCATTTGGCCACTTTTGTAATGATATGCTCGGCTACTTTTGCAATGATATGCCCGGGCACTTTTGTAAAGGGAAGCGCCCGACCATATTTTGAGAAGGCACCACGACCTTTGAAGAAAACACCTCGGCTGCATTTTTGAAAAAACACTTTGGCCACTAGGAATTCTTCGGCCGTTAGGAATTCTCGGCCGCTAGTAATTCTTCAGCCGCTAGGAATTCTCCGGCCGCTAGGAAATCTCGCCCGCTAGGAATTCTTCGCTTAGGAATCCTCGCCCGCTAGGAATTCTCCAGCCGCTAGGAATTCTCCGGTCACTGGAAATCCTCACTCGCTAGGAATTCTCGCCCGCTATGGATTCTCCGGCCGCTAGGAATTTTTGGCCTTTAGGAATTCTTCCTTGGCAAATTGAGTGAATTTTGACCACCCCCAAACAATTGTTAATTGAGAGAGTTTCTAGTCGGATTTGAAATCAAAAGGAGAAGAGATAGAAGACGAGAAAAACGACGTATGCATGTTTGTGTTGAACATATTTTGCTATTAGTATTTTGGCCTTCATAGTAATCAGAAGCATTTGTCCCCAAAAAAAAAAAAAAAAAAAAAAAAAATGAAGTAACAAAGTCTTCTCCATTTAAACCAAATTGAATCGTAAGACTCAATTAAGATAGAAAGCCACAGTATTTTTGGTGCTCAAAATATGTTTGATTGTTGTGAACCACTTAGATTGGAATTGAAAATAAAAGGGGTATTTTTCTTTGATGGCTGAAATAAAATTGGTGTTTTTGAGTTTCAGAACTGAGATTAGTTGAATCTGATTTCTAAAGAAGAACACCAACGACTTAGCTTCTATCTATTTGGCAAGAATGTATTTTTATTTTTATTGTTGTAGGTGATGTGGCAGTTGTTTTAACCTTTCGATTTTATTATGTTGATGTGGCAGTCTTATTTTAAAAGTCAAGAAAATCCTAGTATCCTTTGCTCTAATTTTTTTTCTCTATGATTTTAGACGTGCCACCTCGTTTAAACAAAAAAAAAAATCAATGATTATGGGCCAAGTTGGCATTGCTGTGCTATGAAAATAATAGCTATCAAATTTACTGTGTGATAAATTAGCTGTGAGAGAAAGCAGTTTGACATTTGGTAAATTGTTTGTTAAAAGTGTTGTTGATACAATAATCAGTTTCTAAGTGTTTGGTAATTTTTTTTGTGAATGTACAGTGAGTTGTGTATAAAAAGGGCATTATGTTGAAATGACTTTTGTGTTAAAGTGTTTGATAAAAGGAAAGCACTTTCACTTGCACTTATATATATATATATATATATATATTATTAAATATGTTTCAATCACACCTTAAAAATTATTTTAATTATAAAATAAATTAAATATTATGGTGAAAATTAAATATTTGTATCCAAATGCTCTAAACTAATTAATGTTTCAAGTTAAATCCAATATATTCCATTAAAAATAAATATTATGTCAAAGAAACAAAGAAACAAAAACAAGAATGGGAAAAAAAAAAATTAAACAAATAAAAACCAACAGCAACAACTATTGAAGTTAAAACCCTAGAAATTAAAGAGAGAGTGAAGAATGAAATTTATAGTTAAAACCCTAGGAATTAAAGAGAATGAGGGAAGAATGAAATTGAGAAGAAATAAAAATAATATGCCTCCTACTTGAGTCTTGTGGCTTATCAGGAGTGTGCTTCAATTGATTCAACATGAATAAAATAATATGAAGAATAGAAAAGATTCAAGAGAAGGAAAACTTTGTGAAAGAGATGGCGTGAAGATGCGAAGAGATGACAAGATGAAAACAAGCGAAGAGAATAGATTGCGTGAAATAGATTGGGGTATTTTCGGAAGTTTGTAAATTTCATTAAACTTAGCACCTCTTCAAAACTAATTCCCGCATAATCAAAAAATGAAAGTACATAGCTGCTTTCCCTTATAGCTTTCTCTCACAGTAATTTTTAATAATAAGTGATTTTCTCATAGTTTATCAAACAGACTATGCTTCACAAAATTTTTAAAAAATCACTCATCACCCCAAATAAACAATGCCAAATGGGCATTAAAACTTGACAAGATATATTTTTTTTATAGAACAAAATGAAATATCTTACAAGTAGAAGTAAACGCTCTTTTAGCTAATGGTTCCTACTCAAATATGTTTTATACCTAAAAAATTTCCTCTCGAGACCCACTTGGAAGAAGCTAATCTGGAATATAAGGCCCTGTTTGGTAACATTTTAAGGGGTTGTTTTCATTTTCAGAGAATAAAAATAAGTCAAAAACACGTTCGGTGGCCCAAAAATAGAAAACACGGAGAATGTTTTCATAAAATGAAAACAAGTTCATGTGTACCTGTAGAAAACAGAAAAAAGTTATTTTCATTCTCATGGGAAACGTTTTCATAAAAATAACTCACATATTATTATTTCAAATTGTACTACTAGACACGTTTTCATTGTTTTTGTTTTATGAAGATGTTTTCTAATTAATTTACTAGAAGCATTTTTATTTCCTGAAAATGCAAATTTGTTTTCTTGTTTTCATTCTTTGAAAATATTCTAAGAAAACATTCTCCGATAACGTTATCGGACAGGTCCTAAAAGCCTGATGGGTTCAAAATTTGTGCCTGATAACAGAGCCCAAAACCAGGTTTGCCCTAAAAGCCCAAAATCATGATGCTCTCGTACTAAATAAAAGCCCAACTACAATAATGTATGGCCCAAGATGTCGGCCCAATAATCATAACAGCAGTCCAAGGCCGAAACTCATGACAATTAGACTTAAGTTCGAACCCGGAAATTTGTTCTTCGCCCTAGTCCAAGGCCAAGTAAAATTGTATAAAACCGACTTTGGAAAAGCATCATGAGGTGGATTTCAGGCAGTGTGTCACCGCAGAAACGCAAAAGGGTTGATACGACGTTTAGCTACATTTCGAAACTTGTGCACACAAATAGAACTTTTTGGAACTTGCAAAGGATGCGTGTGCAGAAGAATTTAACCTCAAATCACAAAGTTTTCTCCAAATGATGAAGGGTCGAGGTCTGGTTTGTCAGAGAAAAGGCAGCTTCTTTGACGAATTGGGCAGTGGCCGACTTTCTCTTTTACCCTATACTTCATTTTTACACACTCAACGTCTCAAACAAAATTACCCCAAAATGCTGCTAATTATTATTATTTTTTTTTTCTCAAAAGCAGACTCAGAATTTAATTGCTTTCTAATCACATAGTTATATCACCAAGAAAACTTTAAAGCTTGTTCAAAGTTTTTTTGAGCACCATCATTATAACCGTTTATATTAAATATAGGGTAATTATCAATTAACTACTACGAAGTTGTCCGTGTTTTAAAGTTCGATACAGTAAGTTTTTTTTTTGTCTCAGTCGCATTCGTAACTTTTAATCTCAGTATTAATTTCATATATTCGTTAGTCAATCTGTTAGGACATCTGTTAAAAGTTGACGTGGATCCATTCAGTGGACCACTTAACGATTCCCGCCAAAATGCTGATGTGTCCAGTTATCCCCTTTGGATATGGTATCTGAGAATGTTCTCCTCAATTTTTAGGGTTAGGTTGAGACAAATAGGATGGCCATGGTTTTTTCTCTGTAATTTATAGCGGGTGGGAATTTTTTTTTAGGGGTTGGTTTTTGAATTTTTTGTTGTTGAAATTTTAATAAATTTGTAAGGTCACGTGGTAGCTGAAAGAGGGGATAACTGACCACATCAACATTTTGGCAGAATCGTTAATACGGTGCCCACTGGATGGATCCGCATCGATTTTTAACAGAGATCCTGACGGATTGACTAACAAATGTATGAAATTGGTATGAGATTAAACGTTACAGATGCTACTGAGTCGAAACAAACTTGTTGTGTTGAACTCTGTAACACAGACAACTTCGTAGTAGTTAACTGATAATTACCCTTAAATATATAAACAAACAGCTATGGTTACCAGATTTTTCATTTGAGCACCATCTAAATCACCCAAATTTCTCATTTAAATCTTTGTTTTAGTGTATAATTCAAAGAGGACTTGAGAAATGAAATTGACATCCGAACTCTTCACCGAGCACGTCACTCATACAAGCACTCGACTTAGAACATACGACAATAACAACTCATCGGCCGAGACTGTTCCTTGGCCATAATCGCTCGACGAAGTCAGGATCCAAGGAGCTATTAATCATTCCATCCACCACACCAACACATCGCTACCATGGCAAGGAGTGACCGTGATAGTTGGCACGCCTTCGCAAAAACACACACCAAAAGCACGACCTTGTTACCAGCTTAGTCCGATCTTAGATTATTTCATCTCAAATAATTCATGTGTTAGACTGAAAAGATTTTACGGTCAACAAAATCAAATTCTTCTTCCCCTATAACCTCTACAGTTGAAGAACCTAAACTATAGTGGCAATGAGGTATGGAACAACTTCCATCCTTTTTTTGAGAGAGAACAATATCCATCCTTAAAAACGATGAACAATATACATCCATGAATCCAATTAGGGCATAGTCAAATACTATGAGTATGAAAGATATAATGACTTTATGTGTAACTGCAGTCTAATGCGAATAAGTTTCCATGGAGATGGAAAGTACAGATGCTAGAAATAATTTGTTTCTTTGATTGTAGTTAAATAACAACAATGAAACCAAGAGTGCTGATAAACGAACCCTAAAATTAATTGAGTACACCCTATGATCTAAGTACACCTTACTTTACTACCAAAATACCCTTGGTACACCCTTGTGGAAGCATATATTTTCGTCTCTAATCAGGGCACGCCACGTGGAAAAGAAGATTATCTCTTAAATTAATTAATTGAACCAGTTTATCTGGCCAATTAATTAATTGGGAAAAATATCTGAATTAATGAGATATTATCTTTATTTAATAAGATAATACCATTAATTTAGATATTTAATAAGATAATACCATTAATTTAGATATTATCATATTAAAGAGAAGATAATATCATTAATTCAGATATTATCTTCATAAAAAGAGATAATATCATTTAATTCAGATATTATCTTCAATAAAGAGAAGATAATAACATTAAATCAGATATTATCTAAGTCCGACTCGATCCCTACGAATTTGGGTAGAGAATAAACTCAGCATATTCTCTACGAAACCCTAGCCCCAAGGCTTCTATAAGTAGACGACCTCATTCATCATTCAAGGTATTTCAAAAAACCCACATCTAAACCTACTCCTAAACCCGAGAAAAATACCCGAAGCTCTCTCTCCCTCTCCACTCTCCATATTTTCTCCATACGGCTCCAGTCACCACACACGACTCCGGCCACCCGGTTTACACCATACATAAACTCCGTACCCTTTGCTTAGCTATTGTTTTCCTACAAACACTCGAACTAATTTAGGCATCGGAGGGCCTTTGGCCAACACCTCCCCTTGTGTGCTCCATTTACTCCAGTCTTTTTTACAGGAATCGAGGAAGAGAGAGAAGGAAGATCGAATTGTTGGATCTAGAAGCGAATCAATGTGAGTCAGACGCAGTCGACTATCTTTCCTCGCCAAACATTGGTAGAAGTCTTCGCTACAGCAGAGCGTTACGCATTATGGGATGACGACCAGATTGCTGCGAAGAAAGCCGATCAAGCGGTGGCGAGCAAACAAAGAGAACGGCAAGTGCAGATCACACCAAGAATGTGCTCCAAGGAGAGCTACACTAAGTTCACTATCCCGATACACCAGATCCTGGCCCAAGTAAATGACATGCCTTGGTTGAAGAAACCATCACCTTTAAAGGGAAACCCAACCAAGAAGGATACAAGTAAATACTGCACATTCCATGAAGGGCACGGTCATTACACAAATGACTGCTTCGCCTGGAAAAGACACCTCGAAGATCTAGTCAGAGACCGTCATTGCACGGAATTCGTCGCAATGGGGGCTATCCAGCAAATCAAGGATTGTGACGCTGCTAACAGTGAGCCTCCATGAAAAAGTCATATGGATCAACACGATCCTAGCTGACTCCAAGAGCTGGGCTGACCACCGGGGCGAAGAGAAAGATCAAGCAGGCGAATTTCGTCTCCCAAGCCGTCATTAGCTACCAAGTTATGGAAGACGAACCTTTCATCATCTTTCAATGGAAGGAAGGTCCAGTGCAATGGAATGCCCTTCACCTCCAGAGGTACTATCCGTGAAGCTCCTCATCTATCTGCTCGGCTCTAAGCAGGCAGCCAAGCCTCCATCACCTCCATTGAAGACAAATTACTTTTGATGTTACTCATGCAACTCATCTTTTTTGTTCAATAAAACAATGTAGTAACATAGACATCAGTACAAGTTCAAGCTTTTCTTTTCAATGGAATGTTCACAAAAGCAATCGACACGTCTCCGGACGTAGGCCAAACAAGCCACACTCATCGACACGTCTCTAGACGTAGGCCAAACGGGCCACTATCATCGACGCATCTCTAGACGTAGGCCAAAAGGACCACACACATCGACACGTCTCCGAACGTAGGCCAAACGGGCCACACACATCGACACGTCTCCGGACTTAGGCTAAACGGGCCACTATCTTCGACACGTCTCCGGACGTAGGCCAAACGAGCCACAACATCGACACGTCTCCGGATGTAGGCCAAACGGGCCATTATCATCGACATGTCTGCGGACGTAGGCCAAACGGGTCACACACATCGACACGTCTCCGGACGTAGGCCAAACAGTCACTTTATCACGTCTCAGTAGGCCAAACGGGCCACTATCACCGACACGTCTCCGGACGTAGGCCAAACGGGTCACACATATCGACATGTCTTCGGACATAGGCCAAACGGGCCACTCTCATCGATACGTCTCTGGACTTAGGTCAAACGGGCCACTATCATCGACACGTCTTCGGACGTAGGCCAAATGGATCACACACATCGACACGTCTCCGGACGTAAGCCAAACGGGCCACTCTCGCCGACACGCTCCATACGTAGGCTAAACATGCCACAACCCGAAACACTTAAGCAGTTCACAAGACACTATGCGAATTGACGTCCACCTTCCTTTTATGGGGTCCAGAGAACACTCCTCATGCCCACCGGCAGTCATCGAGTCTAGACCATTCTACTTCCATCTCGCAACATCCCGGCAAATGGCGACCACCAACTTCTTCCGGATACCGCCAAGAAGCAACTAGCGCCATCGCCACTTTAATCGGTCTTCGATCGCTAGTCACGATGTCAACCAGCCTGGTCCCACCTAGCTGGTCCTTGCCACGAAAAAGAGAAGATGAAGAAAAATATATGTGCTCGACTTACCTTGGGATGCACCGCAACTCCTCTCTTCCACAAGCAGTACAAATTCTACAAGATCTTTCTCAAGCTAGAAAGTAGAGAAGTTAAGTTTGCGATGTGAGAAAGAGTGAAGCGAAGCCCTGTATTTATACAAGTTGGACAATCCGGGTCGAGGAGGGATCGCAAGCTCATTTCTACTGGAAATCCAACTCCAACAACAGTCAGGAGCCTACATCAATCGGGAATCCGATCTGCAACAAGAGTCCAACTCACAGAAGAAAGCCCAAACACAGTTGGAGAGCTCGAAAAAATAATTTCATCTCCTGCATGCCACACAAGCGCCATGCATGAGGGGCATTTGTGGGAACATATATTTTCGTCTCCAATCAGGGCACGCCATGTGGAAAAGAAGATTATCTCTTAAATTAATTAATTGAACTAGTTTATCTAGCCAATTAGTTAATTGGGATAAATATCTTAATTAATGGGATATTATCTTTATTTAATAAGATAATACCATTAACTTAGATATTATCCTAATAAAGAGAAGATAATATCATTAATTCAGATATTATCTTCATAAAAAGAGATAATATCATTTAATTCAGATATTATCTTCAATAAAGAGAAGATAATATCATTAAATCAGATATTATCTAAGTCCAACTTGATCCATATGAATTTGAGTAGAGAATAAACTCAGCATATTCTCTACGAAACCCTAGCCCCGAGGCTCCTATAAATAGACGACCTCATTCATCATTCAAGGTACTTCAAAAAACCCATATCTAAACCTACTCCTAAACTCGAGAAAAATGCCGAAGCTCTCTCTCCCTCTCCACTCTCCATATTTTCTCCACACGACTTCGGCCACCACACACGGCTCCGGCCACCCGGTTCACACCATACATAAACTCTATACCCTTTGCTTAGATATTGTTTTCCTACAAACACTCGAACTAATTTAGGCATCGGAGGGCCTTTGGCCAACACCCCTCTGGTGTAGTCTATTTACTCCACTCTTTTTTACAGGAATCGAGGAAGAGAGAGAAGCAAGATCGAAGGTTGAAGGATCTAGAAGCGAATATTCTCTTGCGAGATTATTTGCACAAACAACCCTAATAAACTCTATCACACAACACCCTATTTCATATTCATGTTTTAGTTCAACAGTTTAATTAGTCAAGTGGTATTTTCTTTCACACACGACACTGCAATAGAGCTGCACATGAGGTGTCAGCCTATGTTTCTAGGATGGGTGGTAATCATGTCTGGGATCAAGCAAGTCCAGCATGGGTAGTGATGTAAACGATCTTATTCATCTTTAATAAATTTCCCTGATGTTTTGACCCAAAAAAAGGACATGCTAGTAGAGTTACAATTGTCAGGAAGCTCACAATCATCCCTCCTAGAAGAAAAGCCCTATCAACAACCCCTCATTCACCCAAACTTCCTTGGGTCTGCTTTTGCTTTTTCTGGGATCATAAGCTTATTTCATTCTCCACAAGTTTCCCAACATGGTTCTTTCGCTTCCTCAGTACCCTAAATTTTGTTGAACACTAACAAGTCTCATAATGGTTGGAATCAGGGAAGCATTTTTCTTGTTTAGGCCTTTCATTAGGATTGAATATGGTGAGTAGGGTGTACTTATTAAAATTATATTTGTTTTGCAATTCAATATATCTTTTTTGGTCATTTTATATTAATGTAAATTAATAATTCAATAAATATTTTGGTAGTAGGGTGTACTCAGTTAATTTTAGGGTTCGTTTAGCAGCACTCGAAACCAACTATAGATGCTAGTTTCTTGGGTAAAATAATAACAATAAATGAGAAAGAAAACCATTGTCATTGAGATGAGAAGAGAACTTTGATAATGGAGTGCATACGAACCTCAGAGAAAACGAAGAGAAATTTCCTTACTACTCATTTATTCTCCAAGGTTTTTTTTTTGGTTGAAATTATGTGGCATGTTTTCTTGCAATAGGTATTTTTAAAATGAAGTGGCGTGTTTAAATTAAAAGCCAAGCACATACTAGTAGAGAAAATCAAAGCAGAAGGATCCGAATCCACACAAGTGAAGCTCCCTATAAATTTTCTTTTGTTGCTTGTGGTAGAATCCTTGTCCAACTATATTTTCCGTTAAATAATAGAAAAAAAGAAAGAAGAGCAAATTATTGATGCTAAAATTGGTAAGGGAGGTTACCCTTTAAACCTTAAAAGGCATAGTTCCAGATTCCACAATTTAAACAAGCATTTCCTCAGACATAATAGACCCAAAGACAACCCCATGCACGCTCAATGCCATTATAATTTATAATTGATGTTCCCAAAAATAAAATATACTTTATTTGGATGAAAATACCACAGCATGTTACAATTTTCCCTCGCTCTTCACTTTAATTAAAAAGTAAATACAAATAAGATCCTAAGCCACATCACTCCGGCCTCACATATGGTGAGGAACTCATGTCTGTACTGTAAAAAGAATCCTCTGGTCCACCATAGTAGGTCTCCTCCTTCTCCTCATCCCACTTAAGAACCTCCCTTATGTACTTGAATGCCTCGTCAATAGTCACTCGTTCCCTTGCCCGAGCTTGCCACACAAAAAGCTTTCGACCTGTGATGGAAGCATAAAGATCTTTGAACTTCATTGCAACATAGAAGTAAGCTTGATGGGCCAGTGACTGGTTGTTGTGATGGGGCTTCACAGGACTAAAATCATTGAACCATTCGCAAGCGCTTAAAGGCGCCTGATTTACCTTGTCCTCAAAGAGATCATACTTGTTTAGGATTAATACAAAAGGGGTATCTTTAAAGCAAGGGTGCCTGACCATAGTCTCAAAGAGCTCCTTGCTTTGTATCATCTTATTTTTAAGTAACGCGCCGCTGCCACTGTTGTCTGGGGCAACCCACATCTGATCATAATCACTAAGAGCAACACAAAACACTACCACACGTACATCTTCAAACATTTCTACCCACTTGCAACCTTCATTCATCCCCTTGGCATTTACTCTTATAAGTTGGTATCTGTGATATCCAATACAGAAAGTTCATAAAACTTTGTATATTAAACAGTAATAGACAAAAAAATCTGAGTTTATATATGTGATGTAATGGAGTCACTGCATTAACTAAGTTTCAATAATTGTACACTGTAACCAATAAAAAGAGAATCGGTGGATTTAGGTGGTAGGCCACGAGCTTTAGGTCAAGTGGCATGTGATGGGCGGGAGTGAGGGTAGAAATGCCAAGTTCAAATCTTCGTGTAAGGAGAAAAAATGATGGTTTGAGCAGCCCTTACTGTTCGGTAGTTCGAATCTTCATCCCAAGTTCAATCCTACCAAAATATCAAATATTTTCTCCACACACCTACTTTTCCTAGCCCTTTCTTTTTTACAATTTCTGTTGCAGCCACCTACTAACATTCTCAAAATACAGCCAAACCCAAACCTTAGTTTTAGTTTTATTTTTCAAAAAAAAAAAAACTTGCAGATTTTCTCATGCGGACATTATTACTGTGCAGACGCTATGTATTTTCCACTACCCCTCCCTGCTTTCCTCCCTGTTTACAATGACGTCAACACGGTAATAATGTACGGACATCCGGATGAGAGAATAACTGTATTTACTTGAATGGCTGCCATTATTCAGGGCAGGGGCAGGGTGGGCAGGGGGGAGAGAGCGAGAGAGAGAGTATTTGGGTGGGTGGCAAAGGCAATAGTGCCACTCAACACTCAATGAGATAAGGAAAAGAGAAAGGTTCAAGCCCAATTGAGCACCCTACTACAGTGTTGTAAACTCAAGACATGCCATATTAAATAGGGCAAGCCAGGAGCTTCATATATGATCACACGCAGAACTGCTAATAGCCTTACTTGGTTAGAGGTGGGGGCGGAGCTTCAAGATTTTCTGTGTAGGTTTCAGACATTGGACTTCGATCATCCAGAGAAAATTCTATGAAAGCCAATCCATTTCCTTGAGTGACCCCTTCGGCATAAAGTATGTCTCGTTCTGAAGGTTCATACTCATTGCCAGATACCTCGACAGCCTGAAGAAATAAAACCATGTTGCTTAAACATCTAACACCTATACTCATTAAAACAACTAAATAATAAGATATTACCATCAGAAGATTTTTTTTTTTTTAATTAAGGTTATTAATCTATAACATGCTGAGATAACACTCAATACAAGAAGATTGGTTCTAATACCCACTATTTCAATCTACAGAGATTCCTAGGTGAAGATGACTCACAGCTCTTCAATTACTTGAAATCTTATTTCAAAATCATGTCAAATTTAGCACCGCATTGATGACATTTAGTTATGTGCATGCTGTGTGGCATGCGGGCATTAGTGGGCATGTGGCTTGAGTGCGTGGTGACATATCCATGTAAATAGGAAGTAGTTGAGTGTGCCAGGTGATTCTTAGTTAGAGGAAGCAGTTTGATTTGCAGGAAATAAACCATTATATTATGTTTGTTACAATTATCTTTTGAGATTTTCCATCACACATTTCTCAAAAATCTTCCTTGAAGCCCCATCTGTCCAAATTATCGTCCCTATCATGCAATCCATCTCAGTTTAAAAAAAAAAAAAATAATGCAATCTCTCGTGTAATTACATATTCAATGGCACAAACAAAATTATACAACAGACAGAGTTGTATTGCTTAACACAAATTGAAAAACAAGATGGTGAAATACAACGCTCAAACAATGGGACAAACAAGATTTGTACAACACCAAAATTTGGATTACCACACAAGTTAAGATAAGATGGTTTACCTGGCTTAGAAAGTACTCTGCAACATCTGGGAGGAAATGAAGCTCATCTCTTCTTTTATATGTTTCCTGAATAGCAGGATCCTTCCATACCTCTTCAACTAATGGAGCATACTCACGTGTTGCAGCAGGGAAGAATGCATCTAAATCTCCAGTAGCAATAATGTCTAGAAGCCAATCAGAGAAATGCTTCAATCTCGGGTTGATGGAGTAGACACATTGAGTAGTTTCATCGAGGTCAATCTCACCACCTGAAACAAGAATTCAATCAGATATCACATACTGAATTTACCGTAGTGCAGGAAAGAAAAGCTTCTCCATTTCACAACTGGGTTAATAAACATCCCTCTTATTCAGAAAGATTATCTTTAGCCTGAATAAATTGTGACTAAAACCTTTTATTTTATCACACGTGCAACAAATTATCCTCTTTAAGATGAAACAGTCATTACTAAGGATTGCTGGAATGGTTAAGAAAATAAGCTTTTCGTCCCTGGGGTATGGGATGAGAGTATCAGTAATGAGTTGAAACAAAAATTCTGAAGTCTGAACCCCTATAATGCTTTCCCCGCTGTGCCATTATACTATTCTCTTCTCGTTTACTCTTTGCTTTTCAACTACTAAATTTAGGGTTTTTTTTGGATATCAGCACCCAAGAGCCAAAAAAATTCAGAGCAGTCCCCAAGCATTTTTCTCTTATAATGGAGGGCCTCCATTGAATAACAAACATTTTTCAATAAGTACAATAATTTATTAAGAGAAGTACATCAAAGGAGAGAGGAGAACAAGCATGGAGATAATAGCTAACAGAAGACTCCAGAATAAAATGGATTACTCCCCCAATCAAGAGAAATCAAACTAAAGGGAATGTTCCTTAAATGTTTTGGTGAAGAAGCCAAAAATCCCTTCCTCCTCCACAAGAAATCCCCATTCTCCCTCTTATCTTAAAAAAAAACCTGCACAACACCACAAAGAACTAGCTTTCTTGTTCGAACTAATCACCAAAGCATCCTCCTCCAACAAGGAATAGCAACCTCTAGACAATGCACCCACAATACCAAATGATGTAGGGCATGGGTCAATGGCAGTCTTAAGATGATTTTACTGAAGTTTTGTGTTTTTTGTGTTTTTTAAATACAGAATTTTTTTAAATCTTAGTAGGTCAGACGCTCTCTATTTTAGGTCTTGTTTGTTTTGATCGAGGATTTTTCCTCTTGATTATCAATACAATGTTTCTATTAAAAAAAAAAAAGTAGAGTAACAGAAGTGAAACAATGAAAAACAGAAAACAGAACAAATAAAGATAGGTCTGGAATCACTCCAGGGGTTTTGGCTTCACACCAAGAAGTCTCCAATCTCTGGAAAGTAAACTTTTCTTAATATCTCAAATCTCAACTCAACTCCCTAATGAATTATATAGGAGGGTATTTATAGCAAACTAAAACCTTGAGATGAAAGGATAAAAATCCCTTACCAAAACAGAAATTCTAACCTAACTAAAATAGGAAACTTAGAAATCCTACTAAAATCTGGAAACTAAAAAAATCCTACTAATATCTGGAAAACTTAGAGAATAAGTTTGAAACTAATCGCAGGAATCAAAAATTGCCAGATTTAAAGACCAAATTAAATGACTTCCTCTTCCATCTCTTTCTTTTGTAAACCCTATCCTAATGGGTTTGACAAAGATGTCCTCAGCACCAAACATGTGAAGCAGCATCCCCTTAACAAGGGAGGAAAAAGGATAATGCAAAATTCTCCCTGAATTAGCTCCCTGAATGATTGAATAAACAGGTTTTCTCCCGGAATTATCTCTTGGTCTTCTAAACCCTAATCTCTCATTCTCTTCTTCTTATTTATAATCCTTTGTCTTCTTCTACTCTTCTCATACTGTCTTGTTATTCTCTTACCTTCACTCTATTTCTACTCTCTTGAACCCCAATTTCTCTTCTCTTCTATAATCCCTCCCTAACTTCTGAGTTCTTCTTACTTGTTCTACATCAGGAAAATTGTTGAGGCACGACAACAGATTAATAAAATTTAAGAATTCTCCCACATTAAGGTTATGCCTAAAGGTCAAGTCCCATGAAACAGATGTAGAGGAAAGCAAAGCAACAATAGAAGAGATCACACACACCCAATATAAATTAGGAAGTAAAGATTAAAATGACGTTTACTAGAGCCATTCCCCACAACTTGATGTAATGAGAAATGAATTCCCAAGGACAGGAAAACAAACGTCGCTCCACAATCCTAGAATCAGCCAAAAGCTCCAATTTCCTCATTAAATTCTTTTCGGGAAAATAAATTCTATTGAGTGATTTGCAAAGAAAAGTACAGATGGGCACCATGACTCATCACAAAAGTTTGACACCGTGACTCATCACAAACGTTTGACACGACGACTCATCACAAAAGTTTGACAGTACTCACTTCAGTAATTTCCGATGTGTGTGAATTTGCAACAAGCATACATGCAAAGGAAAACTCCAAGGTTAATATAATCACATCCTAGTTTTCAGGAGCTCCTTGCCATTTCGCCCCCATTGTTGCTGAGTTCTCAAAACTCAAAACCATTCATGCATACACAAGTACCCACCACATTGCGGTGCAGTAGACACTACAATTATTGACATTGCTTATTTATATTGATGCAATTCATTAGCAGAACTTTGAGTGAAGATTGAAAATTCATACCATGAAGCAGAATGCTAGACAAAGGCTCAGTGTAATTGCAAAAGTACCTGCTTTAGTGTTTTGATCATGAGAACCATGTCCTTCCATCCTCGACAAAGCCTCCTCTTCAAAGCGCTCCCGTCCATCAAGCAGAATGCTTAGATATTTGTACATGTTACTCTGAATCATCAACTTAATATCCTGCAGTTCTTCTGCAGTAAACTTGTTCCCATACAAGAACTTGGCCTACCCAATGACCACAGAACAATTGTCACTAATAGCAGTGATAAAACTTGGAAATAAAAAGATCTAAAGAGAGACTTTATATTAAGTTTTATCTCAAATGGCACTCATGGACAGCAGAAAAATGTGTCAAACAAATGCACGTCAAATTTGAGATTACTTTGCAGTTTCAGTTACAAAACATAAGGGACTAAACCTCAATGAGCCAAACTCTCTTTCCTAAACACAGGGCACAGCTTACAGAAGATGCTCGGCAGTTTCATGGTACCGTACATTTTCCGCCTGATCTAAGTATAATATGTGTCTCAAATGGGGAATATATGTATAAGACGAGGTTCTTTTATTTATTTGTTCATAAAATGGAAAGCATGGAAGGTAATACTTGCAACTGTTCCAGCCACGCACATGAGCCACATCTGTAACTAAATGTACATTAGTTAGTACAACTAATGAAATCCCCATCCCCGAATTTCACTTACCCTTATTAATAGGCATACCTGAGGCAACAAAGCAACAAACACATATAAAAAATTGCCTACAAGAAGGTTCAAGCATCTTGAGAGAATTGAGAAATAGGAAAGTGATAGCATTTGCAAGAAGAGTTCCACTGCTAACTCTATTGCTCACTACTTTTTTCATACCAGACCCAAGCAAGCAATTCATAAGCTTCTGTTCCGTTTAGCTTTCTAATTAGTTGTACACTTCATTGTTTATGAAACCAACAAACACATGCAAAACAATAATGCTCAGCTTAGAAATCAAGTCAACTACATGAACTCTCCTCTTAATCCGAACCTTTAAGGTGATTTTTTCTGCCTAATCTGTGACAATTCTTCTCTTCACATGTTCATGTTTGCAGCTAGATGAAACAACATATGCACCTATCTAATCTCTAGAATGACAGCAAGTTTCATCATCTAAACCACTGACTTATACAAGACTAGAAAACCACAAAAGAAACACATCTATTCTTACGGAGTAAAAAAAACTCCAACTGCTCTCACTCTAGGGCTTTAGAAAAACACATCACATCTCTTCTTTTACTTCTAGGGCTCCCACTCTACCAACTTAAAAAATAATAATACCTAAACAACTATAATAAGCAAATTTCTACAGATCCACAGCACAATCGAAGCTTTACATAAGAGGCTGCACCTGTTTGAAGATAGTGCTGGTTCCAGATCCGTGAAGTCCAAGAAGGAGAAGCTTCTGAATTTTTTTCTGCTCCAAATAATTTGGAACAGTAGTATAATTGCTAGCCTCATCTCTTGGTCCTTGAGGTTGACCATGAAGCACAGGCAAAGAGAACAGGCTACAGACAAAACGAGTTGTTGCCTGTCTAGCAAAAAGCAAATAAACATGCTTCATAAAGTGAGCGATAACCAATACAGGGTCAGCGAAGTTTAACTGAGTTTTCCAGTACATACCTTCTCCCAAATATTTCCTCTGATATTATTCTGACCTTCTTCCTCATAGCGTCCATCATCATAGACCCAAAAATGGGTGTCACGTGGACATTGCACACTTGCTACCTGACCGTGTAAAGGAGTACAAAAGTAAAGGCATTAAATTAATTGCAACCAAGGCCAATAAATACAGACACAGTATTAGAGGGGCACTTATCATGTGAAAACTTAAGATGTTGTCCCTCAAAAATCAATATGAAGTGAAAGTCCAATAACAACAAACAAGTAAACAACCCATATACATAATGACAGCAGTGCTCTTTAGCGTGGCATTTATGAAATGTCAACTGTGTCCCTGATTTGGATAATGTACACCAAGTTATTAGTACAAGAAACCTTTTAACTTCCATTGAAAAGTTACACTCCTGCTCTCATTGCTTATTATACTTTTGCATCACCTGTTACTTCCTGTTGGTTTTAACCTCATTAATGCACAGAAATGTATTGCTGCTATGTGATGTAAGTCCTATATGAATGGTGATGAGCCTTACATAAAGAGAACATATGACCAGATTATGAAAAGAAGTAAAGAAGAAGCACACTAATCTGAAATGGAATACCAGTGATGCAGGACGTGTAGGACCTAAATTTATTAGTTTCCTAATGTATTTGTTAGTTTCCTAGATTCTCTAGTTTTCCCAATTCTAGTAGGATTTCTACTTTTCCAGATTTCTAGTTTTAAATTTCCTATTTTATTTGGGTTAGATTTCTGTTTAAGCAAGGGATTTTTATCCTATTATGTCTAGGTTTTAGTTTTCTCCATTTTAAAGAATTACATGGGGTTATTTATAGAAAACTAAAACCTAGACATAATAGGATAAAAATCCCTTGCTTAAACAGAAATCCTAACCCAAATAAAATAGGAAATTTAAAACTAGAAATCTGGAAAAGTAGAAATCCTACTAGAATTGGGAAAACTAGAGAATCTAGGAAACTAACAAATACATTAGGAAACTAATAAATTTAGGTCCTACGCGTCCTGCATCAACCAGATTCATAAAACCATCGACTAAAGGGCAATCCACTATAACCTAGTGGCTTACCACAAGCCTATAAGTTACACATCATGACAAACAAAAGAAATAATAACATACATTACCGTTGACAAGTCACAGGTCTTACCCTTAGCACCTTCAATTCAAGTTTTGTAATTTCTCGACCATTGATGTAAACCTCAGTGTTCCCATTGCTTGCATCTGGGCTAAGTTTCCCAGTGAAATTTAAGTTAGAACTTATGATTCTATCTGGTTTTTCTCCCTCCTGCCCAATAAACAAGTTGAGATGATCAAGGGAATTCATAAAAGTCTTTTCTTTTCTTTTCAGAAATTGGACAAGCATGTTAAATATGCACTCACCTTTCCCCACAGACCAGATTCTTTATCATACCAATATCTGCCAGGCTTCAATTTCCGCGGAGGTAAAGGGCATCCAAGTAATTCAGCCATCTCTTCTGGCTTTAGAGGGAACCCATTCACTATCAGCTGCTCTGGTCGAAGCTGATTGGCAGAACATTCTTTTTCTGCTTTCATTATCTGCTTGACTTCCAATGGACTGAGCAATCTGGACAATACCCTCGACTGTTTACCCAATTTTAACCGCTTTGATTCATCAATCGGCTCACCAATGCAGGTCACACACTTACGCCCTTCAGGCATTGAACCCATTGCCCTAAGCACACAATTGCTGCAATACTTAGCATCACAAACCAGGCAAGACTCTTTCGTTTCCCACTTTCGTTTTCGGCACCGATAACAAACTCTACTTTTTTTCTTCTTTTTCTCCTTAGAAACCCCAACATATGCGGTAAAAACTGGCTGCTCTACATCAACCTCTTTCCTCTGAGACCTATCAACCGTATTAAAAGTGACAACTGGAGCTCGCTTTACTTCATTGGAAGCTTGTTTGGGATGGATGCCTGGAGGATTATGGACTGAACCTGGAGAAGCTGAAGGTGAGGCTGAAGAAAAATCAGGGTTTTGCAAGACAGAGACTACAGACTCTGAGCTTCCTGATACCCTTGGACTTTGAGTAGGGGAGCTTGTGACACCAGCAATGCGAGACACGGGCAGAGGAATCGGTTCGATAACTGGAGGACCCATATTGGTAACTGATCTTTGTGATTCAGATAGAGGTTCTGCAGTTGGGATTGCACGTGAACTAACATCAAGGGGTTCAACCCTAGGGACATCATAAGAGATAGGAGGGCCTAAATACTCCATAGCTATAGAGTAATCAAGATCAGAAGCATCTTCAGGGATTGAAGCACCTGGTGGGAGCATCTTCCTCACCAATTCCCTCCAGCTCTGTCCCTCCTTTTGCTCCATTTACTTCTCTACGGTACCAAATTCCTCTATCCTCAACAATGGTCTGAAAATATGACTTCTTCGAAATGAAAAACACCATATAAGTAATAACTGTGCTACAATCTAAGATAATCCAAATAAAAAGCTTTGGTTTCCTTCTAACATAATACAACACCACAAATGCTACAATCTCAAAAGGATGCACAGCTACTAATATCAGCAAAATCAAGTTGAAGTAATAACTTGTATCAGGTTTTGGTGATGTGTCACTTTTAGAATCCGTAATAGTCTCCGGGCAGCCGCAATCCAATGGTCATCCTTTGAATTCAGAAACTAATCAAACATTTGGACCAAATGAAAAATGAGACCACATTCAACATTTTCAGAGTCCACAGATAACTTTCAAGCAAAACCGGATAAAAACCATCAAGATTTGATCAATTTACAGTCAAAACCAGGCGTACATCTTGGAAATAATAAAAGTTTTTTAAAGCTTGAAAGCGGTAGGAACCATAAACAGACATTATCTTTCTGTAGTGGTTCAAACAGTTGACAAAATCAGAGTCAAACAAACTGTAAATAGAAAAAAGCCCAGCACACCTCTAGAACCACAGAGCAAAGACTGATTCAAAGAGAAATAAATTATTCACCAATCTAAAAAGAAAAGGAATCAGAAAGGAAAATGATAAATTTCCCTTTGAGTATATATTCTACTTTTTTACTTGCAAAAAACAATTATTCTACTTTTGGAGGTTGTTTACTTGAACCCAACAAATACACATAAAAGCTTGAGAGAGAGAGAGAGAGAGAGAGAGAGAGAGGGAATCAAATACCTGGAAAGGGACCAAATGAAAGGGAATCTGGGATTAAACTCTAAGAAGCATTTTGCTTTCCGAGCTTAAGCAAAAGGTAAAGCTTCTTCTGCAAATCTACCAAAGCTCATGAGAGAGAGGGAGAGTAATGAGAGAGATATGGGAAAGGCAGGTTTTGAAGCACAAGAAGAGAGAGAGAGAGAGAGAGAGGGACCCACAGTTGCAGTTGTATCTCTCTGGCATTTATCGCTCTACAGAGTTTTATGACCAAAAAAACAAGTCGCTCTACACAGTTTCACAGTAATGACGAGCGAGAAAGACAGTTCGGCTCGTGGGAGAGGTTTTCTGAATTGCCACGCGCCCGTATAGGCGACTAGTAATTTTGTAAGAAAGACAGCCCCACGACCAAGATATTTTTCACTTTCTCTCACTTGTCTGTGGAGAGCGAGATAAAATAAAATATCAAAAATGATAAAAATATGACTACACCACTTTACTCTTTGAATTTTTTGAAATTTATACAATTTTTTTTGGAAATACTAGCAACCTTCTCTTTTGGATATTATTCATTTTCTTTAAGACATGTGTCACTCTTTACACTTAAAACAATGTTATTAATGTATCTTACAATTTATCTTTTGTTTTCCAAATTTACGCTTATTAAATGTATTAAATTTTATGTTTCCTTTAATTTATCCAAAAAAATTTAATAACTTTCTTATCACCTTATTTAATAAAAGGGTTATTCGCAGCAATGGTCCCTCAACTATACTCGTAGTTACAGTTTGGTCACTCAATTCAATTATTAGTTGCAAAAGTCACTCAAGTAGGTGTTTTGTTGCACCATTAGTCCTTCCGTCAAGTTTGTGACTTTTTCGGTTAAAAATGAGGGTAAATTCGAAAATTCATCCACAACCCTTAATCTTGGGGATTGAAGCATTTGTGCTCTGAATCACTCTGGCAGAGTTATACACATTATCAGGGCCAACTTCCCGGCTAGCCTTTCCATCCTGATACTTGATCTGGCCACCAAAATGCACCCTTTTCGATCCCCAATTCGGTTCCAAATACTCATCATCAGTAACCCAAGTCCTCCATAAAGAATCATTAAACGGCGTCATTTTAGAACCCCCCACATTGACCCTATGCACAACTTGAAGCGCTTGCTTAGCTAACCCATTAAAATCCTCAACTTTATCAGAACTCACAAACTTTGCCGTATCAACAACAAGGTCCTTAGGCGCAAATATAACCTCAATCGCAAAGTTTGATTTTTTAGAAGGAACAAACTCAATTACAAGCTTTTCGGTTGTAGGGGACTTTTTCCGGCGGCTGTAAATAGGTTGGGCTACCGTAAATGGCAGATTGATGAAATTGTCCCTTGTGTCTGAGTTCGAAAATCAAGCCCTAAAAATGCTTCGAAAGGGCAGTAGAACCTTAGGAAGCATCTTGGTTATCTTCACCAACTGAAACAACAGCAACTTACAGATGATTTCTTAATGCTTACAGATAAATTTTTTAGCTTGGCATTAGAGGCTTGTGGCATGGAAGCAAAATCAACATGAGTTTAGCACTTAAGAGGAAATTATGATTTCTTGGGGAAAAAGGGGAGTGTTAAGGTAAGAAAGAAAAGGTTTGCAAGAAGATTTGGCTGAGACGAGAGAAAGAAATAGCAATGTTCTTCCGGCAGCTCGATAGAAATTCCGTCAGATGTGAAATGGTCTACAAGAAGAGGAAAAATGGGGAAGAAGGGTGAATAGTGCATGAAATTGTTGGGTTTTGAAGTAAGAGAGGGAAGCTTGCTTTCTGGATGTGAGTTGGTCCTGTTGGGTAGAAGAGACCTCATTTTATAGCTGCTGGAAACCATCTCTTCCTAAGAAACCCTAATGGTTTCTTCCCAACTTGGCCAAGCTTTTTCTTCCTCTCTCCTCTCCTCCCTTGAATTTTTCTATCTTGGTGAAATTTCCTCTATCTATTTGCACAAAATCAGGAATTTTGGGAGCTCAAGGCCTTCTTTCCCACTGCTGTTTAGTGGGAGGCTCCGTTCTTAACTATTTTTCTTTTTCTTTCCTTCCTCATTCCCTGGCAAGATCTGATGAAGGAAAGCAAATGGGTTACATGCTGGTTTGAAGGGTGCTCATCCTCCTGGCAACTTACGTGCTAATATCCCTTGGTTCCTCGAATGTTTTTTGCTTTGAAACTTGCTCCCCCCATGTGCTGAAACCTCCCAGCAGCTTTGTTCAATGAACCTTCAGATCTCCTCTTCGTGGCTTTTGTTCTTCCAGCCAGGTGCTGGGGCCTTTGTGGCTCATTTGTGGCAATTGCATGGGCCAAGGTGGTTCATTAAGTAAGTGGGCTATTTCTATTAAACGTTGGGCTTTTTGGTTGAGTCATTCGGCTATTTTGATTGGGCTATTGGGCTATTTTTTTTCCTCTTTTGTGCTCACCCACATGTTTGGGCCTAAGAAATGGGCTTGAGTCCCGAGGCTTCCAAGCAACCCGAGACTTTCCATTTCTCGGCCCATCAATGGGCCTCATGTTGATTTATTACCATTCATATCATAACCCACTCAAGCAAGCCCCAAGTATTTAAGTAGCTTGGGGCCCACTTAAGCTTGTGGCGTGATGGGGTGCGGAATAATAATTCCTTGTTTAGCGTGGCATGTCGCTTGGCGTGCTTCAATTTTATCATCCTTGAAGAGGGACACGGTGCTTAGTTTAGCATGGGCTTGTATTTTATAATATTATTTCAATCCTTGGCATGACAAATGATTTATTTAGCATGGCACATGGACTATGACTTGTATATGATGAGCCTTCGTGTACTCCGATATGTGACTTTTCTTAATACAGTATCGTATTGGACCGAAAACTTATTTAGGCCCAACCATGGAATTTTTTGGGCCTCAACACCGGTACTAACCCAGATCAAGAACTCCATAACCATGGGGCTTTCTACACCCCCAGCTCTAAAGTCAGCCAAATCCACAAACCCATTAACCAATACATGAAATTGAGTATTGTTCCAATTGAATTGCAAAGAATTAAAGGTCTAAAAATGGAGGCGTACCATGTGGGTCCCTTCGTCCCGGATCTGGAACTTGTACTTGGAAGGTCACCTGAAAGCCCTAGCCGTACTGTAGATTTGGGGGGAATTGGGAGGTGGGTTTTCATTTTTGAGTGTGATGGAGCGGGTAGAGGAGGACAAAGACGAGTCGCGCTTGGCCAGGTCGGGAACAAATAGGCGATTGTCGACGGTAGAGCCCATGGTGGACTTGCAGTTGATGAGGAAGTTGTCTACGGGGGAGAAGGAGGAGTGAGAAGGCTGAAAAATGAATTTTTGAATTTACCCTCATTTTTTATAGAAAATTTAACAAAGTTTGACAGAAGGACTAATGGTGCAACAAACACCTACTTAAGTAACCTCTGCGACTAATAATTGAATTGAGTGACCAAATTGTAACTACAGGTATAGTTGAGGGACCATTGCTACGAATAGAAAACTTGAAAGAAAATATAATAAAGCCCATAATTTTGTTGCACATAACAATTTTAAAAGAAAAATGTCACTTCAAATACCACAACCAAGTAAATAGCAAAAAAATGACGTTTTTTCTTATTTAATTTTTTAATAAGGTGGTAAGGAAGTTATGAAGAAAATTTTTTTGGATAAGTTGAAAGAAACATGAAATTCAATACATATAATAAGGGTAAATTTGGAAAACAAAAGATAGTTTGTATGATGCATTAATGACATAGTTTTAAATGTAAGGAGAAAGACATGTCATGAGGAAAAGGGATAAGGTCTAAAAGAGAAAGTTGCTAGCATTCCCTTCTTTTTTTTTTTCCTTAAAGATAGTGAAATTTATACACTTGGGCCGTTGGTTTACATTTTCGAAGGCCTTTTTTCATTTTCTAGATTGAAAATAACTTAAAATCACGTTTGGTTGGCTATGTAGGAAAACACGAAAAACGATTTGCATTTTCAGTATTTACTCTTTAGGTTGAAAAATGCCAAAAAGACATTTTCATTCTTCCAAATTCTGATTTAGAAAATACGGAAAGATCTCTAGCAAAACAGAAAAACATGCGAACTCTTTTCACTTTCTCTTTTCACATCATCAATATTCTTTGGTGCAATTGCAAATTTTATAAGGATATGCTTTTCTCTTCTTAGATTTATGCATGCAAATTGAGAACTTTCTCTAGACACTTTTTCACTGGTTTTGTTTTTCGAAATTGTTTTCCAATTAAGCTACTAGACTCATTCTCTAATCTTGAAAATGCAAATCCATTTTCTCTTTTTAATTTTTTGAAAACATTCTCTGAAAACGTTACCAGACGGGCCCTTAAGTATTTCTAATTTGTTTTCAAGGCTTGTACTATGTAGATCAAAAGTATTGATCTTTATCGCATGAGTTTAGTATTCCTTCAATTGAAAGTCCAATATTTCACTAGAAAATGAGTTTTTGAATTATTATGAAACAAATCTAGAGCGCATGATGTTTTTCAAAGTTTGATAATACTTAAAGGGTATAATGGTAATTTATAATTTTAAGAGTCGCGGATATAGAGCCTGCTATTGTAGGAAAGATAATTTTAGAGTGCATAATATTTTATCGGAGCTCTAAATGGGGCTCTATCCACCATTTTTAGAGCCCTATTTAGGAATTGTGATTGAGGATGTCTAAGAGTAATAATTTCTAAATCTGTCCTCAATTGTATTTTAGTTCTTGAACAAAATGGCTTACATAAAGGGGAGAGCAACTTTAATAAAAGGCTTTTTATCACAAAACGTCCCTAATGTTTGCGAAACTATCAGATTGCATCATTAAGGTTTTTTTGTATCACTCGTAGTCCCTAACGTTAATATGGGTGCTTTTAAATGGTCCCTCCGTCAAAAAAATCATTAAATCCCCAAATTTATGAGGGATAAAATCGTCAGATCCCTTTTACCTCTCATGCTTCAAATATGTTTCCTCGAGGTCGTCGTCAACATCATCAGACCTATTTCTACCCTTATTTCTGGGAATTGGGCGGTAAAGTTCATCTGCAAAAGCGATTGAGAGAAGATGGATAAGGCAAATGAAACCTATCGAAAAGGAGGAAAGGCTCCAATGTATAAAGGTAAGAATCTTTTGAAGAATGAAAAAAGCAAAGTGTTCATATTTGACTAGTTTGAGTTGTATTTGACTATTTGCTTCTGATGAGGATTTTTATGCTTTAACCTGTGGCTTTATGCTTTGGGTGTGGTCCATATTTGACTAGTTTATGTCATATTCAAATATAGGGGTTTGTTTATTGTTTTGTTGCTTTGGTACTTTGGCTGTTGTCAGTGTGTGGTTGTGGTTTGTCATATATGGTTTGTTTTCATGCGGTTGGTGTATGTATTTATTATAGAAAAGCTTTGAAATAGGTAATGAAGGAAAAAAACAAACTTCAATTCTTAGGATTAATTAAGTGTTTGTTCTGGCATATCCTGACAAGCTTACTCTTGAGATTCACTATGGAGGTACACTGATGCAAGTAGCTATCGGAAAAGGGGATAAATATTGTGGAGGGGAGGTTGTGTTTCTTGACAATATAGATGGAGATAAATTATCGTGGATTGAGCTAGTTAGGATTGCAAAAGAAATAGGTTATACAGGGGGGAACATATGTTTTTACTACAAGTTGCCTCGTGATAAGGATTACAAATTAATAGGTAATGATGAAAATGTGTTGCAGATGGTTGCAGAAAGGCCTAACAGCAAAATTATCCATCTATATGTTGTTTCATTTGATGTGGCACTTTATGAGTTGTCATGGCAAGGTCAGCATGGGGATTTACTAAGTGAAACAGCAAGTGGCACCTACAAAGAAGCTGAAGATCAAAAAGGGGAATATGAAGGGAAAAATGAGGGACAAGATGGGAATGGTACAAAAAATGGAGAAGTTAATATATAGGAAGAAAGGGAAAGAGCTGGGAATGCTAGTGAAAATAAAGAGAGTGATGAAGAAGATGATACGGAGTTCATAGATAGTGACTATGAGCAAGATATGGGTTATGCAAAAGAGGTGGAGATTGATGATGCAATGTTTGAGGAGTGCATTGACAATCCAATTGAAGAAGAGCCTGAAGATATGGGTTATGCAGGGGAGATTTCAGATGATGTCCATAATTCAGAAGATCTTTATAGCAAATAAGACAATGATGACAAGTGTGATAAGAATGGTGAAGTCACCAGCAATAGGAGGAAAAGAAATGTTCCAAACTTCAATGGTGGAGAGAAACTATGCTAAAAAATCCAACCTTTGATATTGGCATGCACTTTGTCAACAAAACAGTATTTAAAGAGGCCGTGCAATACTATACTTTCATGATAGGGAAGAACATATGGTTTAAAAGGGATGACAAACAAAGAGTAAGGGCTGAATGTGAGGTGGGCTACCCTTTTGTGATATTTGCTTCGAGAATTGATGGCTCACCAACAATGGTCATCAAAACCTTGAATTTGGAGCGTGAGTGTTCAAGGGATCAAAGAAATTATTGGCTGAATTCTACTTTTTTTTCTCAAAGGTATGCAAATGAGTTAAAGGCTAATCCGGATTGGTCAGTTCCTGGATTTACAGCTGCAATTTAGAGAGATTTTGGCTTGGAGCCGAGTATGCAACAAATATATAGAGCTAAGCTGAAGGCAACAAAGTTAAACAAAAGTAGTTTTGTTGAGCAATTCCACAAGTTGCACGATTACTGTGAGGAATTGAAGAGGGCAAATCCAGGAAGCACAGTTTTGCTTAAAACTGAGATGAATGGTGATCAAAGAAGGTTTCATAGGCTGTATATTTGTTTGGAAGCATGCAAGACTGGATTTTTACAAGGTTGTAGGCCTGTAATTAGTATGGATGGGTGTTTCATTAAGGGACCACATCCTGGTCAGTTATTGGCAACAGTGGGGATCGATGGGAACAATGGAATGTTCCCGCTAGCTTATGCTGTTGTAGAGATAGAGAATAAAGAGACATGGGAGTGGTTCATAAGAAATCTGATTGCGGACTTAGCCATTGAAAATAGACATGGTTATGCTTTCATTTCAGATAAACAAAAGGGTTTAGGAATTGCCCTTGGTGATTTACTTCCCAATGCAGAACATAGGCATTGTGTCCGTCATTTTTACAACAATTTCAAGACTTCACATAGTGGCCTGACATTGAAACAAATTATGTGGGATGCAGCTAGGGCAACAACAATCCTTTAGTGGCAATGCCATATGGAGAGGATGAAGCAAGAGAGTGAAGTTGCTTGGAAGTGGTTGCACCCAAAGTCTGCAGTTCATTGGAGTAGATCACACTTTAGAACCCAGTATAAGTGTGACATTTTGCTGAATAATCTTTGTGATGCTTTCAATTCTTCAATATTAAAGGCAAGGGACAAGCCATTTCTGTCAATACTTGAGGGTATAAGGAAAAATCTCATGGTGAGGATGGCAAACAAGAGGGTTGCAGCTTGGAAGTGGAAAAGGCATGTCGATCCAAGGTTTGAACAAATTATGGAGAAGAACAAGCTGGAGGCTGGTTATTGTATTCCTACTTTGTCTGGGGATATGAAGTATCAAGTCACAAATATGCATGGGGGCAATTTACGGTGGATCTTGCAATAAAAACATGCTCATGTAGGAGATGGGATCTTTGTGGGCTCCCATGTCCACATGCAATCAGTTGCATTCTTAGAAGGAAGCATGACCCTTACTTATATGTAGATGAGTGCTACAAAAGGGAAGCTTATCTTAAGTGCTATAACCCTATTATTTCTCCAATGCCTAGTATGGATCAGTGGCTAAGCACTGGTCCTCACCCATTGTTGCCTCCTCTATTTAAGAAGCAAACTAGGAGGCCAAGAAAGAAAAGGGTTAGGGAGCAAGGTGATCCACCAGCTGCAATCAAAGGAAACAAACTATCTAAGTGGGTTCATGACAAATTTAGTTGCAACAAATGTTGCCAAGCTGGCCATAATAAGAAAACATGTGGCAAATCGACAAGTCAATGGGTATATTATATTCTTACTTCAAGGAATTATATTATTCATTTGCTTATTGATTAATTACTAAAATTCTTTATATGCTTTGTAGCCTCCAAGTGCCCAAGTGGTCCCTAAACCTAGACAAAGGAAACCAAAACTTAAGGTTTTACATAATTGTTGCATTGGGATTAAAATAGTTCTAATTATTGTATTATAGTTTGACTTTAATTGTTGTCTAGGTGGCAAGAGGAGGGAGGAAAATGCAGCAATCAAGGTCAAACTCTAATGCTCCAACGGGAATAAGTATTTCACAACCTTCTCTAGCAGTTGTCAGGTTTTCACAACCCTCTCCAACACCTCAAGTGGCATCACAACCTCCTACTGCACACAATTCTTCATCCCAGCAAGCCTCAACATCACAAACTGTCCAAAGAAGGAAATTAAAGTCTCCAGCAAAGAAAGGAAGGCCATGGAGAGTTTGAGATGTTGTTTTATGGAACTGTAATTGGAAGTGGTCTAAGGTTTTTGATGTATGATATTGTTTTTTTTTTTTATGGAAGCTTTCTAGGGGTTAAAGTGATGGAACTAAAAGTGGTTTTTGATGGAAGTGGTCTAGGATTTTTGCAGGCATGGAAGTGATTTTTGATGGAAGTCATGTAGGGGTTAATGTGATGGAACTGAATGTGGTTGATGATGTAATTGAATGTGATTTTTTATATATGGAAGTGGATTTTGATGTATGCAGTTGGTTCAATTTGTTCATAATGGTTGATAGTTTAGTTCATTCAATTTGTTCAACGTGTGTTGTTTATAGTCCAATTTGTTCCTTTCCATTTTCAATGCTTTAGTTGCTCTCCAATTCCATGTGAAAATGAATTGCAGCTTTAGTTGCCCGCCAATTCCAACAAAAAATGGAGGGAAATGGTTCTAAATTGGTGGCAAATGGGTCTAAGGCATTGAAGAGGTCAAAAGAGATTGATTTGACGATTATATCCCTCATCAAATAGGGACTTAACAGTTTTTTTAATGGAGGGACTATTTAAGAGCACTCATAATAACGTTAGGGACCATGAGTGATACAAAAAAACCTTAAAGATGCAATCTAATAGTTTCGCAAATGCAGGGACGTTTTGTGATAAAAAGCCTTAATAAAATATGAAGGGAAAATTAGGTGTAGGGATTTCTAAAATCCTATTAAGCTATGAGAGAACAAATCATCTAGCCTATGCATATCAAATATAACATCAAATAAAGCGGAAGCAAGAAAATAACTAGAGATTCATGGATGTCTTAACTTAGGTCCCAATCTTTATAGGTTTATGAAAGTTTGCACCATTGACACTAATATCACATATTAAAGAGAATGTAGAAAGTAAGGTTACCTTTGGAGCGTATCTTGAATCCAAGAATGGTATTCTCCACTTTGTTCTCCAAATAGGCACAATGAGGTTATGCCTCTCCAAAGGAAGAATGAGAATGAGAGAATAAATAACCAAGAGAAGAAAAATGGATGCTAGCCTTTTCTTCTCTATGGTGGCCGGCCAAGGGAGACTAGGGAGGGAGATTTGATGTTTCCTCTCTTCATTAATGCCAAACTTGAAAACCATAAAGAAGTGTACTAGTCTTTGCGGATTACCATTGTCCAATTGGTGATCCTATGACAAGGAACAGTTTAGGATTCAATATTACTATGATGGAAAGGTCTCGCGAATCTAACTTCTTTAGACTGCTTTCCATTAATATCTTTATCCATGGACTTCTTACTTTATGTACATTATGTATCTTAGAGTAACATTCATATTGGCTTCCAGGGCATATATTCCATTTTTATATTGGCTTCTAGAGCATACATTTAGTCTCCCACTTGCATGTAAAGCCAATCAGCCACACATTTAGTCTCCCACTTGCATGTAAAGCCAATCTTCCAGGGCATAAACGATATGTTCTAGGATTTTGTAATCTATGCCATATCAGCTTTCTTTGCAACTTAGAGACAATCGATGTCATAAGTTACCAGCTCATTTATGTAACGTCTTCTCTTAATTTTGGACGCTTGATGAGACTTGAGTTCCTTGGCTTGAGCTATTGCTTCTTGAGAATTTCTCTTGCTTTAAGAGTATTGATCTTTCATGGTAAGAACTACTCCTATAAAGGAGTTTTACTTTTCATCCAAAAAGGGTGTTGACATATCAACTTGCGTTGCATAGACATGTACTGCTATTGGTCGTGAACCATTTAGTGTTACAACGTCCGATATTATTGAGAATGACTTTCTGGAGTTAGTTCCCATACTATTAGGATCCGATTAGAGCTCATTCAGGTATATGCTTCCACTCTGATGCTCTAATACTATCCCTCTTCGCTTATTTTGCCTTTTGTCTATTTGTGTTCTTATAATTCAAAAGACATGCTTTATTAGTTGTCCAGGGTTTTGATCCTAGGATATTATAATGTTGTCCATAATATACATTTGTATTAAGTGCAACTTATTTTGCAGTATCTTGGTCATATCATATATGATCGCATACTTATTGATAAACATATGACCATTTCTAAAATTCTTCTTCAATATATTATTTATTTTGTATGTTATTCATCTTATATGAATAATCCAACTCCTTGATTGAAGTTCATACTTCATGTCATCATATGATTTCATTATGATCAAGAAAATTACTTTTTAACTTTCACCATTGCTACATGGTTGGTGTATCACACCATTGATCAACTTCTTGGAACTTTAAAATGTGGTGAGTTGATAAAAGCAGTTGAATTGTCACTTTGTTTGATAATTCACTTATGGTTTGTAATAATTCAATTTACTTGTTTTGCAACAAGTATCTATTAACTTCTTTAATAGATATGACAACTTTTAGGTGATCTAGGATGTCCCATAAGATTCGTTTATCAAATTATAAGGTTCTAAACTTTACGTTTGAGATAACAATTTCAACTATCATTGTTGTTCAATTTGACCTTTCAATATTGTTATCCTTGGGGTATGGCATGAGGAGGAATTTTAATGACTTATCATAAAAAATTATACTTTATTTACCCTTTAAAGCTCTTTAACCTTTTAAAAGATTTATTGTTCAAGCATTCATCTATAACATATAAACGAGTGTTGATGCTTGCTACGTATTTCCCTTTTCTTTGCTTTCTTGAAATCCTAAACCTATTAGATTTCGGACTAGGCTTTAGTCCGATCGAGAGCGATCATTGGTCATTCTATAGAAAGGATAATGGATACAATTCTATTATTACTTAGATATATCTTATACAAATTATATGATTTCTATTATAGTTCTAAACTTTAGAGTGTTTGGATTTCACAATCTTTACATGCAACTTATAGGCAAGAATTAGAACATTTTTGTAACACCCCGAGCAACAAATTGTTTCTAATTAGGAGTATGGACACTTTAGTCATTTTTGTTTGGAAAGTATTTGGGGAATTGAGTAGCACCATTGCGTAGAGCTCGTTAATGCGAGTTCGTAGCTAGTCAGCATGCTCAATTCTGATTTAAAATGAAGAAGTTATAATCTACGTAAGTGCAATGACACAACTGTAAATATTGTGAAATTCCAATTTAAGTAACAGATCATATTCCTTTTTATGGAATTTCTCTCTCTCCTCACTCGTGTGACCCTCTCCTCCTTTGCGAAACAGACCGACCTATTTGCCGACGTTTTCTCCTCAATCCGGTATGGCCGGTGACGACATGACCCACAAAACGTTTGTCTCTTTCTACTCTACATGCCCATACCCATTTCCACCTTCAAAACTCTAAGATTGGTCGTGATTTTGGACTAGAACCGAGCGAAAACCTCATTTCATCATTGGCGATGTTTGTATGGTTTTCGACGATTCTGGTAGCCAAAATTGCCAAACCACGTATGAAACTACATCTTCTCATCATGCTCTACATATTTATGTGCTTGATTTGGGTTAATTTGAGGTTTTATAGATCAATTTCTAACCCCCCCTCCCAAAATTATACCAACGGTTTCAAATTTGTTTCGGCTTGTTTTGGTCAGTTTTTGGCGGTGGTCCAAGAACAAAAAATGCTCCCCTAGTTGTGCTTGATCGGTTGGTATAGGTATTGTAGGGTGTTTCGAAAAAATTTCGTCATTGAAAATTTCTTAAGACACCCGCTCGCTACCGGCAGAGGGTGGCGTGGGCCACTGTGTGTTGGCCCATTATGTTCTAAAACACTCCCAATGTTGTCCTGAGCATGACTGTATGCTCGGATTTGGAACTGGTTATCATTTGACTATTGAACGGATATTGCGCCTATTATGCGATATTCGGATTAGATAGGTTCACACCGTTCGATCGGTTCCAATTTCAATTATGTTGTTCATGGTACCACTAGGATCGTGTAGGAACTTTCAAATCGGAAATTGGAGGTCGTGGGCTCTGCATGCCCAATTGACCAATATGGAAAGTTTGACCGCTAAGTTGAACATGAGTCTTCCGAGACTGTCTCATTCTTTGAGAAGTACTAGAATGACTCTATAAACCTTCTTAAAGGTTGTGCACACTTCGAGACCTTTGAACTAAAGTTTTGAATTAAAGTTCGTTGTTGGGTACGTTTGTTAATTAAGACCATTTATTCTCTCGGATAGGTACCCACACTTTGCATACTCCAGAGGAAGAGCCCTCTCAGAGTTGAGCAACATTGAACTTGTTGTGAATGGACTTTGTTTTCAAATGAATATTATTTTCATATTGGCAAGTGTATGCATAACTGTGTTTTGGTCAGGTTTGAAATGTGGTTATGGTATTTTCACGGATTATTATTTATTTATTTATTATTAAAGCATATATGGTGCGAGCAGAAGAACCTCATCAGAGAAATAGAAAGAGGCAATTTAGAAATCCTGGAAGAATTTGTTGGACTGTGGCAGATTCAAAATTCAAGTCCGTCACTTCTCAATCAATAACTTATTTCATTCATCACCCCCTGATCTCCTTCTTCCTTTCTTTTTTTGGGGTTAAAAGATGGATTCATTTCCACCGTCACAAGGATAACGCAAAGCCAGCAATACAATGAGAAAGAGAGGCATCAGCTGAGAACATTTGCTTTTATTACTGAATATTGGGGGTTGTGTTCACCTAATTTTACTTTGTCCCAACTTTCTAGATCTATTTTCCACATTAAGTTATCAGATTTTTGTGTTAAGAAAAGTACCAAATCTGAGTGCAACACCTCCATAGCTTCTTTGCCTTAGCATTTCATCTCTTGTTCAATTGTGGATGGTGAAGTTTTCCGAGAAATGTGGACACTACAATAATAGGGTTGTGCAATCGGTTAATCAATTGCTTATTCTTTTTGTCATTACAGGCATATCCAAATGAAAAATAAAGGGCTCCCATATAGAGCCTATTTGGAGAGAAAAATTCAAAGCCACTTGTCATTTTCTAATTGGTTCTTAGTGTGTTAATTGTTTTTCTAAAATCAATTAGAAAATGACAAATAGCTAGTTTTGAGTTTTTACCTCCAAATAGGCTCGATATAGATAATATAATATATCATGCTAAAATGGGCTTATTGCTAAAATACCTAAAAATAAACGAAGCAACAAAAAATTTGGAGAAGAAGAGATTAACGACGTCAAAATAACACTAAGACTTTGGTGGCTGATGTGGCCTGTTTTCAGCCATAGGATTGCAACATTGAAATCCAGCCCTTGATATTTTCGTGAGATCAGTCTAAATACACTTTTTTTTTAATGAAAAATACACTCTGTGTTTTGAAGCTAATATCCTATCCGAAAAAAATACTTATCCCATAGTCTGACACAGGTTTTCTGGTTGGCATTTCTCTTTCCAATCTCATGGGTAAGATTGAAATCCACTCAGCACACTACTTTTTCCTGCCTCAACAATCAAACAATTGCAAATATTCAAACGCTTTTGACTCAAAATCCCCAACTGGGTTTCCCAAGTTAAGATTATTAGTGCACACGCAATTCTTAATAATTGTTACTTCTTTGCCGATTTGATTGGAGGACCCAGAAGCCTTTCTTTGTTTGGAGGGTATCAATGTGGATCTATGTTGGGCAAAATCTATTGGCTTAACATGGAGCACATGCCCAGATGACAGGGGCACCAGTCCTTAACCAAAACCATCTCTTTTTACCTTCCAAAACTCCACTAGGATGCCTAGAAACGAGTTCAAGGTCGAAGGAGCAAGAAAGCTTGTCACTGTTGAAGAGATGCAGGAACATGGAAGAATTGAAGCAAGTTCATGCTCATATTCTCAAGTTGGGCCACTTTTGTGATTCTTTTTGTGCAGGAAATCTTGTGGCCACTTCTGCTCTATCAGCTTGGGGAAGCATGGACCATGCCTGCTCAATTTTCCAACAAATCAATGAACCTGGAACCTTTGTATGCAACACCATGATTAAAGGACATGTCAAGGCTATGAACTGGGATAAAGCTTTGCTTCTTTACTGTGAAATGCTGGAGACAGGAGTTGAACCTGACAATTTCACTTATCCAGTTCTGCTCAAGGCCTGTGCTTGGTTACTGGCAATTGAGGAAGGGATGCAAATTCATGGTCATATTTTAAAGCTTGGGCTCGAAAATGATGTGTTTGTGCAGAATAGTTTGATCAGCATGTATGGAAAGTGTGGAGAGCTAGAACTTTCTTGTACTGTTTTTGAGCAAATGGATCAGAAGAGTGTTGCTTCTTGGAGTGCCATCATTGCAGCTCATGCTAATTTGGGTATGTGGTGTGAGTGTCTGATGCTTTTTGGGGATATGAGAAGGGAGGGTTGGAGGGCTGAAGAAAGCACATTAGTCAGTGTACTCTCTGCTTGCACTCATTTGGGTGCACTTGATTTGGGAAGGTGCAGCCATGGATCTTTGTTGAGAAACATTAGTGCACTCAATGTAACAGTACAGACTTCCTTGATAGACATGTATGCTAAATGTGGGTGCCTAGAGAAAGGGTTGTGTCTATTCCAGAAAATGAACAAGAAGAACCAATTATCTTATACTGTGATGATCTCTGGGCTTGCTGTCCATGGACATGGCAGGAAAGCTCTTGAGCTTTTCTCGGCGATGCTCCAGGAAGGTTTGGCACCTGATGCAGTTGCTCATTTGGGTGTCCTAAGTGCCTGCAATCATGCAGGCCTAGTAGATGAGGGTCTCCGGTGTTTCAATAGGATGAAAGGTGAACATAAAATTCAACCTACAGTTCAACACTATGGTTGCCTAGTAGACCTTATGGGCAGAGCAGGAATGCTCAAGGAAGCATTGCAGCTCATTACTAGCATGCCTGTTAGGCCAAACGACGTCATATGGCGAAGCCTTCTTAGCGCTTGCAGAGTTCACAAAAACCTGGAAATAGGGGAGATTGCAGCTAACATGCTATTCCAATTGAATTCCCAAAACCCTAGCGATTATGTGGTGCTATCAAATATGTATGCACAAGCGCAAAGGTGGGACAACATGGCTAGAACAAGAACAGAAATGGCTTCCAAGGGCTTGACACAGACACCTGGAATTAGCTTGGTAGAGGTGAAGAGAAGAGTCTACAAGTTTGTTTCACAGTCACACCACCAATGCGACGGTGTCTACAAGATGGTACACCAGATGGAATGGCAACTGAGATTCGAAGGCTATTCTGCTGACACATCTCAAGTATTGCTTGATGTAGATGAAGAAGAGAAGAGAGAGAGGTTGAAATACCATAGTCAGAAGTTAGCAATTGCTTTTGCTCTCATACATACATCTCAGGGGTCTCCCATAAGAATAGTTCGAAATCTCAGGATGTGTAGTGATTGTCACACGTACACTAAATTTGTTTCTATGATCTATGAACGGGAAATTACCGTAAGAGATCGAAACCGGTTCCATCATTTTAAAGATGGAAATTGCTCTTGCAGAGACTACTGGTGAATCTGAATATCCAATTTCCAAGTGTTTTTCTTTCCTAGTATATTATTGAAATGCAAAATATACGGTTGGATACTGAAGGTTTTTTTGGTTCAATGGAGAGGAAAACATAAAACCATCTTCAACCAGATTTCAGCTGACAGTCAAATGCATAAAGATTCCATTCCATACACAATGGAACAAAGTCTCCAAGACAAATTCATTATGCTAATGGAATATGAAAAAAGAAATAATGGCAAACTTATTATCATATCCAAGTCACTCTTCTAAGAACTCTAGTTCTCCTGCAAATCATGACAATAACAAAAGAGCGGATGCAAACAAAAATTGCTTAAATGAAAAGGTTATACTTCAGGGGCGATCATATTCCTTCAAATTCAAGTGCCACAACCCCCTACTTCTCTGCTTTTCAATAGTTAACTACTTATCTTTGTTATGAGGCTAAACCAAAAATTCAGCTTAGGAGCATAACAACGCCTAACGATTTAAAAGTACATGAATGTCTCAGTAACATAAAAACAAAGAAAATTAAAGAACAAGAAGATGGCATAGGGATTTCCTGAACAGTTTAAATAAATGGTACTCATTGATTTTGTTTGAGTAACTTCTTTTATTGTACAATTATTCAAGGAAATTAAGACAAACAGAAGCCTAATTTAGTTGGTTGCTATACGTACATATTTGTCTCTTAAACATTGACAAATTGATTTACTATCCACACTCTAATACAATTCCTCTTGCAAGTCACATTTTTTTCTCCGTATATAATTGTTCTAGTTTATCACAAAAAATTTGAAGAAGACCAGCTTATTCAATGTGAACTGAAGAAATGGATGAAGTAATTTCCTTGGTTCGTGGATCAGCACTCTCTAAAGAAACACCATGAGGATCTTCTCTCACTAACAAGGCCAAAACATTGAACGAACTCCAAGAACTTGCAACATGGCTTCCAGAATCCCCTAAGGTAACAGCAAATACGGCATCAAACCCACCTGCTCCAGGAACTCCAGCCAACAAAACTCCTTCCATATTCATAGTAGCATCCAAAAGACTAGTTTGTGATTCTGGTTCTATCTGAAATTTTTTGAAGCCAAGAAATCAATCAGAGAAAAAATTAAAAAGAAAAGACGAAGTATGACAATATTCTGTCTGTGAACTCAAAACGGCAACAATGCAATTGAAAAAAAGGGGGATTGTTGGACGATTGGACGTTAAAGTTAATTAAATTGAAAAGCTCTCTGCTATTGCAAATTTACTAGAAATATTGTCATTATTAATTAATTTTTCCATGGTCAAACGGTAATTGGCTAAGACAAGATTATCCTCTACTCAACTTCAAAATTTGAAGTGTCAGTTCCCCAGAAAAGACACCGCTTAGGCTACGTTATTTTTCATTTTTGGAACTTGGGAATGGGTTTGCACAAAAAAGGGGTGTTACAATCCCATGTGCCACGTACCCTTTGTATTGTGTCCATAAAACACTTGTATCCTTCCCATTCACTAAACTGAGAAAACCTTGCAGCAACTTCCATTAATTTGCTCCTCTCACAACACAACACGTAAGCAACTTCTATAAAATTGTGTGTATTATATCCAGTTTTATTCATCACCTAAGAGATGTATCTATCTCTGCTTATGTTTCTAGTCTACAATGCAAATAAAAATGGTTGGTTAGTTAAATAGTCATTGATTAGCAACTTCAATTATTATGAAAGGTACTATAAATATAACTGGTAATCTTTCATTTTTCCCCTAGCTATAGTGGCTGAGATAATGTGGCATTGTGAACACACCACAAAGAATATCTCTGATCTTTCCCCCTAATTGTTTTTTGGTCTTAGTTTTTAAAATTGTGTAATGGGAGAAAATGGAGAATGATGTAGAAATGACTTTCGTTAGAATGACAAGAGATAGGTTGAATGTTAAACATTTATGATTGACAACATGTTTGTGTTCAAATGATTGACATCAGGTTGCTCCCTCTTGCAATTCTAAGTAATGGCTTATTGTCTTTAGTATATATTAAGTATCAGCACCAATGTCTTTTAAGGAGTTTTTTGTTGCACACCTCAAGGCTAGGCGACAGAAGAATTGATGGTACAGCCCGTAGGTGTTAGATTACACATTTAAACAATAGAACATAGAAGATTACAAGAGATCGAGGAGAAGAAATTATAGATCAAAAAGATGAGATAAAGGGCAGAAACAGTAGAACACAGAAGAATATCGGAGATCGAGGAGAAGAAAATATAAATCAAAGGGACGAAATCAGAGAGTTCTAGGAAAAGGTTTACTCAACATTCAAATCTGAATTTTAAAGAACTACATGGGGGTATTTATAGCAAACTAAAACCTAGACATAATAGGATAAAAATCCCTTGATTAAACAGAAATCATAACCCCAATAAAATAGAAAACTTAAAACTAGAAATCTGTAAATCTAGAAAAGTAGAAAACCTACTAGAATTTGGAAAACTAGAGAATCTAGGAAACTAATAAATTTAGGTCCTACGCGTCCAGCATCATTCTGCCATAAGGCATACTCTGCATGGGGGAAAAAAAACCAAACATTTGCAGTTTCTTGCATTGACACTATTCATGATTCCCAACATTCCCAAAAACTAGAAAGGGGTTCACTGAATTGTATTGATTCCTATAAAAACCAATCCATGGAATGGATTTGGAAATCCCAAGAACCTGTCCCACAAATGAAGAAGATTCTTAATGGCAGGGATTTCTGCTTAAGTCTAAGGATGCTGAGTTTAAAACTTCTTCAATGGTTTTGTTCATGATGCATAACAGAAGGCTTCATTGATCATAAAATTAAACGGAATATACTTTGGGAGACAGAAAAAACCAACTATGGCTTTTGTAGGAATCAAAATAGAGAGAAGTACAGTGACTGACTTTTTTTGTTCTTCCCAGCAAAGATAAGTACGTTGACTAAGTTAAAATAGGACTTTTTTTTTTTTTGGAATAGAGACATTGTATTGAGAAAAAGGAAGATAAGGAATCCATCAAAGCAATATAAGAAGGAAAAGACAGAGTCCACGGAGTCAAAAATAACAAAAACAAAAAACTAGAGCCACTGCCATACAACCCCCCCAGGAAGGAGTTATAAGACGACCTTACACAGTGTAGTTATTTTAAACGGTGTTGAAGTCTCTCAGGATGGTGGAATAATGGTAATCCTTAAACTCTGCAGAGACAGAAACCCACAGAGAGGCCCCAAATTTCGCCCTATCCCAAAGCTCAGCAGGTCCCACCCCCTTATGATTATAAAAAATCTACAGTTACGCTCCATCCAAATGTTCCAAAATATAGCATGAACAAGGCACCCCCAGAGGACACTGGCCCTTTTTCAGTTACCCGGCAAATCCATTGTAGTACATAAAAGCTCAAAGCAGCCTTTGGGAATCGACCAGGCAATCCAGAACTCCCGCAATAATGACCACCACAACTTGATGGTGAATGGGCAGTGTAAGTAAAAATGGGCATTCAAATAACAGTTTAATTAAATGTACCAAGTCAAGAACATTTGTTTCTAGAAAGAAAATGAATCTGTAAGAAGTAACATATTTTATCAAGTATTATTCTCCATATTAAACACCAAAGAAGACTCCAGTTAAAGAAAGCACATACCGGAACACCTGCAGCCTCACCCATCTGATGCATATGATACCTGATCCGAAGCATAGCATCTCTTGCTCCTAATAATGCTTTAATAATTGCTTCTTGGTTTGGTTTAGCGGCTTGTTGTATCCACTGTCCATCCATTTTTTAAAATTGACTCAAACATCAAAGTTGGGAAATACAAGCAAAAGGAAGTCATAGGGTAAGGAAAGTATTAACAACAATATGAAGAAGCCAAATTTTATGATGGCATGATTAGAGGAGTAAAATGGGCTACACTGGCACAAGCACAGCACGTTTAAGCTGGGCCTTGCATGACACAATCTATACTGTGTTGTTCCAGGCACAACAACACAACACAACACGACATATCCAATAAATCCAAAATGGCCCTGCGTTTTAGTTTAGGTTTTTATCATAAAAAAATTTGCGCTTTTTAGAAAAGTTGAGTCCAAGAAATACCTTCTCTGATTTGAGAATGCTGCAGCTTTTTATCAAGCTTTCATATTCATCCCAGTGTTGTTCTGCCAATTTGCTCAACGTACTGAGTTGTGTTTCAAGTGCTGAATTTGCCTCTGACAACTTTCTCCATGTTTCCAAGGATTTCTGAGGGTCAGCCTTCTGCCACTTTTTCACAGCACCCACCATTGATGGAGTGGATGATCCTCCAGTTCCTGGTTCTCCAAGTAACTGTAGAAAGAAAAAAGGATTAACCTTAAGTTCGTAATCCAAAGAACAAGAAAGAGCTTAATTAACAAAAAGTAAAAGCGAAAAATGTCGAGATAGATTCCCAAGTTTACAAATATGAAATGGTAGGATACAAAATTGGGAAAATATAATCTACAGTTGACTACGACACGTCTCAATACAGAACAATAAGACCGATTTAGAGGATTAAAAAGCAGTATGATACTCTTTTGCATGCATAATCATATTTACAAGTGCTGGCATGTTTAATCAGAAATAATTTATAGATCTTGACATGCTTACAAGAGTCATCAATGGTGGCAAGGAGAACTTAGTCCTCTCATGGTCCCACGTTCCTTTCAGGATTTCAAGAACGACTTCATGTAGTGGAGTTCCCTTCACTGCAACCTGAAACCATACAAACACTAAAATCACAAGTTGAAGGTATTAATGGATAGTCAGAGGCTTGCAGTTAAAAATCAGACAGGACAACCCATTATTGTCTGCTTTTTAGCGGCAAGCCTCTCATCATCAAATTATTGTAACCACAGGTAACCTGTAATCATTTCATAAGCTTTGTTTTACACTTAACTATAACATACCAAACTCCAGTTTGACAATTAGACAAAGAGGACCAATGGTGTATTCGTCTGATGCAAATGGTATCCTTTAGCACAGAGAGAGAGAGAGAGAGAGAGAGAGAGAGACCTGAGCAGAAGAAAGCACTTCCGGTGAAAAGCGGACATAGCGTTGGCTTCCATAAACTGCAGAACTAACATCAAACCCACTGCCCACTTTTCCCTGTGCGATGCAATGAGCAGTTTGAGCTATAACATGCACCAAATCAAGATCTGCAGTGTATTTTTCATGTTGATGATCTTCAAGCACGGAGGAAAGATCAACAACTCTGAGGTAATGAAGCAAAGCAGCAACAACAGCAGTTGTCATTGCCGCAGATGAACCCAATCCAGTTTTTGCAACTTCAGGCTTACAATTTTCTCCATTTGATTCCTCAGCATTGAAGGTAATCGAGGCAAAAGGAGGTAATGCAGCCAATGCGTCCGGAGTCAATGGCAGACCACGGGCTTCAATCTAAGAGGTGCACAACCCAGCAACATCTTGAATTAGGAATTTGGATTTAAAATGATAAAACAAGAATCCTTGAAGTTTCAGCAGCAACTGATTCTTGGAAGTTGAATGCTTTAGATTTTTAAATTATTTTATTTAGAAGGATTTACAATTTGATTCAAGAAAACTGTGGACTTTCAATCAAAAATTAATATTGATGCTGTCATAGTATACCAAGTTGAGATATGTGTCAAATAAAAATTCAGACAACGAAGTAATAAAAAACTACAGAAATAAAAAGAGGTTAGATACCTGGTTCCGATAAGAATAAAAGTCATTGCTGCCTAAAATTGTGATATCAAGACCTGCATGACAAACCCAGTTGAATTTTCAAAGATGCAGAGTTTGTTTATCTTGAAAAATGATGGGGGAACATACGGCGAATCAAACATTACCTTGCAATAGTAGTTTTTCTAATGAATCGTTCTTGTTCTTGTCAACTGTTGCACGGGCAGCAGCTACACAGTATTGCACCGCTTGTTCCACAAAAGGGTTCTTCGAGTCACTGAAATTCTAAAGCACGTAAGGTAAGAAACACCCTAAACAATTCACCTAACGACAGAAGTATTTGCAAAGGAAGAAAAACACTCAAATTAACCACATTTAAAGCAGGCCAATCTTTCTATAATGACGATGATATAAACTGATGATTGGTGGCATTGTTCAAAAACTAATGATCATTTAACAAATTTTAATCAAAATTATAGAAACTTGCCTTGAAGAGACGTATTCAAGTGATAAATTTTTGAGGGAGAGTTTGTAGATGCTTTCTCTGGAGAGCTGAGGAGACGTCAATTTCACATCCATCCAACCCTGAAAGACGAAACACCAAGACATCTCAATCAGATTGAGAGAGAGAGAGAGAGAGAGAGAGAGAGAGAGAGAAAAAGACGCACCCAAGCCCAGCTATCAGGCTTGAGCTGGTGGTAAAGTGGCTTGACAATGGCGAAGAAGCGAGAATTGGTGCTGAGAACAAGGCCTGCATTGGGTCTCTCCAAAATCAGGTAACCTCCCGTCAACAACACCTTCCCTGGAGCTGAAGCAACCCTGTTTGTATTTCAACAACAATTTTCAATCAATAACAAAAATTCTTACAACAATAACAACAAATCTTTGATTCAAAATCCAAAAACTTACACGCCCTCCATTGCTCTCTCTCTCTCCCCTCTTTGAAGATCGCAAAGTCAACTTGTGAAGTTTGAAGTGCTTTCTAATTTCTCTCTCGGACTCTCAGTAGTTGGGTTTTGACGTTGTACCACTGGCTGCAGCCTGCAGTGTTCAACTTCAACCTCGTCAAGCTGCCCACCAACCTTTTCAATGATTTTTCTTTGACCCTTTTTCAATTTTTATCACTTTTATTTTTATTCTTTATTTTTTTTTAATCTTTGGAAATTGCTTCTTTTATTTTTTAATCTCTACTCATTAGTAAAATAAAATAAAATAAGATCAAATCCCATTTCCTGCCCTTTCTCACACCGGGACATCATGAAACTAACTATGAATATTTAGCCAAAAGAAAAAAGAAACTTACTCTGATGAAAAAATAAAATAAAAAATTGTGTGAGCTTAGTTTGACTAGCAAGAACTGGACACGTGATGCATTATAATTTAGTTAGCCTTTAATAATTGTTTCTCCTTGCCTCATTTATGAGTCTCCAATGCTGACTAAATTTCTAAAGCATGCAGGTTTGGTAACATATAGTTAAGACTTCAATGCAGGTTTGGTAACATATATTAATCCAGTTATGAAGTCTACTGGCACGCACTATTCCACGCATGAGACTTTTTCTTTATCATGCGCTCTTTTACGGAAACTTTTAGTCTGTGAAAATTGTGAGAATGTAAAGATAAAAATGTCTCACATTGAAATGTTAAAAAATCTTACAAGGGCTTATAAGGAATTAGCTATTCATCCCATTGCCAATTGATTTTGAGGTGAACTCTCAAACTTCCTTCAGAAATATTCATTTGAACATCAACATAAAAACATATGCATTACATATAGCAACGTAAGTGTTAAATCAATTTCATGAGTTCGAAAGCAAAATCTTTCAACCAAGTGTTTTATAGGTCATGTGATTGATGTCATGGAACTAAAATCAAACAAGAGCGGAGATAAAATTCACCCATGGAGGGAGTTTTAAACATACGAGAGTTTCACTAAAACACCCAAAATGGAGGTTGAAATTATAAAAAAACCCAACACCCAAAACACTTTATAAACACACCCAAAACCCATCATTACACACACTCAAAACCTATTTATAAACACACCCAAAAAGTTGACTTTAAGGTTGATTTTGGGTGTGTTTCTATGTTTAAATAGTGCTTGGGTTTTTTTATAAATACATGTCTAGAATTGGGTTTATTTATAAATTTGTATAAACATTATCCAACCATTCCACCAAGGTTAATGAAGCTTAAACTCGATATTTTCTCTTTGAAAAGGTTTCCAAGTAACAACACTATGCGACCTCTAATTTTCTTCACCCCCTCAATTGTGCCAAAAAAATGGTGAAATAGTTGGATCTCATTTTTCAGGCTTTAAGAAGGTCCTTACTGAATCGTACTCTTCTTCTGTTGTGGAGTTGGTCCATAAACTGAGGAATTTCGTACCTTATGCTCTATTATAATGACAACAGAGCATTGTAGACAGAAAGTTTTTCAATAATTTCATTTAGCATGAAAACAGTTCTGCGACCGAACAAAATATTACTTTAGCAGCAACCAATATATTTCTTAGAAATTGGCCCATACAGGTGTAGAAGTTCAAATAATACATAATTGTTCAAATAGCAAATGATTTCTATCGTCCTTGGAACGTCAGTAAAGGGCATGAGTTGAGGTTGATTCAGAGATGTTTCAGACTAGAGACTGAATAGATATACTTCCTATGACGCATCTTATGACACATTCTAAGCTGAGGCGGTGCAAAAAAGTGGATATATCATTGAAAGAGTTATATAAGTAATCACCTCCGCATTACTTCAAATACACTGTACAATATCACCAACAGTGGATTAAATTACATAAAAGAAGAGGAGATGAAGTTTAAACCAAAACAAGATCCCCTTCCTGTTGATCTTCTTGTTCCTCGGGCAGCCTTCCTTCCCGATATGGCAGAAGAATACGCTTAATATCTTCTGCACTTAGAGTCTCATACTCTAAAAGTGCATTTGCCAATGCATGTAATGCCTTTTCATGCTGAAAAATGTGAAACAAGAAAAGTCAGTGAAGTCCATGATTGCCAAAAACCAAATGCGAATGCTGGCTATTCCTATAGAATACAAACCTTTTTAAGAAGGGCCTTTACACGATCATATGCTTCTCTTAACAGTTTCACAACCTGAAGAACAATTTAAACCAATTTAAATCGAAAACTAATTTCACCATAATTTAATAATAAAGACCCGAGATTCCAAGAAAATACTTCAGCATCAATACGAGATTGCATTTCGGGGCTCGGTCGATCTTTGATATGAACTGGCCCAATTGTGTTGCTCATGCCACAGCTTGAAACCTTAAACCGCAAAGTTGATAATAGCATTAAATGATTAACATAAAAGTGTATATGTCTTAGCAGAAGATGGACATCGAGAAATAATTTGTTCTTCAGTCACCAAACAATGGAAATTGTGAAACAAACATTACAAAAGTAGAGCATATATGTAATAAATAAACAGATGCGGAGGAACAAACAATGACTTCAAACACAACAATTTTATTGCTTAGACAATAGGGAAACTTGGACTATCCAAGGAAAACATAAATTTAATTAGGAAGAATATTAACTTACTTACATGAGTACCTTAATGGAATTAATACTGGATTTCTTAAAAGATGGAATTTACATGATAGGATAAAGAAAATACCATATAGTGGGCAAGCTCTGAAGCTGTGTGTAGATCACTGCTTGCTCCAGTAGTGATATGATCCTGACCGAAGATTATCTCTTCTGCCACTCTTCCTCCCATGCAGACATCAAGACGGGCTAATAACTGCCTCTTGCTAATTGATGTCTCATCATTGGAGGGGAGCTGGGTGACCATTCCTAAAGCAGACCCACGAGGCATAATTGTTGCCTTGTGAATTGGATGTGCCCCCTCGGTATTGAAAGCAACAATTGCATGACCACTTTCATGATATGCCGTGAGCTGAATGATGTGTAATTATTTTAGTAAATAACAATGCACATTCAAACTGTAAGCATTTTGGACTTCAACTTCCTTGTGAATGATATGCATACCTTTTTCGAGTCTTCAGATATGAACATTGTTTTCCGCTCAGTACCCATAACGATCCTGTCCTTCGCAAACTCTAACTGTGTAGCAGTCAACTTCTCAGCGCCTTCAACCGCAGCTTTAATGGCAGCAATATTTACCAAGTTTGCAAGATCTGACCAAGATTACAAAGAAAAATGGAAATAAGAAAGTTGGGAGGTTCATGCCAGCAGAGACTAAAAATTTATGAAACAATTTTCTATGAAGATGCTAATTTCATATATTGAAAGGAGCCTACCTGCCCCATTGAATCCTGGTGTACCACGAGCAATAGCTTTAACGTCTACATCATCACCCAATGGTTTATCCTGTAGATAGAGCTCCAATATCTCTTGATGACCTCGCACATCTGGATTAGGAACAACAATCTGCATAATAACATTTGTTACTCTACTCTCTTTCAAAGTAAATAAAACAATTGACCAATAAATTGATAATAAAAGCGACAAAAACGTTGGTCCAAAAAAAAGGCAAGATAAACCTTAAACAGATGCCCATCAATTGATTCTGTATGAATACTGGATTCTCTTTTATTGAGTAATCTTGAAAAATTACAACAGGGGACAAGTTGTGTCCTGAAAACCTGACGCCAAACTTACATAACAAACTAATGCTACAAAAGCTAAGAGACTTGAGTCAGTTCCCAGCGCAAAAACATTCCTCTGGAGTGCCATAAGACACCTCCAACTTTTTTTCCAAGTCCTTGCACAAGTTAAAAGCCAATTCTAAAATTAATTAATTTTTTTTTTGGCAGAATTAGTGGGGACATATATAGTAGAATTTCTTCTACCAAAACAAATGTAGACGAAACAGAGTTAAGAAGGAAATAGTACAAAACAATGGACACAATCTCCAGTAGAGCAGAGGTCTACAGAGCCTTAAAGTACAACAAAACTAAAACCCAGTTAAGAACTAAAGGAACTAATAAACAGCTTTATTCATATTTGAAAGAGCTATCCTTAAAATGTAAGGTAATGGAAGCCCGAAGAGATTGCCGAAAACAAACAATATTCCCACAAATAAACCTGTCTCCTCAGCCCTCAGATTCTCAAAAATCCTCTAATTCCTCTCCGCCCAAATTACCCAAAAACTAATCATCACAACAAGCAAGCAGCTAGAGAAAAAAATTTTATGGCGGTGGAACTATGTTGGGTAGACAACAATCACAAAGAGATGATTGAAGAATGTGGAATTATCTAGAGAAAGCTACAAACTTGTGGCTAGAATAATAAATCCAAGTCAGTGGACTTGGTGATGTCGGCAAACAATACCTATAAATATGCATGAATGTACTCATATAAGGTGGAGTTAACCAATAGAATTCCCAATCTATATGGGAGCAAAAATAGCTACCCAAACCAATCTATGTTGTGGAGCTTCTAAGAAAGAAGCTCAAGTAGCCAATAGCTACAACAATCAAATGTGGTGGCCAATGGCCACAAGGGAGCCACCGAGTGAGCTACCCAACCTAAAGAGGGTGATTATTAGCCAAGAGGTAACCCACTCAAGGTGGCCAATAGCCTCAAGTTCTATGTACACCAAGCTACGTACTATCCTCCTCCATTCTAATAAAATCTTTCGTTTCAACTATTGTCCTATACTTCCTAAACCCCTTCACCTATAATAAACCAACAATGGTATCAAAGCACACACTCAAAATCCAACAAGTGGTAGATCTTCCCCACAACCATAAGCTTCTACCCCATGAGGAGTCGATCTGACAAGGGGTTTGGTAGTTGAAACAGAAGAAGTTGAGATTTCTTGTTTGAAGTTTGTGGATGACACAATTTTCTTCCATTGCAAGTGGGAACAAAATTTTAGAAATTTATTGATGATTTTGGAACTTTTCAATACTATTTCAGGATTGAAGATAAATAGAAGCAGTCTTTGACTAGCAAACCCTAGCTCATTGATAATCTGATGGGGACATCATTGTCAAACCACTTAGAGTTTATGAGAGAAAGAGATGGAAGAAGAGTAGTCATAATCCAGTTATGTCTTTGTAGCTGGATTAATTGCTCTTCATCTTCTAAAGTTCTCCATCAGAGACTTTTCATATTTCTTTGGGAGTTTCTAGAGTTCTGCAATCTATTTATTTTCTTTAAAAGCTTTAAATAAGTGTCTTTAGGTTTTCTTGTCATAAAGTCTTGGTGCATGTTTCCAGTAATAAAGTCTTAGTACATGTGATGCAGGAGCATCTACGAAGCTCTCTAAAATTACTTAGGCCTGTGAATCAATTGAACTAGGGTTCTATTTACTTTAAATTATTAGTTACTTCTTTTCTTTTCCTATTCTTACTAGGTTTAATTTCTTGTTTAGGTTTTTAATTTCCTATGTCAATTAGGTTTTCTGTATTCTAGTATAAATAGGCTAGTTAGAGACTCTTGTATGCAGTTTTTGTTGATGACTATAATTTCAGACTTTAGTCTATAGAGTTTCTATTGCGATTTTTGCCTAGAACTCAATTGTCTTAATTCCAACTTCGATTCTAATGCTTTATCCTTCTATTCTTTGTATTTTGAGTATGTTTGGGTCGTTGGACAGCAGCTTATAGCCGCTGCCCTGCATCAAATTGGTATCAGAGCCAGGTTAATCCTTGCTCCACACCATGGTTGGATGTGCTCGAGGTCGTGGACAAGGGAACCAAGCCCAACAAACAGAGATGGCTGAGATGTGGCGTATCATGGAAGAGTTGTTGAGAGCGGTGCAAGCCCTCCAACGACAGGAACGAGCGGATGCCTATATGGAGATTCCGGAACGTAACCGCAAACCTTTAGACATACCAGAAGATAGTCGTAAGGATGACTTTGAAGAAGAGGTAAACCCCATTCATGAAGCTGGAAACCATGGTGATGGTGATCGAGGTGGATTGGAAAGAGTGGTTCACCCTAATTCTTTAGTTAGTTTCATAAATTTAGATATCCTTGCCATATTTGATCGTTATTTGGAAGAGGATTGTGAAATTTGTTTTCAGGTTGAGAAAAGATTTGATTTTGACAATGTATATGGTAAGAGTAAGCAAGATGAATCTAGTGTAATCTTGAAGGTGGTGGATCAAGAAAAGGTTGGGTCTGAACTTTTGAAGGAGCACAATCCATACAAGTTTGAAGGCAAGGTGATACAAGAAAGTCTTGAAGGAACCATTAGAGATGAGATGAGTTCTAGTGATACTTCTGAGTATGTTGATTTTCTTGGAGTTGATGCTTTTGATTTGAAGATTGCCAAGAACTTTGTTGATCGTGTCAATCTAATGGCTTTTGGATTGAACAGCTTTTGGGCTGCGAGGTTGTATACAGTAGATAACTTGAATTGTTCTAGAAGGATTAAATATTCTAAGTATCTATTTCTTTGGAGTGGGAAGGTCAAAGTTCTATAGACAGTTTATGTAAGTGTAGGTTGTGTTAGAAAGTTTTCAGCAAAAGGTTGGAATTCGAAGACGAATTCTTCACGATCCGGTGGAATTGATGCAAGAAAATAAACATAAGTATTCAAGAGTGGTTCAATATTCAAAATCTCTCTTCGTTTGGAAAGGAAGAATTCAATTTCAAGCTTCTCATGGAGTATATTCAAAATACCTCTTTGTTTGGAAAGGAAGAATTCAGTTTCAAGTTTCTCATGGAGTCTTCGTTGATAACAGTTTAGACTCGAGGACGAGTCTCTTCCAACTAGGGAGTTTGATGCAGGAGCATCTACGAAGCTCTGTAGCACTTAGGCCTGTGAGTCAATTGGGCTAGGGTTCTATTTACTTTAAATTATTAGTTACTTCTTTTCTTTTCCTATTCTTATTAGGATTTGGTTTAATTTCCTGTTTAGGTTTTTAATTTTCTATGTCAATTAGGTTTTCTGTATTCTAGCATAAATAGGCTAGTTAGAGACTCTTGTATGCATTTTTGTTGATGAAAATAATTTCAGACTTTAGTCTATAGAGTTTCTATTGGGATTTTGCCCTAGAACTCAATTATCATCGTTCCAACTTTGATTCTACTGCTTTATCCTTCTATTCTCTGTGTTCTGGGTATGTTTGGGTCGCTGGACAGCAGCTTATAGCCGCTGCCCTGCATCAACATATATTCAGTAATAAAGTCTTAGTGCACGAATTTAGACTATTTGTATTTGGGAGTCTTAAATGTTAGTTTTGGGTATAAATATATGTAAGTACCTTGGGTAAAGGCAATGAACTTTGATAAATAAACAGTTATCAGAAATTTTCCAGCCTACTTTCCTGCGATGGGAATTTTGGTGCAAAGCTTAGTTTGTCCTTATCTTTATTATTAAGCGGTTTGCTGTTTAATTTCCATTATTCTATCAAGTACTTGTTTCCTTGTTCATATTCCAGCCAATTCTTCTTTTATTGCCTTGTTTCTAAACTTGTTTTCATTGAAGCCTAGAAAAAGATAATCTTAAGCCTATATGGAAATTAAAGACTTGGCATTAGACTTTGAACACATCCTACACTAGAGGAATCTACACAATTCTTGGAACCACTTACATTCTGGATTTTAAAGAGCATAATGTGGGCAACAAAGTTAACCAGTTTCATGCCTATTTCCTACTGTGAATTCCTTGTTTGTTGATGGGTGCTGATGCCTGGTAAAATTTAATAGCTTGAGTTGATTCTAAAATTGATCTTGGTACTAGTTAACTCATATGCTGCATCATAATCTGTACAATCTAGGATCTAGAAAACGAGTTTATGACATGAGAATTGTCTTTCCAAGTGCTAAAACTTGAACCCCAAATTATTGAATAACAATATTGGAATCCCAGGTGCTTGCATGCAGCCTATTTTCTTCTAATGACAGATAAAAAAGGGCATTGGAATATCCACAACCATTTTGCCAGTAATACCTCGTTCCTCTTCATCAAACTACCCACCCCAAACCTCCTTTTTCTTTCTCATTAGACATGACATCCCATCTGATAATCATTTTTCATTGAAGCTTCTACAGAAATGAAAGGTTACAATCTAGAAACATTATTTTTTTAAAAAGAAACAAATTGTACTACAAGAGGGACAAAATACAAAGGTGGATAAGAAATCCACAGCAGGCAGAGAAGAAGAACAAAGAAAAAACAACCCAGCTCTCACAAACCCAAAAGACAACCCAGAACAACCTTAAGCTCTAAAACCAGACAAACCCTGCTCCCTAGACAACCACAACTAAACTCTCAATGATTTGGTCGTTTCGGAACACCAACATGCACTTTTCTAATGATTTTTCTATCTAATTTCCCTCCCTCAACCTTACTAGCAGAGCCCAAACCAATAAATAAAAAAAGAAATAAAAGAAAGTGTAATCCACAGAAAATATAAATAACTTACATGCCTATCAAATCTACCAGGCCTTGTCAGAGCTGGATCAAGAATATCAGGCAAGTTTGTTGCAGCCATCAGAATTATTCCCTGCAGAAATGTCAAAACTTCAGAAATAGTAGAAAGGAACCCATAAATACAGAAAGATCCTTTAATATACCTCATTCTGCTCAAAACCATCCATTTCAACAAGTAGTTGATGCAGCGTTTTCTTTGTATGCCCTTCCCATTGTTTCCGAGTGGATCCAACAGCATCTATTTCATCAATGAAGATGATGCACGGAGCCTGTGAGAAATGAAAATCATACAAAACGCAATCAGAAGACATGCCAAGAAACCGCTTGTATGACTTCAACAAAGTGCGTAGTTTTAGAAAATCTAGAACAGATAAGACCAAAATTACCCTATGAACACTATTGAGTTACTTAAATGGGGGTCGAATGACTAGACGCATGAGGAAATTTGTAACTTTCCTTAGGGAGGCTGAACTTAGGGATCTTAGGCTACTTCATCCAGTTTTGGGGAGAGGTTGGCTTGTTCAAGGCGGGATGGTTTCTCTTCTCTCCTTTCAGGGAGGATCTTTTCCCTAGTTTTAGACCAGGAGGTAATGTAGTACAGCCCGTAGGTATTAGATTAAGCACTTAAACAATAGAACAGAGAAAAACATAAGAGACCGAGGAGAAGAAAATATAGATCGAAAAGACGAAAGAAAGGGAGAAACAGTAGAACAAGAAGAATACCAGAGATTGAGAAGAAGAAAATATAGATCGAAGGGACTAAAGAAAGGGCAGAAATCAGAGAGTTCTAGAAAAGGTTTACTCAACATTCAAATCTGAATTTTCAAGAACCACATGGGGTTATTTATAGCAAAATAAAATATATAAATAATAGGATAAAAATCCTTTGCTTAAACAGAAATCCTGATGCAAATAAAACAGGAAACTTAAACTACAAATATGGAAATCTGGAAAAGTAGAAATCCTACTAGTAATTGGAAAACTAGAGGATCTAGGAAACAAACAAATACATTAGGAAACAAATAAATTTAGGTCCTACGCGTCCTGCATCAGGAGGCCCTTGTAATGATTGTGTCAGATCCTTTTGCCATCATCTTGGATACCAATACCGTGACAAGGTGTCCCTCACTCTTTAGGGTTGACACTTGACAAGATGGAGTAAAACCATAAGGGTTTCAAGGAAAACTTCAAGAACTGGAGGGAGGAATGTTAGGTTCAGGAATGGACGTGTTATGGAAGTTGAGGATTTAAAAAAGGAGCTGAAAATCTAGAACAAGGATTTGGTGATATTAGACTAAGGCTGCTATTCCAGATCAAACAAAAGAGATTGATATTCTAGAGAAAAAGGGTGAGACGGTACCATGAGGCAAGACAGCAAAGACCTCAGAAACAGGTTTGTAGAATTGACCAATGTTACCTAGAACGGAGTTCGAATTGATACGTGGAATAGGGTATGTTAGGGTAGACTTAGTTTGTAGGGTGTTTTGGGTCATGGTTTGTTTTGAACTCTTAATGTGATCAATAATTTTTAAATAAATTATACATTAGGAGGTAGCCCGTACCTAAGGTTTTTGGGAGCCAGATCTTTAAAAGGTTAGTAAGGGACTAGATGGGTGGAAAAAGGGTTCCTTGTCTTGGGGTGGTAGCTTTGCGCTGACCAAGTTAATAAACCTTCCACCCTCATACAAGAGCAGAAGGCTACAGCATTTTCTTTATCGGTGGGTGAAGATGGAACAAAGTAACTTCTGGTTGACCATGGTCCCAGAAAAAGAATACAATCGAGAAACGACAAGCATAAGTAGAGTAGCCATACATACAAAACTATTTCCAGATCTATGTGTCGAAACTCAAAGTTCTAGACTCACTTTGGTGAAAATCGGGTAGTGAGTAGTCTTCCAACCTGCTTCGTGTCTCCATTTAAATTATCAGTTAGGGTGACAAAAACAGTTGAGAAATTATTTCAAATTAAGGAAGGATTGTTTGCGGGAAGGTCGAGAAGAGTGTAGAATAGATCATCTACTCAGCTTAGTCAAAGACAGAAGGAGAAAGGGGGAATTGGTATTGGGTAATCTGAGTAAAAGGAATATTGCTCTCTGGGGAAATAGTTGTGGTGGTTTCCCCTTGAACAAGATTCTTTTTAGCTCACAATTATTAGGAGCAAGTTTGGATTGCATTCTAATGGATGGATTTTTTAAAATTTTTTTGCTAGAATCAGTTAGTTGATCGAAACTAGATCACGTGGAATGATAATGAATATCAGACGATACATTTTGTACCTTGCTAAAAAACTGATCCTTGCCAAACAACATCTTGTCTAACCCCAAGGGCAAACACCTAAGGAACAGGAACAATTCTCAAGACAAAACACTCATTCTTTGGAATCCGTGTCTAGAATAGGACGTTAACTGTCGAGGTGAGTCTTGAAGAAGCTCAAACATATATCACGGTTCAAGACTTGAAAAGTTCATGATGGCCAAATGAAAAAGCTCTTCCTAGGTATAAATGAAACATAATTAGCATACGAATGCATCTTCGGAACATGTTACAAATGCATATCATTTGCCCTTGACGCATATGATTTACACAAGAAAAATTTCGTTAGATTGTTGTTTTTGTGTACACGATTCTTCGTACCTCAGTCCCGACTGATCACACAATTTCTATGATTAATTGTTGCACGTTTACAGTTGGTTGTGTACTCTACAAAGCATTTCTGATTGATTATGCATGGATGATCCATATTGTACCTTCCCTGCGACTCATCATGACTGTCGTGCTGGATCTACTTGATTTATTTGTTTTATTGATAAATATATAAATACTATGTTGTGTCCACTACTATCTCGATTGAGTGTTATTAATTCCGTTGTTCAGAGTGATCAATCCTACATTTCTTTGTGGTAGATTTCCCCTATGAATTTCCTTTAGCTTACACAGACCATTCTTCATTTTCCTTGCAAGCCTTTGAGCCAAACGTCACACAAATTAACTCTGTTGCTTCTGAAAAATTTCTTGTCTTTAGTAGCATCACTAAAACACTTACCTGACCACTCTGCACAACCTAAGTCCACTTTTGTGGAATAACTTCTCAATCTATTTCTCTCCATGATTCTCATCATCCACCACCTCTACAAAGCCTCATCTACCTCTAAGTTTCCTATTTTATTTGGATTAGGATTTCTTTCCTAGAATAGGTTTAATTTTCCTTTTCACTCTAGGGTTAGATTATTATAAATACCCTTCTATGTAATTCATTATGGAGTTGAGATTTGAGATATTAAGAAAAGTTTACTTTCCAGAGATTGGAGACTCCTTGGTGTGAAGCCAAACCCCTGGAGTGATTCCAGACCTATCCTTGTTCATTCTATTTTCTGTTTTCCATTGTTTTCGCTTCCCCTAAACTACCTAAATCTACAATTCACCCATGTCCTACATCAACTTTTCTCAAATCTCGCGAGTTCTTTTTCTTAACCAGTCCCATTTTACACTGGAAATACATATTGACAGAATTGCCATCATTCTGGCTCTCCATGTTCTATGTATGCAGCTATGTAAGTAATATCAAATTATTCCACCTTTTGATTCTGGTTAATGTTTCATGATGAATAGTTATCTCAATAGCTCAAAGTTTTAGTAAGCCCTTGGGGCTAGCCAAAGTGGTGAGGGTGGATGGGGTAATGGTAACGATTAGGATAGGTCGAGGGTTCGATTCCATTTAGCGTAACCAAAATAGTGGAATGTCTTAGTTGCTTTATTAATCAATTTAGTATATATTCCCATAAATAACTTTTTAAGGCATGCCAAATTGCCACCAAAAAATGCCTCATAACCAACAAACCTTTTTTTTGGCTGCTTGGAATAAGGATCTTACACGCCGAGCACCAACTCCAACAAACCTGTCATCCGAATAAGTAACATGAGATCACTACAGGCTTGGCAATGTCAAGTAATTCCCAGATATAAGCAATATCAGTTCGCACAACACAGCTCATATCGTAAGCAGTGACAACAAAAATCAGATCTCAATTGATTAACGCTCATACATTAAAAGAAAAAAAAAAGGAACTAAAGAGCAAAAGAGCAAACGAACAAAAGAAAACATACAAAAGCTTCATCTTTGAAGAATGTCACACAAGCATACATGAGTACGCTGTTGAGAAACAGTAAAGGCTGATATATTTGTGGTGCTGTTTATAGCAAAGTAATAAGATCAATAATTATTCATATCTGAACAGCTGGATGGCCAAAAATACCAACAGAAACTTCATAATAATATCCCAATCTAAGTATATGTATCAACTAAATAGCTTGAAAGACCAACAGAAGCTTGATAATTCACTGCCACAAATAGGGAGTAGCAATGCTTTGAAACCCATCCAAGATCTGACATTCAACAACATGCTTGAAGTTAAACAATTCTAACTTTCTAAGACCAGAACCACTGACCAGCAAAGCTTTACATGGACCTGATAATGAGCAAGTTAATGTGAAACAAAGTGATGGGTGTAATTCAATTTTCAGGTACAGATCTGATAATTATGGGTTAGACATGATTTAACAAGCCAAAAAAGACCGCAGGGAAAGGTTCATACAGATGGAAGGAAAAGAGCATTACAAAGAAAATGGTATTTCATTGAGAGATATGTAACAGGACATGACGTTTTTAAAAGCTGACATGGATAACAGATAAGAATTTATAATAACATATTCATTGTACTGCATTCGACAATTTTAAATCTGCTACAGTTGATTTTAACCATCACTGGGAAAAGTATAATTATTTAACCAGTCCAAAAAACCAAGACTGCAAATTATCCTCAAAACAATCTAGCTAAATAGCATGCGACAAGACTTATTTAAATGAAATGAAAAGTAGAGATACCTAAAATAAAATATCAGAAAACATAAAGCTTTCAAAAAATAGCACAATGTTGAGAGATTTTTTATATGAAAAAGCGTATAAGATGGCTCACATTTCCTCAAATTCAGATCCTGCTCTATAGAAAAATGGTACACCAGCTTCTCCTGCAATAGCCTTCAAGGTCCAACATAAATTAGATTTTTTTTTTTTTTTTTTTTTTTTTTTTTTGGAACTTTTTATAAGAAACATAATTTCATTAAAAAGGAACAGAACAATACAGAGGACAAGTAGTCCGCTCATCTAGCTAGAAAATGCCAGCCAGCTAAACACAACAACAAAGATTGCAAAACATAGCAAAGAAGCAAAGTTACATGGCAGCAGACCAGTACAGACTAGTGAACAGCAGAACTCCAAGCATACAACTAAGCTTGAAAAGAATTATCCCAAAATTCAGAAGATACCAACACCCCAAAACGAACTCCGTCCCATAGAAGATCCTTCTCCACATCCCTTGCTCCACCAAAAAAACCTATATCTCCCACATAACAATGAAACAAACGAGGCTGGAGTCGGTCAACTGAAATGGTTCTCCCTAAACAGTCTTCTCCATAAGGTCAGAGCAAGGGGGCAATGGAGCAACAGGTGATCTGAACTCTCAGAAGATTTTTTTTTTTTAACAGAAACTTTACAAATTCAAAAAATAGAGACGAAGAAAGCAACAACCTCAAGACCAAAACAACAAAGGAAAGCAGGCCAAAAAACAAACAAGAAGGCCAACCAGGAAAAGAGGAAAGAACAACACATCACTTGACAACCGCTAACAAATCACGCATAATAGAAGAGAGCCAAATCCTTAAAAATAGGAGTAACCAAAGCCCATAACACCTCCCAAAACTTCACTCTATCCCACATTTCAGCCACCCCCACACCCTTGTAGTCCTAAAAAATTCTTCTGTTACTCTCCAAGCATAATTTCCAGAACACTGCATGCACCAAGCAACCCCATAGAGCTTTAGCTTTCTTCCCCCTACCCAGCGCATCAATCTTGGAGGATAACAGCTGAAAGCAACCTTTAGGAATAACCCAAGCAGCATTAACTTCCCACAGAAGTAACCATCACACCTTTAAGGAGTAGGAGCAGTGAATGAACAAATGATCTGGCTTTCCCAGTCCATATTACAAACAGTGCACCAGTGAGAGGATAAGCACATAAAGGGGCGATGCTTCTGCAAAGTGTCACAAGTATTAACTTTCCTAATGGCAACCTGCCAAAGAAGAATTTTAACCTTTGGGAGAGTCGTAGCCTTCCAAATTTGAGGGTACGGAGGGAACTCCTCCCCACAACCATTATGCTGAATGAAGGATAAAAAAGAATGGCATGAGTATAACCCTGAGTGATCCAACTTCCGCCTTCTGTTGTCCCTCCTAGAGGGAACCAATCTAACTCCATCCAGGATAACCAGTAACCTAGTCGCCACATCAATCTCCCTCAAAGTAAGGTGCCTTCTAAATCCGAAATCCCAAATGTGAGGATACACTCCAGAACTCACAGCAGAAGAAATACTGGATTGCTTCTTACTGGACAGAATGAAGAGTCTGGGGAAAACCTCTTTGAGCACACCTCCCCTACACCAATCATTCTCCCAAAATCTCACCCTATCCCCTCCACCACCCACAAAATCGCAGCCTTGAAGAAATACAGGATAACCACTAAAAATGTCTTTCCACTGGTTACAACAAGAGCCATGAGATAAAACATTAGCATTCCAGCCATTAGCACTCACCCCATAAATACTCTTGATCACCTTGTGCCAAAGAGAATTAGGTTATTTGGGGAATCGGCAAAGCCACTTGGTACACAAAGCCACATTCCTCACTTTTAAAGAACCCACCCCTAAACCGCCATGATTTTTTCATCTTTCAACAACCTCCCACCTGACCAAGTGAGTTTCCTTCCCATCATCCACACCTTCCCGCAAGAAATCTCTCATTAGCTTCTACACATAACTCACCACACGGCTTGGCATTTTGAAAAGAGATATGTAATAAATAGGAATACTCTTCAAAACAGCCTGAATCAAAGTGAGTCTTCCACCTTTGGATAAACATGTCTTCTTCCACTTCTGCAGCCTTTTCTCTACCTTCTCCACAACCAGATCCCAAAAAGTGTTCTAGGATTCCCACCAAGGGGAAGGTCCAAATACAACATAGACCAAGCCCCCACCTCGCAGCCCCAAGCCTCGGCCATCGTAGCCAGCTCCCCCTTGTTGTAATTGATGCCAATTAATGAGCATTTCGACTCATTAATTCTCACACCCGATACAAAACAAAATAAATCAAGCATCTCCAGAAGATTGTGCCAATAATCCGGCCTGTCCCCAATGAAGAAAATAGTGTCATCGGTAAATTGGAGATGGGACGCCTCCACCCGATCCCGGTCAGCAACAAGACCATGAAACACATCCATCTCCTGAGCTTTCTCAAGAAGCCTACTCAGCATGTCCATCACCAAGGTGGAGAAAAGGGGAAAGCGGGTCCCCCTGTCTCAACCCTCTAGAAGCCTTAAATTTCCGTATAGGCCTACCATTGATCATGATAGAAAAATTTGCCAAATAAAGACAACCCGAAATCCAGCTTCTCCACCTTCCCCAAAACCTTTTTCTAACCATAACCTCATCCACAAATTGCCACTCCACATGATCATATGCCTTCTCAAAGTCAATTTTAAAAACAGAACCAGCCGCATTATGTTTCCTACTCTCCTCCACCACCTCATTAGTGATCAAGGCAGCATCCAAAATCTGCCGATCCCTCACAAAAGCACCCGGGGAAATGGAAATAGTACTCCCCATCACCTCTCTTCTATCTACAAGTCAAAACTTTAGAAACCACCTTATACAAGCTAGTCACAAGACTAATAGGCCGAAAATCACTCACTTTGACTAAATCCAACTTTTGGTTATAAGGCAAATGAACGTTTCATTGGTGATAACGTTGATAATGCCAGTGTTGTAAAACTCCCCCATAACCTTCAAGGAATCCTCTTCAACAGTTTCTCAACAAGATTAGAAAAGAAACATAGAGAAACCATCAGGCTCAGGAGATTTATCTCTCCCGCAGTCGAAGACAGCCCTTTTGACCTCCTGCTCTTTAAAGGGTCTCTCAAGCCAATCAGCCTCAGCGGAACTAATACAGTTTCAATTTAGGCCCTCCAAGCCCTAGCCCCCCTCATCATTACTGCTATAAAGAGTTTTGAAAAAGTTCAGAATTTCAGTCGCAATATCCCCTTCATTTTCAATCACCCCAACACCTCTTTACTCCAAACTTCTTATTTCCCCTTTAAAGATTTTAACCTCCTCATGAATTTGTAACCCTTCCACCCCTGACTCTGATCTTCCACCCACCACTCCTTAAATTCCTCTTAAAGTCAGGGTGCTCCAGCCACATGTTTTCAAAGTGAAAAGGACCTGGCCCCCACTTCAATTTAGAAGTATCCAGCTCAATTGGGCAGTGATCAGAGATGACCCGAACCAACGCCTTCTGTCTGACATTGAAAAAGCAATCTTCCCACCTACCCGTGAATAGAAAACGATCAGGCCTTCTACACAGAGCATTTTCTCTAAAATTAGACCAAGTAAAGGAAGCATTGAGAAGACGAGGGTCCCGAAGATTCGCGTCGCTAATGAAGTTAATGAATACCCTCATGCTGCTCGTCATCCCACTCCCATTAGATTTCTCAGTGATGTATCTTACGACGTTAAAGTCACCTCCAATGCACCACTTAGCACCACACAACCCATAAAGACCAGCCAACTCCCAGAACCGACTTCTTTCCCTTGGCCAACAAGGACCATAAATACCAGATAGGCACCAGTCAACCCCTGAATTTCCTCTAATTTTAATAGAAGCTGAAAACTCCCCAATTTCGGAGTCAGAGACGAAAGAGATATCCTGAGTGTTCCATATAATTGCAATACCACCAGACCTTCCTGTCAGAGGGGCACAGACCCAGTCCCTAAATCTGGAACCCCACACCCTAGCCACCAATCTCCTGTCAATCACTTCTTTCTTAGTCTCTTGCAGAATCACGATATCTGGCCTAAGCCGCACCAACTGCTCCTTCAAAATCATCCTTTTTCTTCTGCTTCCCAGACCTCTTATATTCCAAGTAATAATCTTCATTGATTAAACTGAACAACCGTTCGTAACATCGCTGCCTCCAAACTGTCCACTTCCAACTCTGGCGACCCTTCCGCCTTCTTATGATACTTGCTTCTTGATTTGCAGGATCGACTAAAACTGTCCTGGAGTAAGTTCTTCTTAAGAGGAACAACAGGATATACTAAAACTGCCCCAAAGCATTTTTACTCATCACAGACCAGGGGGGATAGAGACAACAAGAAGACTATCAGCTTTAATACTTTTAGGGCTTGGTTGTATGTCATCTCCAGCTAAATAGGGCTCAGCTTCAGCCCCAGCAACTTGGGCAGGGCACCCAGTTCAAGCTGCCCTAAGCTGCCATCCTGATTTCATAGTTAACACGTAATGAAGTTTTATGGTTTACAATAAGGGAGTCTTTCACTTCGGTCTCTTTGGTGCGATGTTAGCTGTTAGTTGTATCAATTATTGTTCTAAAAGATAAATAGAAAAGCACCAATGATATTATGTAATATGCATTAAAGTACTTTAAAAACGACAGGAATATACATTTAAAACCTCTCACACACACACAGAGACACACAACTACAGAGACAGACAGACAGACAGATATTTATTTGACTTTCCTCCATTTTTGTGTATTTGACGATCCACATTTAAAACAGAACCACTCATGGATGTATCTAACCAACATGTAACCGAATACAATTACTTCAACATTTATGGGTTTATAACCGATTGGTCTTCACAAGTACCGTGTAGAGTCCAATGCATATCTGCATTCAGGAGATTGACATATAGATGTCCCAAAAGTGCCAATTAAGTCTGGAAGGTGCAAAACCCAAAATTGTTATATCTAATTCATCCTAGAGTTAACTCCACTCCTAACATTTCTCTTTTCGCTACATGCGCTGGCAAACTAATGTTTAAAGTTGTATATTTGATGGAGTTCCCTATGTATGAAGCATTACATTAGAACCAAACCTTACATTGAAACCAAATGTCAAACATCTTAATAAAATGCTTGTCATTAGGCAGCATGACAAACTTTTGGAGAATGAATTCCAAATTGTATCCTATTGATCTACAACAGTGTCAAGAAGCATTACTGCGATCGGCTAAATCCATCCAAACATAAATTGTCAAGATAACTGTGGAAAATAAATCAACTTACTTTAGCAAGCAAAGTCTTTCCAGTTCCTGGTGCTCCTGTCAAAAGAATTCCCTGCAATTGAAGTACGTCTTAGACTCATGCTATATCAAGCCCAAAAAAAATTTCATATATAACCCTGGTTTAAAATGTCAATAAAAAAAGGATCATATTTAACCATGAGGAAGAAAATATCGATGAGTTGAAATTAACAGAAGTTTCAATGGCAATATCAACGTCAATGAAAATTTACGTAAAAGTTAAGGAAACAATGAAGATTCACTTTAAAACATGAAAGTCTGCATAAAACTTAAGAGATATCGGCAACATCTGGAATTTTTGCCCAAAAATCCTCCAGTTGTCACAGATATGTAGCTCAATATCAAAGATTCTGTTTAATTTCAAACCAATAAGAAATTTAATGGGTATGTTACTGAGGTTTTGGAAATTCTAATCAGTGTTGCAGTACCCAAATCTCAACTACGACCGATATATCAATAATTTCATCACCAAGTATTACATAGCAGACAATAAAGAGCAAAGCAAATATAAATGATCAAAGTACAAGTTTAGGAAACAAATACTACAAAACTAAAGTAATTTGACGGAAAGACGACTTTTGTTGATGCCTTCTTCAAGTAGCAAGATAGTAAAAGGTAAAACTGTGGAGCAGAATGAACGTACAGAAGAGAACTCAACTCAAAGTAACGTATGACCCAGAAGCTAACACAAACCTTTGGCAATTTGCCCCCAAGGCGAGTAAACTTAGTTGGGTTCTTCAGGTACTCCACTACCTCCTCAAGCTCCTGCTTTGCATCATCACAACCTTTCACATCTTTAAATGTTTTAACGTTCTGCAAGAAATCAAAGAAAATGGCAGGAATCCTGATCAAACGGTATATTTCACATCAATGATAGATCCACACCCCACCCCCCACACTAAAAATAATAAACAACCTCCCAAACCAAGAACGTGATTGCTGCCAAGGACAGTAACAATCTTTTAATTTATTTATTTTTTCTAATAAGAAAGAACCAATGTAGTTAGCAATTAATAGGTAATACGGCATTACTAAATAGTACACGACTTGAAATGAAACACGAAACTAATTACTCAAATTAGACAGTTATCTTCTGTGTATTAACCTGCTCTAAATCCAATTTACATTAGAAGTTTTAGCACTCACCTAAATTCTTTAATCTTCTGTCCATAAAGAAATGCGAGAGAGAGAGAGAGAGAGAGAGAGAGAGAGAGAGAATGTGTGCATCTGACAAACTAAATGTAGTAGAGAGGTGGATTACTCTCACGATTCTGGCTGTTGTATTTTGGGTGGATTTCTTGTTTACCGATTGTACATGTAGGTTTTTCTTAATAAAATTGGTATTTCTTATTTAAAAATAAAAAAACCTCAGATCACAGAAGATTAAGCATCTACCTTTTCTGGAATGACTTCTTTATTCAACTCTTTTGGGGCATAGGAAGAACTTGAGCCAACACCAGAAGTACCTATCCCACCCAAGCTCCCTATGTACTTTTGAAGAGCAGCAGCACCCATGAACCTTAGCAAGTTCCACATTCAATAATAGGAATACTAAAGATTAACAGCAAGCAGTAACTAGTAAATACGGAGAGACAGAGAGAGAGAGAGAGAGAGAGAGAGAGAGAGAGAGAGAGAGAGACTACAGAAATGAATTGTTCATACCACACTAATCCAACAGCAACTGTGAACAGGATAGTTGAGATAAGCTCTTGTGCAAAACGAGATTTGTTTGATACTTTAGGTTCAACCTAATAAGTGAATCGTGGATTAGGATTAAGGACTAAAAGAAAAGTAAGGGGAGGAGAGAAAGGAGTGAGTAGATGGAAATCAAGATGAAATAAACCAGGCCAAAGCACAGAACACGGACAATATTTTTCTGCACAAAGATTACAAGTTGAAATGAGACTTACCATCACCACATGCAATGGCTGCTTCTCATTTATGCCAGGGTTGAGAAAGGGCTCATCCATGTTTCCTGATGCACGCTGCTTCAACTCTTGCAGCTGCATATATACTCACCCATTATTCAAACAAAACTACTGCATCACAAGGTACACAAAAAGAAGATGCCACGAAAAAAATTGAAAAAGTAACAGACGAAGTAATTATAAGATGAAAGAGCACAGTTAAGATTAATAGAAGGGTGAAGGGGCTTTTATTTCTTGAGTTGTCTCGACTACAGCATAGTGCCATTACAATAACAACTGACATTAGGTAGTTAAAAAAGTGTCTTGACATCTTTTATATTTTTCTTATATGTGTATATATATTTCTTCAAAATATGAGCAAGAAGATGATTGCCAGCCCACTGTGACCCTACTCTGAATTGAAAGTTTGCACAACTGTAAATATATATAATAGTTCTTTATTTTAGTTATGGGAACAGGTGGGAGAAAGAACATTAATTCTTTCTTTTGGATTAGTTATGGCAGATGGTACTATTATAGAAGAATATTGCTAACATCTGAAGTCTAAAGTTTCACAAACAACCTTCAAAGCAAACATGCAACACATGCTTTGAGAGTTAAGGAGAGGCATTTTCAACCAATGTATCAACCTAAGGTAGAAAGAAAAAGAAATGATGGATAGGGTGTTTATTGACATGGAAATTACTAGTAGTCTTCTGGAATATAAATGAAATCTTTCCAGCTTACTGGGCTTAAACTGAATACACCTTTCTCGTAAAGCACACATCTGATGTTGTGGAGTGGTCAAGCAGCGCAAGAATGAAGATAATCAAAGAAGAGTAGATTTTCCAGTCATATTATGCTTGCATCAATGGTGGAGGAAGTGACATGGACCCATTATAGACTTTTCATAATCTTATCTTGGTAACATTCCAACTAAAATGCATCGACAAGTTACTGCACATATCTATCCATATATTCAAATTATACAATGACCGAGTCCCTTTGTCTTTGGCTACACAAACTCCTCTCAAATAGAACCTGAGTACATGGGACCTGTAGGTAACTGAAAAGCAAGTTTCCATAAGTAGCTCTAGACGTTAAAATAAGAACCTACTTCTACATTTATGTAATGAGCTTGTATAGTCTGGAATCCCAAATTTCCTATCTTTTCTAGCCTACTCTTCTACAAATGCATAATCATTAGGATAACTGCATCGATTTTACATTGTACAACAAAGGAGATTAATTGATTCCATCCAAAAGAATTTCATATTCTTAGTGCCTCTTTTCCTTTTTCCATCTGTGGCATATTGGTAGTTCATTGATATAACTTGAACCCTTAGAACCTCCATTTAAACACAAAAGGAAGAAACACTTAGTTTGTGTTTGAGATAAAAATACAATATCGATCACCATCCAGGACAAGTAGATAAGAGCCTAGAAGTTACACAAACAAGATGAGGATGATGATCTTATAGTGGATAAAAAACCGTACAGGAGAGTTTAATTTTTCTTTTGGCGGGGGAGCAAACAAATTATACAATGCAGGGTCACATGATTACCAATGAAGGAAGACTAGAAGGCTTTCCAGATTCCTCGTCTGGAAGATACTCAGCAATAGCATCAGTGACCACAAGAGCTCGAAGATACTCTGCAACTCCTTTACTGTCCACACTATGATCCCTTTGTTCAAAGCGCTTGATGACAGACTCAGGACTGAAAGAAAATACCAAAGCTTTGTTAACTACGAACAGTGCAGGGCAGGGGGAGTAGAGACCCAAAAGGTTGACGACATAGGTAAAGAAATAGATCAAACCAATTGCTTTTCTGTCAGTCTTCCAAGGAAAAATGAAAAATTACAGAGCATACATGACTACAGCATACATCGCTTCAAACATAAACACACCAAATCCTATTTTGATCGGGTCAAACATGATGTACATGTACAATTAAGAAAAATGTAACTAAAGTGATTTAACATAAAAGTATATTTGGATTGTTAAAAATTGCAAATTTATCCTACACACTCAACTATGAAAAAAGTTTTATTTAATTTAATGATGCAGCAGCTACAGCTTGGTTAGACAAAAAATATCTTCTTTGGCATCCCAAGACTAAGTACATTGCCCAAATCTGAAAATAAAGCCTTTTTAGAATAAAGTGAAGTGTTTGTTGAAGGCTTGGGGCCTTCAGCAAATCAGATTAAATTGGATGAAAATTTAAGTGTTTGTTGAAGGCTTGGGGCCTTCAGCAAATCAGATTAAATTGGATGAAAATTTAAGTGTTTGCTGAAGGTTTGGTGCCTTTGTACCTCTTCTACCTTCTCTCTCTTCTTTCTAAGTTCTTCTCCATATCTTTGTCTTCTCTGAAATACAGCAACCCTAAACCTTACTTCCTCTCTAAAAAATTTAATTCAAATTTCCATCCTCCTAAAACCCACCATAACCATACTTGAACACCCATCCTGTGCTGTCCAGCATTATTTAATCTCCAGAAATATTGGAAGTAAAAATAAATAAAATTGAAACTTCTTTAGTACTTAGTTAAAATATTCATTCTCTTTCCCTTTCGCAATTTTCTTATCAACCAACTAGAACATGATTAAAGAAAGAACAAGTTCAAAAAACTGGTTGACACCCTTAAAAAGAAAATCCTTCAATCCCAGTGGAGAAACTTCCACTCCAAAAGTACGCCTATTTGGTTCCGAACAAAGGGAGCGCAAACAGCACAAGGGGATAATCTTCCAAGTCCCAACAGCCCTATTATTCCTCTTCACAAAACCTCATCTCCAAGGGCATAACAACCACTCAATACAGAAGATGGCACAACCCAAGAAAGACCAAAGGAAAGAAAAAGAGATAACCCCGCAGCTCTTGGGAGACAGGGCAATGCAAGAAAATACGACTAATCGACTCCTCTGCATCCTGGCAGAAACAACACTGACTAACAACTACCTGCCCTAGTTTAATCAGATTGGTAACACAGTTAAAACTTCCCCAAAGAAACAGATTTTTCCACCATTTACTGAGACTAATACAGTGACATGGTTTCACTTTAACTGGTTATCACACTATATAACAACAGCAACATAACATTATATACTTTAGGGAAGAAAAAAATTATTTTCTCAGTGATAAAAGAAATTATAGCACAAATACTATAGCCTAACCTGTGTTTGTTGAGCTCAGCCAGCAGAGCACTCTGCTTCACGGGGTCCTTGGGATTGGCATCGGCCTCTGCAATCAAAAGCTCCAACCGTTTTTCCTGCCGCCAAAATGGCCACCAACTGAACCAATTGGAGGCCAATACCTTCTCAAATCTTCCTTTTGCAGTTGCCCACAACCCCATCAAGAACACCACCAATGGTATTCCAGTCCCACTCTTCTGCCCCACCAAATTCCCACTCTTTCCCTCAGCTTCCACCTCTTTCTCACTCTTTCCATCCCCTTTCTCCAAACCCACTTTCCCAAACTTACTCTTTACCTCAAATTCCAATTTTTCGCCTCCAAATTCATCAGTTTCCGGCTTCGCCACATTTGAAACCGAGCTATTCTCACCACTAAATTCCTTCAAAATCGAATCCTTGACCTCAGAACTTAAATGGGAATCCACCAAATCCGATTCTTGATTTAAATTCGCATTGTCAGGGTGCAATGTGCAAGAAACCAATGAACTCGGAGGGCCAAATCCGAAATTTCTAGAACTTTGTGGTGCAGAGAGATAGCTATTAGGCAGAGATAGCGGGGTGTAAGTAAAAGAGGCGCAGCGGGAGAACTGAAAGCGTTTCAATTTAGAAGAAGGAGTAGGAGAGAGTGAAAGGTTAAGAAGAAGCGAACCTTGCAGAGTGGTCATGGTTTAGGGTTTATCAAAATGGCTCTTTCTCTCCCTCTATCTCCCTCACCCGCTCTCTCTCTCTCTCTCTCTTGTACAAAAAAGGGTGTGCAAAGAGACGGTTTTCTTTCTCTTCTTTTGGTCGCGAAGACAGAGTTTGAGAGCCACAAAATTGCGTGAGAGAGAAGATTAGAGGGAACAGAGAAAAAACCTTATCTTGGGATTGAAATTGGCGCCGGCTTCTAGTTTGTGGTTTTACAGATGGCTCTGTCTATTTCTATTTTACAAGAATACCACTATTGACTAGAGGTGGCAATATTGTACATGGTTAATACGACTTGCGCAAAAATTTAGTATTGGGTCGAGTTATCGATCGTGTTGATATCGTATTGACCGTTAACCCGTTAAGTATCGTGTCGTGTCGTATGAATTCGCGAATATCCGTTAACCCATTAAGCTCATGGACATTTTTGTAAATTTATCTTCTTCTTTTTTTCTTCTACTTCTTCTCTTTCTTCTCTTTTGTCTCTTCCTCCCCAATTCCCCCGATTCTCTCTCTACTCTCTCACACACACACTCTCTCTCTCTCTCTCTCTCTCTCTCTCTCTCTCTCTCTCTCTCTTCAAAACCCAGCAATCTTTGAGCTTTCTTCTTTTCTCAACTTGAGAGTCTTAAGCAGCCACCCAACCACCATGAGCCATCCCAGCCACCTCCCCCTTCTATCTCCCTCCCTCACCGATTGATCCCACCTATTCCCTCACCTTCTCCGATGGCTCTTCCTGCTCCACACCCACCATCTCTGCTGCCCAAACCTTTGAGGGCCACTCACACGGCATCTCCAATCTCACATTTGAGCTCTATTGATTGTGTTGATTGTTTTTTTTTTTTTTTGCACTGGTTGATTTTTTAATTGTTTAAAATTTTTGTTTTTGTTTTTATTATTTTTTAAAATTCTTAATAGATTATCATGTCATGTCGTGTGATTCGCGAATTGTAACGGGTCGTGTTCGTGTTTGACATTTTCAACCCGTTTTCTTATCGTGTAGTGTTATGTCAACTTGTTAAAAAAAGCAGATTGACACTAAAACAACACGAACACTGAAAAAACAACACGAATGTCAGGTCTACTATTGAATATGAGAGAAATTTATATATACTAAAACTCAATCCAACCAGACATTGTTACTAAGCAAAGTGGAGTGACGCAAATGCCCCCTGTTTTATTGTTACTCAGCCTCTTTTTTTTTCTTTCCAATAGCATAGTAAAATATCTCAACTGCCCCCCACTAAACCTTTTCTCTGTTCCCTTTTTGCCCCTCCCATTCAAATGCTAAGCCTCGCGACTATTTAGTTTGTGCAGAGACGTCATTCATTTCGAACCAAACTGGTTGGGCTAGTTGGGGAGCAGTGATGGGATGCACTACTTAGATTTTCAGAGATTCATTTAGGGCAGTCATTGGGGCAGCGCGCTGCGAATTTTGCCCTTCTTTTGGTCATCATCTCATCGATTTGTTTGTTGGTTGAGAGATTTTTTGTCATTCATAGAGCATTGGTATGAGAGATCTTCCATCTTTGTTGGCTACCTCAACTTAGATTGCTCATATTTGTTGGGTTTTCTTCTTCAACTTTTCAGTTTTTTCTTCCTTTTTCTCCTCTTCTTTCTTGACCATGTCTTCTTTTGATGTTTTGTAGGTGGGATTTTTCTGCTTTAGACAGAGCTAGTTGGCTATTTTTTTCGTTTCTATTAAGCAAGAGGTGAGTTTATTTGCTGAAATCAATTGGAAGAAATTAATTATTTTTGGCTTTGTTTTAGCTAATGACATCGATTGGCAATTTGTGTTGATCATTTAGCCATATATATTGTTCTTCTTAAGTCCTTAATGATGAATTGTTGGTATGGACAAAACTCTTTTTCTTTTTTCGTTTTTACAAAACAATTGACTAAACCATCAACACCACAAAAGGAGAAATCCTTTTTTCTGCAGCTGAATACCATGAAAGTTTTAGATGCATTGTCTATCAAAATCATGAAGGAAAATATAATTATGATGGTAAAAATGACTGTTTAAAAGGAAATGTCATCACAACATGGTTCAAAATACTCCAAACTTGTAAAAACGACTTGCTATAATAAAAGCAACAGAGAAAGACAAGTCTTTTTAGCTTTTTAATAGAAAAAACAAAATAACTTTTTAACAAATTAATGACTTGCTGATGGGTTGCTGAGCGAACTGTTGAATCCTTTAATTCATTGCTCAAATTGGTTCCTAGAACGAGTTAGTGATTGGTTTAGAGGATAAGTCTTTAAGAACAATGGTTGTGGTGTAGAAGAGTTTATTTTCTCTTGCTGAGTAAACTGTTTTATTCTCTATTTTAGAAACACTTGCTTTTGTCCTCAACAAAAGCAATCAATTCATCAAGGGTAATCTAAATTGTGTAATGATCTATTGTTGTTAATATTTGTTTTTTATTTTTATTTTTTATTTTTATACTAATTTTGTATAATATATATTCATTTGGTGATTTCATGTTAGAGATGTTAAAAACTGTGTTAATAGCTATTTGATGTGGTCTGCTGCCAATATATATGACTATGAATGAACATGTATGAGATAGAATGAAAAAGAGACCAACCTAATGACATTGATGACTGCTGGAGAGAGAAACATAGGAGAATAGTATATGTGTATTGTTTATCTTTGTGGTTAGAGATAGGCAAGAGACACTTGAGACTCAAGGCTTTTCTCACTGTAATGAATTACATACTAAGAAATTATGTGTCACATTATGATTTTTTTTAGAAATGTGTGTTACTCATTTTGTTTATTTTTGATGTTGCAAAAGTTGTTCTTTGGTTTTAGATTTCCGCCGATGCCACGAACGCCACCCTATCGGTAATAATGTTTCTGTTATAGCATAATCATTATTATGTGTTTCTATGATTGTAAAGTTTCTATGCTTTATAAATCTATTGCTTGGGGTTTTAAATTTTCATCATAATCTACTCATAAATGGAAGATTTAGATTCATCTGGTTCGCTTCTTCATCAGATAAGCTTATGTTCATTTGTTGTCTTGTTTGTCTCGTATCGCCTTCATCCTCTTTCCTTCATTTGTGTCTCTATTGGTATTTGTTGCGTTTGGTTCTTCAACTTTTGAGATCTCTCTTTCTTTTTCTCTTCTTCTTTTTTAACCGTGTCTTCTTTTGATGTTTGTAGGTAGTGTTTTGCTGCTTTGGATACTCTTGTTCGAGGTTTTTTTTTCTGTTTGTTTAGTAAAAGGTGAGTTTTTTGGGTTTAGGGTTTACATCATCACAGACAATGGAAAGCCATTCTCGAACCGCTTAATGGATAAACTATGTGAAGATTTTGGTTTCAAGAAACACAACCCTTCAATGTACAATGCCCCGACCAACGGTCTTGTTGAAGCATTCAACAAAACTTTTTGCAACTTGTTGAAGAAAGTTGTTGGGATATCTAAAAAAGATTGACATGAAAGCATAAATGAAACATTATGGGCTTACTGAGGAGATATTGGATGCCCACTCATGCTACACCATATTTGCTTGTGTATGGCGTGGAAACTGTTTTGCCTCTAGAAATTCACATTCCATCATTAAGGAAAGCCATACAAGCTCAGAGTCCATCATTAAGGAAGGCCATTCAAATTCCATTAATAACGCTTAGAGTGTGATATTAAGTTCAGCTTTCGAATGCTTTTAATAAGAAAGTCCGCCTTAGATCTTTTCAGGTAGGATATCTTGTCCTTGCAATACATAGGCCTATCATCAGAACACACAAAACCGGAAGTAAGTTTACTTCAAAATGGGATGGACCTTATGTAGTACAAGTAGTATACACAAGTGGCACAGAGTCCATCATTAAGGAAGGCCATTCAAATTCCATCAATAACGCTTAGAGTGTGATATTAAGTTCAGCTTTCGAATGCTTTTAATAAGAAAGTCCGCCTTAGATCTTTTCAGGTAGGATATCTTGTCCTTGCAATACATAGGCCTATCATCAGAACACACAAAACCGGAAGTAAGTTTACTTCAAAATGGGATGGACCTTATGTAGTACAAGTAGTATACACAAGTGGCACTTACGAGATCGTGGCCGATTATTGTTTAATAGTTGGCTATATCAACGGAAAGTTCTTGAAATGATACTACGCATGAAGCGAATGCAAGCTCATGGCCCGCATAAGCCTAAATTGCACATGGCATAAAAAAAAAGGGCTCGTTGAATTGAAAACCTGAAAGGCGGTCCAACCAAAAGTTAGGACAAAAAAAAACCCTTTAAACTATGTGATGACGACTTGATCCCTTTTCATCGAGGGTACGTAGGTAGCTTGGACAATAAATTCCAAGTTTAGTCACATTAAAATAAAAATAAGGGTTTCTCCATCAGTTCAAACCATCGGAAAGAAATGATGAAATAAGAAAAGGCTTTTATTTCATTATAAAGGTTAACTAGTAAACATCAATACTTTGACATGTTCAAAAGGAAATATAAATGAAGCAAAGAAAGTTTACAAGAAAAAATAAATTGCTACTCCCAAGTCAGGTCTCTAAAACCATTGTGCATCTTCTCAAACGAAGCTCGTAGTATGTCCAAAGCCTTTTTGACCGCAGCCTTCTCCTCCTTTAAATGGATAACCTCATCGTGATGTTGTGAAAGTTGTGCATCACTCTCTGAAAGTGATTCGTCGAGTTAGCGAAGTCTTAACTTCAACAGTTCTTGTTCTCTCTTCAACTCCTTAGCTTGTTGCAGAGACAAAGCGATAAAAAGTAAAGAATCAACATCGACTAAACGATCACTTTAAACCTCTGGAGATAGCTTTTCAGAGTTAGAAGAGTGCATGGAAGAATAATCAACTACGGTCACCATAAATGCATCTACCATAGCTCGTAAGGATAAGGAGTCTGCCCCAACATTGTTAATGGTAGTCAACAATTTTCCAAGTTCATTCTTAAATGAAGGAAGTCGTTAGCAAGTAAGGTTATTGTAGATGCAGTGCCAACAATGATGCATGACCTATAATGTGAATACATTGATACCACAGTTCTGTTCCAGATGTCATCTTTAAGTTCTCCAGTCACATATTGTACATAGCAGAACTACATATTGCATGTAGTAGAACTGCATACTAAACTAATGCGGGCTATAAGGTTGGATGACTCAATATTGTCAGGTTGTAGAGAAACATATCATGAACGAAGGCATATCAAATATGCGAAGACTTCCTTGGGAATATAAATTTAATCAGTCAGTCATTTACACTTAAAAAAAACCCATACCTTTACTAGGCGGCTCATTTGCACTTTAACATAAGTGCAGAACAAAGCCCGAGCTGTTGAATCTTCAAAATATTTCCCCGAAAATCCTCGTCAGAACCTTGTCATGATGGGTGCAGACTTCAGAAGATGAAGATAAAAAGTTTGTGTCGAAGTATTCCCCAAACTACCCATACACATAATGAAAAAGAAGAACAGTTGCACAATTCCCTATACCATATGCACTAAAAATATAGTTTAGCCCCTTACAAATGCTAGCTAATACTGGAATTGCTAGGCTGAAGGGTACACCTTGCGCCATTTAACTCGCAACTTTGAAAATCCTGGGTTTGATCAAAGTAAAATCATCCTTGGGAAATACGAATTTGCAGAATGATCATGGAAACTAGCCAAGTATGATCTTTCCATATCTTCATCATTTATACCAAAATCTTCAAAAACCCCTTGCTCCTCATCAGTGCGTTTCAATGCCACCTCAATGATACCAAATGTATCAGAGTCTTCCTTTGGCTTTTATGACTTTTTCCATATGGTTTTCCTCGAAGGCCCTTTGTATTTGCATGGCCCCGATACAAATATCTCAATCCTTACTCCAGATTTTCCTTTAGCATCCTATAAAATTTTGTGATATACTAAGAACAAGTATCAATCAATGTGTGGGATATAAGGCAAGCCCTTTCTGGTCATTTTTGTTGAGACTCTCTACACTTGGAACAACCTTCTCATAAAATCGAGCTCCAACAGGCAAACTGCCGATTCATGAAGAGTATTTTTTGGAGGACACTAGCCCTTTCTGGTCATTTCCCCTTGGAATGTATGAAGAGTATTTTTTGGAGGACACTAGTACTCACAAAAGGCTCGGATGACTGGAGCATGCCGATCATAGCTAAACAATGAGGCAAATATTGCACTAATATAGACCAGCGATTTTAAGAACCTGAGTGTTTCTACTTAGCAAATCTCCAAGCCATTCCTAGTAATACTTGTTAAATGTAGGTTTACAGGTTATCGGGAGAAGGGAACTAAAACTCACAGCTTCATTATGGATTGGGTCGCTAAGAAGTTCAAATGCCCCTAATGAATCGATCTCTGTATGATGTGAGAACTTTAATTGTAAAACATTAAAGTGAAGGTCCCTACCCGTGGGCTTGGATTTTTTGAAGCTACTAAGTTGAAAAAGCACATCTTGAGACCAAGACTAGATATAGAGAGAATCATTTTACTCAAATACCTCCGAAATTGGGATTGGCTCACCTACAAGCAATGGGTTCCTTAGTCCCGAGTATCACTTTCATCCTCAAGAATAGTAACAGTACCTTTATTGAAACATTTGAAGAATGACATCTTTATAAGATGAACGAGATGAAATGACAATGTCACACCCCGGACTAGGGGGTTGGAAGAAATCCTATGCCCGATGCGTGAGAAAAAAAGAGAGGCCAAAACATGGGTTTAAAATAAACTTCTCTTATAAAAATAACCCCAAAGTCTTACAAGAGTACAAGAAATAAATAAAGCTCTATCACTATCATCTAATTCAGCCTCAACTCACCGGTCATCCGTCTTTTAGGTTTTACACTTGCAACGTCTATAAAGGGGTGAGGGAAACCACAACTCAGTAGGGACATGAACCTTTTCAAGATAAATTAATATAACTAAATTAAGTGACATGCAATCACTCAGTTAGATATCATATAAATAATAATAATGCATGTATGCTCTTCATCTATTCCCATTAATTCATATAACTAGATAAGCAGACATGCACGTCCCATACCGTACTTATACAACCATTTATATGAACTAACACCCATCTCAATCATCCCTTTTGTTAGTCATCTTGTCTAACTCTTTGTCGCCAGTCCCAAATCACCCAATAAAAACCATGTGAACTATGGGATCCTTGAGACCTGGTACCTACCAAGAGTTAGACTCAACTACACAAAGGATCCTGTCCATTACCCTATTTTCCATAATTTCTTTATTAACCCAAGAATTCCAACCATCACTGGTAATATATATATATATATATATAAAATATGTCAACATCAATCAAATAATTAACAATACGTAAACACCCAATATTAAAAACATTATATAATGTCAAGAACATCCATCAAATTATAATATCAAGCACAATATAGTATTCACGAAATTTCATTAAAATCAATCTCCGTAAAGACCCCCAAGAAATCCCATACCTTAATTTCAAAGCCTATTGTATAACTCTAAGTTATAAGGCAAACACCTTGAGCTCCTCCGAAGTCTCTTTTGTTTCACAATCTCTTGCTACCAACAGTTTCTAATATTTTTTTTTTTTTTTCTCTCTATGTATTTTTCTTTCTTTCTTCTCTTGTTTCTTTCTTCTCAATTGCAACCATAGATAATCCTATATATTACTAAAAAAGTTGGTCATTAAGTTAAAACAGAGATATATCACTATGCCAAATTTCACTTTCAGCAACACTTAGGCATCTGTAAAACGGAACATTGATGCTATTAGTACATTAGGCATCGATTTTACAAATAACGATACTAAACAGGTACAAAGACATCAGTACAAATTTTTGGGTTTTATGACAATGCCTTTGATTCCCCTTTAGCATCATCTCTCATAATCACAGATGCCTAAAGTGATTTGCCTTTTTTCTTTTCTTCTTTTTTTTAAAGAGGGACATGTTTTTTTAAAAAGCCGCAGATGCCTAAAGGGTAGTCAAAGCTAGTCCAAGATTTTTCACGCTCTCCCTCTCAAACTCTAACCCTAGCCTCCATCTCCCTCTCAATTTTTTCAGTCCCTCTCAAACTCTTGCCCTAACTTCCATCTCCCTTACAATTTTTTCAGTGCCCTCTCCCTCTCAATTTTTTTGTCCCTCTCAAACTCTATCTTTCTCCTCTCCTCCATCACTGCCTCTTTCTCTCTCAAATGCTCCGGACGAGGCAGGCACTTTCATCAAGGCTAAAGCCCAGCTGCCCTTGCCCCTCCCTGAGCTTCTGTGAGCTTGAAAACTCCGAGAGGTTTTTGAGTTTCAATGGCTATTTTTAGCGACTCCAGTCACTGTTTTCATCGAGAGAGGTATGGATATCAATCTCCTCATCACGCTATAGCTGTTAGTGTAATTAGTTTGGGTTAATTTCTAAGTTTTCAAGTTTGATTTATACACCTATGGATGCTCAAAAAATTCTTATCAGCCTCTATGATGCCACATCATGGTTAGGTCTTCATCGTGCTTTAATCTCTGATCTTTTTCGTTTATTTCTCTGTTAATCTTGATAAATCTAATGCTTCAGTTTAATGGAGGTCTTGATCATCATCGTTATGGATAGAGTTGGGGGTTTTCTTTTTTCTCGTGGGTACTTTTGATTTTCACGAATTTTCGTTGATTGATTTGATTTTCAGGGTCTTGCTGGGAGGAAAAAATCATATTCTTGGAATGGATTTGAGGTAATCCCTAATGCCTTACCTAATATTTATTTCCCACAATTGATTAAGCTTCGGATCTTGTCCAATTTCCTCCGTTAATTTTAGTTTTTATTATTTGTTGGGTCCAACATGTGTATGTATATGGCTGAGAATTGAATTGATTTTGCCTTTTTGTGGTGTAATAGGAAGAAGGTCATGAAAAAAAATTGTTATAACTTTGATGGCAAAGAAGATGCAAAGTACCTGTTTTGGGATTCTTTCAATGGTTTGTTTGTTTTCTTTCAGAAATAAGGTTTTCAACTTTTGATTTTTTATATTCTAACAACTCTATTTTTCGTTTTATTTCAGAGACCTATCTACCTCCATATTATTATTTATACAATTGTTTACTAAGCATATTAACAGCTGGCGTGTTGGACATGTTAGATCCTGAAGTAATGATGAGCTGCATATATGATTATGAAGAATGCTTTGTTCGCTAGAAGAAAAAAAGAATGAAAACAACATAAGATAAAGAAAAAACTAATGTTGTTCATGGGATGAACTTGTCTATGCTCTGTTTGTAAGTAATAAAAGCTTTCGTGCCTACCTTTTGCACATTTACATTACAGTCAATATTAATTCCCATGCTAATTACTTTTTATATTTAAAAAAAAAGGGTGTTTACCATATATTTTAGGGAGTTTCACTAAAACACCCAAAATGGGAGCTGAAATTATAAAAAAAACCCAACACTCAAAATACTTTATAAACACACCCAAAACCCATCATTACACACACTCAAAACCCATTTATAAACATACCCAAAAAATATACAATTGTTGACTTTGTGGTTGATTTTGGGTGTATTTCTATGTTTAAATAGTGTTTGGGTTTTTTTATAAATACATGTCTAGGATTGAGTTTATTTATAAATTTGTATATATTTTATTGGGCTTTATATACTGTATCAGATAGTTGTCTTCCTTTTACTTGACTTTTTATTATTTTTGTGATGGCAGAAAACGATCCAGTTGCTACATCAGCGCAAAAGTATAAACCAATACAATATGCAATTCTAGGAACTACCTTAGGTCCAATTCAAATTAATGCTTTCCTAGGAGGTATGCCACAGTATCATTATTTATCAAGAACTTTTGAAATCTAGCATAGTAATCTTCTATTTCATGCAGAAATTATATGACACACCTGAAGTTCATCTCCACCATAGGCAAGCAGCAGTGGTTCATTCGGAAAATCTACCGCCCTTACTCCTCAAAGTCGGCTAAGGGGTCAATCTTTTCTTGTATGTTTAGTCAGCTTAGGAGGGGTCATTCTTACCGGTATTTGTATCCTTTTAGTAGTTTATTTGTTGGTATCTTCTAGTTAGTGACTTTTGGTTATTCTTAACCAGAATTCTCAGGTGTGTCCTCTAGAGATGGAACAACAAGGAATGACAATTCCAATGGTTTGAATGGCTATTCAATATTCTGGGGAGGTCTTGTCAATCGGAGTAGATGTCTTGAAGGTTTTGACCTTATTTTAGTTTCACATGTATTAACTTTACCAGGCTCATTATTGTAGTTGCCCAATATGCCTTTTGTGTAGTATAAAACTATATATTTGCAAATAACCAGTTATTTAGAGAATGAGCAATGTGACTATTTTTTGGTAGTTGTGTCTGTGTTAATTAAGAAGAAATGCTAGTTGTGCTTGTCCAGCTTTCCCTCATCACATGATTATTTAATTGCTAGTTGAAACATGAAGTGGGATCTATTTAATGACTTCCTGTTATCTAATCAGATTGAAGTGATATGATTTGGTAAATTTGAAGTGACAACATATCTTATGCAAACTTAGTACCTTACACTTTTTAAGCTTAAGTTCATATTGGATGAGGTACGAGAAGAATTGGCAACTCATGTCCTAGAATGGATTTTTGATTGAACTAAACATTCCTCCTTCATTTTACATGTCTTTCTAGCTTTATATATAGACAAGTATGGACAATTTTTGGTTTGAGGCTTGAAAAATTGTGATTTGGATGTGACAAGTATGGATCGTTCAAGTATTTTGCTTGCATATATAGACAAGTATGGATATATTTAAATTTAAATTTAAATTATGTTTTTTTATGAGCAATGGCAATACAACATGATCTGAAAAGATGAAAACAACCAGCAGACATCTATGATCATTGATGCCTAAATTCATAAGTAACATAATTATTTATATAACAATCAACGCTATTAGAGGCTTTTCACGTTCGCAAAATAGAAAAAGCGATGACATATAACATAATTCGGAACAACACTATTTGTTTATGCAATGTTGTAATTGATAATATGCATTAGTATAGGAGATACCACTGATGCTGTAATACCTCTTTAGCCTCTCCCTTTTGAAACAACTGATGCTGTTTCAAGTTTAGGCATCAGAAGTCAACGTTTTTTTGGCACACGGAAATCCATTATGCATCGAAGTTTACTAAATATCTGATGTTGTAATGTGAGTATATATATTTATACAGTATGAGATATCATGGTCTATAGGTATATATCTATTTAATTGTATAAATATATATATATACACGTTGACTTTGTTAAAGCTATTCTTACATAATCCATTTTATAGCCTATGTTTTTGGTAACGGGTAGGGTTGAAGTCAAAAGACTTGACTTGGATACTATCTTATTATATCTGGGATGCAAGAGTACAACAATTTCACATTGATTAACGTAACAAAACTTTGTTTTTGTCCACTCACACGTTTTATGTTTTGCGCCCCCCAGGTAGTAGCTAGTCTCGAACCGAACGGCCTTACCAAGTCATGAGCTTCTGAGCCCGAGCTTGTGTAGGACAAACTTTTACTTGTTTTTAGTTCCGTCGAACTTTATTTCATTTGTAAACTGAATATCTTAGATACGCTCTGTTATCGCCCATGGTAGGGTTGAATGTAAGGATGAAAGCCTACTATGTAATTGTGTGCTATTATATTGTGCATGCTGTCGTTGGGATTATGTTGTTGTGATTTGACAGGTTTAAATTTTTTAAGAAAGTCTAATTTTTAGAGGAGACTCTGCTAAAATTTTGACAGAAAGTTTCGTCCCTCTTAGTAAGTGGCCTGACATTTGTTTGATGTCAGAATTATTACAGGATTCATCGCGAATTCAAAGGAATTCGGGGTAGGTCCTATCAACTTGGTATCAGAGTATTAGGTTCATTTTCCTTCAAACTTCATGCTTCTTGTGTATTCCTGAAACTAATGGCTCCTCTATTTTCTTTCATATAGCATTATCCCTCCTCGATATGGTAGACCGAGAACCCGTTTTCCCGAGACCAGGGAGCCTATTCCACCTCCACAACCATCTTTACCGCTACCACCACCTCCACCTATCGGCGAGGGAGCTGGTGGGAACGAGTTCGACTTGCTCCATGTACTGGACCAGTTCACCCAAAAGGCCACCACAGCGTTACAAGGGAGGTGTAAGCCCTGAAGCCTCCGATATCAAAAGAGTCAGAGAACTTAGGGCACATGATTTCTTTGGCGTGCACACCTTGCTGAAGCTGAGAATTGGGTCATCGACATTGACAGAGTGTTTGAAGTCATGCGGCGCCTTGATGAGGATTGAGTTCGATTAGCTGCGTTCCTTTTGAAGGGGAATACTTATCACTGGTGAAAGACTGTCCGTAGAGGTTATCTTGATCCTCTCGTCCTTTGGGCGGAGTTTCAACGTGTCTTGTATGAGCAGTTCTACCCCCATTCATAGCAAAATGCGAAAAAATCTAAGTTCCTGCATATGAAACAAGGGTCGATATCCATGCGGGAATACGAGCACAAGTTTAATAAATTATTCAGATTTGCTTCAGTGATTCCTAATAAAGAAGAGAAGTGCATGCTTTGAGGAGGGTCTGGTTGGACATTCAGGTAGTGGTCACCGCCTCCACTAATCCTACCATGAAGGCACTGGCCCAAGCAGTGGATCGAGTGTCAAAAAGCTCAATGCAGGCTCGGCTACACATCATAGGGACTCATTTGTCTTTGGTGGACCGAGTCAGTTTCATCAAAAGAGGCGATCCGGCTCGATTATGCGGGCGTGGTTGGTCCGGTGAGCGCGGCTCCATTCTAGTAGTGGGAGATCTAGGCCTAGGCCACCTTGGAGTCGCATTCTAGTAAGTAGTCGATGGCGATACAGCCAGAGATCCTTCACGTTAGACTTGCTTAGCTGTCACAACTGGCTGGGCAGCTCGGACACTTTATGAGGGACTGTCCTCACATAACCTAAAGTGGAGGGTAGGGTCAAAGAAGCGCTTTATGCCAAGTTGACAAGCGAACAAGGTGACAGTGCGTAACCGGTATCCTTTGCCTCAAATTGACGACTTGTTCGATCAGTTAAATGGTGCCAAGTACTTTTCCAAGATTGATTTGAGATCGGGATACCATGAACTCAAAGTGAAAGAAGAAGATATTCCCAAGACGGCATTCAGGACTCATTACGACTTGATGAATGCCCCAGTAGCGTTTATGAATCTCATGAACAGAGTGTTCCTACCTTACTTGGAACGCTTTGTGATTGTGTTCATAGAGGACATTCTAGTGTACTCACAGAGTTTGGAGGCTCATAAGAAGCACTTGAGGTTGGTATTAAAGACTTTGAGGAGGAAGCAGCGTTATACCAAGTTTAGTAAATGTCAATTCTGGCTAGATAGGGTGGACTTCCTTGGGCATGTGATTTCGGCAGAAGGAATCTATGTGGACCCTCGGAAGGTGGAAGCAGTAGTGAATTGGGTATAACCTACTAGGGTGACTGAAGTACGGAGTTTTCTGAGGTTGGCAAGTTACTATCTTAGTTTTGTGGAAGGTTTCTCTACGATAGCTGACCCTCTCAATTGGTTAACAAGGAAATGAATCAAATTAGTGTGGTTGACCATCGCACCTGTGATCTACAGTGATGTGTCATTACAAGATTTAAGATGTGTATTGATGCAACATGATCGGGTGATTGCTTATGCCTTGAGGCAACTCAAGAAGCACAAGCAAAATTACCCTACCCATGACTTGGAGCTTGCTGCAGTGGGTGTTCGCCCTTAAAATTCGGTGACACTACTTGTATGGTGAGGCCTGTCAGATCTTCACTGATCACAAAAGCCTCAAGTACTTTTTCACTCATAAGGAGTTGAGCATGAGACAAATGCGTTGGCTAGAGCTGATTAAAGACTATGATTGTACGATTGAGTACCATCTGGGTCAAGCTAATGTGGTGGCAGATGCTTTGAGTAGGAAGTCTTGTGGAAGCTTAGCATATCTTAGGATGGCTTACCTTCCATTACTAGTGGAATTGCGGGAAGATGGAGTAGAACTAGGAATGAGTCAACATGGTGGACTACTTGCTAGTTTGCACGTGAAGCCTATTCTAGTTGGGCGGGTGATTACAGCCCAATTGGAAGTTCGTACACTTTGTATGATAAGACTAGAAGTTGAGAATGGTACGACGACAGATTATGCTGTGAGGGATGACAAAGCCTTAATAACTGGAACACATCATTGTGTACCTAAGAATGAAAATTTATTGAGAGAAATCATGGAGGAAGCTCATTGTTCATCCTATTCTATTCACCCGAGTAGTACCAAGATGTATCGGACACTATGTGAGTACTACTCGTGGCTGCATATGAAGGGTGACATAGCTAGGTATGTGATCAGTTGTTTGATTTGCCAATAGGTGAAGGCGAAGCGACAGAGACCATTTGGACTTATGCAACCACTTCCGATCCCTGAATGGAAGTGGTAACATATCACAATGGATTTCGTTTTCAAACTTCTACGCACTTCAAGAAGACAAGATAGAATATGGGTGATAGTCGACCGACTCACCAAATTCTCTCATTTCCTACCTATCAAAGAAATTTACTCTTTGGTGAAGCTTGCTAAACACTTCGTGGATGAAATTCTGAGGTATGGAGCACCTGTGTCCATCATGTCGGACAGGGACGCTAGATTCACATCTCGATTTTGGAAGTGTTTACAAGAAGTTATGGGTACTAAGTTACGATTTAGTACTGTTTTTCATCCTAAATATAGACAGTTGGAAAGAACAATTCAGACGTTGGAGGACTTGTTGAAATCTTGTGTGTTATAGTTTAAAGATAGTTAGGATACTCATCTTTCCTTCGTGGAGTTTGCTTACAACAATAGTTATCATTCAAGCATTGAAATGTCCCCGTATGAGGCTTTATATGGGAGGCAGTGTAGAACTCCTATATGTTGGAATGAGGTGGGTGAGAAAAGAAAGTAGAAAATATTCAAGAAACGATAGAGAAGGTGAAGATGATCAGGGAAAAGCTCAAAACCACGCAAGACCGAGATAAAAGTTATGCTAACAACATGTCCAAAGATCTTGAATTTACAGTTGGGGATTGGGTTTTCTTGAAGTTATCTCCTTGGAAAGGTGTGATGAGGTTCGGGAAACGGGGGAAGTTAAGCCCTCATTATATCGGACCTTATAAGATCAAGAAACGCATCGGACCCGTTGCCTACAGACTTACCTGACCTCCAGAACTATCTCGGATTCATGACGTATTTCATGTAACTGTGCTACGGAAATACATACCCGACCCTTGTCATATCCTGGAACATCAACCTATGGATTTGAGAGAAGGTTTGACGTATGAAGAGTAGCCAGTGCAAATTCCAGATAGGAAGGAACAAGTGTTGCACTCTAGAACCATTCCGGTAGTGAAGGTATTGTGGAGGAGTCAAATTGTTAAGGTAGCCACTTGGGAACCCGATGTGCAGATGCAAGCCAAATACCCTTATCTCTTTGATTTTAGAGTTTCAACTTCCCTAGCCATTGTTGCCAATTAAGCTTTGAGACTACCTTCCTCCTTAAGGTGATAAATACCACCGCTGGAAGGATTAATAGAAGATTTTGCCTTTTAGGAATTAGGCTCAAATGTGTTGGGAGTGCTCCAAATATGAGATTTCTCTACAATTTCATCAAGAAAATCAAAAGCATCTTCAAGATCTTTATACATAAAATTTCCATTGCACATTATCTCAATAAATTGTTGATCTTTAAGTGTTAAGCCATCATAAAAATGACTTACTGCCCTCCATCTTTCAAAACCATTGTGAGGACATAACATTACAAATCTTTAAATCTTTCCCAAGCTTGAGTTAAAGACTCAGTGTCTTTTTGAGAAAATGTGGTCATCTGCCTTTTGAATTGGGAAAAATTTCTTGAAAAATTCAGTTTGCTGAAAGCCATGTTCCAATTGTTCTTGGCCTGAGAGAATAAAGCCAAGTTTTCGCTTTATCTTTCAGTGAAAATGGAAAAAGTTTTAGCAAAACTATATCAAGCCTACACCATTGTGTTGGAAAAGTTCCACAAACTTCCTCAAACTCACGCACATGTGAATATGGATTTTCAGATTCCATTCCATGAAAAGTTGGTAAAAGTTGTATCATGCCCGGTTTAAAATAAAAAATTTGACCATTTGATGGAAAAATGATGCAAGATGGTACACTTGTACGAGCAGGATGCAAATAATCATGTAATGTCCTAACAAGTGGTTTCTCATCGTTATGAACACTATGATTCTCATCATTATGTCGTTATGAACACTATGATTATCTTCATCATTTTGGCGCCCTTCCAATACATTATTATAATTATTATTGTTCTCAGTCATTTGTGATGAAGTTTGGTCAAATTGAGATCTCTTTGCAAATCTACCAAATCGATCACGATATCTCATAAACAAAAATAATAAACAGAGCAAATAAAAATAATAATAAACTAAATTTTTTTTTGTTTTCTTTTTTTTAAAAAATTTTGAAAAAAAAAAAAGACAAAAGCAAACAAAAAGCACAAAAAATAAAAAAAACAGAAATGAAAAATTGAGTTCGATAAGCCTCATCGAATTAGCTTTGGAAACTAAAACCGCAAACCTTAACAATGAATTTCCTTGTAATACTTATTGCTTTACCACTCCCCGGCGAGGTACCCCTTTGTGGACAGTTGTTCGGCGATATAGTAGCACTCTGAAGAATGTTTGTGCTTAGCTGAGCATTGGGGCAGTACATATGGCCATTGCAACTTAGGTGCCGAGCAATACATGCATTGGTGGCATAGGAATAATTCTAGCATGCACGCAAGAACTCTTTCCTAGAGCTGAGCACAAGAGTCCATGTTATCTCACAATATGCTGGCAAGTAGTATAATACGTACGCTACCCAAAATGGTCTCAGCCTTTATGTGATCCATGTGAGTATTACTCTTTGGGATTATAATTATTAATAATTATGCCCTTCAAGATTTTATCACATGATGCATAACAATATTTATAATATGATATTAAATGCATAATATTTCGAACCTGTAGACATAAGATAAAGTTTTCCTCATCGCTTTGGGTGGTCTCAAACAAGGCACGTGGATTTGCGCATGTTTAGACAATGGGGATGGCGTTGCCAACTGGGTGTTTGTATTTGTATATTTGAGCCCCCGAGTCTAGCAGCGTTGAAAATTAAGTGGTCATTGTAGATTACAATGGTCTGCTTCTCTAGGAATGATGGGTTGACGCTCTGCCATGTTGTGTTGGGCGACGTGGTGCCCGTCAACATGGTGTTCATTGACATGGTGCTGGTCGACACGACGGTGGAACCTGGTCAGAATGGAACGGGGGAGTCACGGGTGAACTTAGGTGGTCGATGGGGCCGAGCCCACTTGGTCACTACATTGGGTGGTCGGGGGCTGAGCTGAGCCTTTTCCCCCTTTTTCTCATTTCACTTGCTGCTTTTGGTTTCTATCTGAGCAGGGGAAGAGATTCTTGGTCTCTCTGAGAGAGAAGAGGGCATGGGTGCCCTGAGCAAATATTTGGTTGAGAAGGGACCCAACCTGGCAAAGAGGTGACCCAACTTTGCTACCACATTTTGATGAGGTTATGGGTGAGTCGGCAGTAGTAGTAAGGTTTGGTTGGTAGCGATGAAATTGGGTCGGCGACAGTGACGAGGTTTGGTCGACAGCCATGGGACCTTGTCAGCAACGTTGGTCACTCGCCGCTCTTTGAGTTGTGACAATTTTTTCTTCTTTGTTGGTTTCTAATGGGTCACCAGTAGAACCAAGTTTGGTTCTCATCCTTTCTATCACCCTGGCTGCTTACTTGGATTGAGAAATAAGGGAGGACCAGAACTATAGTAGCAAGTGACCATGCCAAGTGGTCGACGTCATCCACGGTGGTCGAGTCGGCCATGCAAGTTGGTCGGCACTTATCCACAGTGGTCGTAATTTGGTTCATGTATCGACACATAATAAAAATATAATATTGTAAAATATTATGTTATGACAACCCATCACAGATATTAAGTTAAGATATTATACCTAGATATTTATGTTTAGATATTTATGCAAATAGATATTATGCAAACAGATATTTTGCTGAGATGAATATATCTTGTAATGGGTGATCTCATTCGAGAGGAGAATGGAGTGTGAGGAGGTGGTGGCTCTGGTTTATGGAGAAACAGAGCATTGCAGAAAGCTGCCTCCTTCTCTTGTTTCATGTTTGTTTACAAGGATGGGAGGTCATAGTGAGACTTTGATGGTGGAGCGGATGTCGAATTGGGTGAAAGCTGCATGAACGTTCTTTTTTCTTCATGGTGGGGATGAAGAACCTGGTGGTGTTATGAATGTCTATGAAGGCCTTGGTGCTGAATCCAACGAGAGTTCGAAGCACGGTCAGGTTGGAGTCGAAAACCTTGACCCGCTCCAAGCCTTGAGGTTGGGACTTGGGCTGTCGGCGATTCTGCCTTGGTCCACAAAAGTCAGCATGAGATGATAAGAGGGAGAGAATGAGGCAAGGAGACACATGGGTGTCTTGAGCAAATTTTAGAGTCTAGAGAACGTGACCTTTTCTGCCTGTCTTGGTTGTTTAAGAGTGTTGGGACCATGAGGATGGTTGCTTTTGGTGGAGATGGACTTCCAATTGTTGAGAAAAATGAGAACGACATGCCTTTCGTGCCGTTTCCCACAGACGGCGCCAAATGTTATACCCATAATTTTGGGATAGCTATAGTATCACAATCATACAAGTAGAACGAAGAGATTGAGTGGTTCACCCATAAACTTGGGCTACATCCACTGGTTGTTGTATTTGTATATATGTGTAGATATTACATTGGGATAGGCTTGAGAGCCTTTACAAATGGGAGAGGAGAGAGTGGCCGAGAGCACTCTCTTCTCTTGACTCCTTGTCTTTTTGGGGTCCCCTTTCAACAAGAAGAGAGAGTCCCTTTTGTAGGAGAACAACAACTGACTTCTACCCTTGGGCCTGCTAACGTGGCAGCCCATTAAAGGCCCACCCAAGTGAGGTTAGACCGTGCCTCAACACATGTTATATGTGTAAAAAGTATTAAACTTGCATTCAATATGTTGGTTTTGCTCTAGACAATTGGAATACTGTAATTATCAAGCTCCAATGAATATACTTATTTTATATGTGGTATTTCATGTATAAAATAATTTTATAATCGAAAGTTTAAACATTAAATGAAGATAGTTTAAAATTTTAAAAAATACATACCTACATAGGATACAAAATGGAATAGTATGATACTCTCTATTTACCACATATGTAGTACGTTTGCATAAAACAAGCACACATATACATTTTTGTTAGATTCAAACAAGCACATTTTCCAAAAATATATAGTCTTAAAGTTATATACTACTATGTTTAGTATATATTTTTGGCCCAGCCTATATTAGTATATATGAATATTTGTATGTGGGTACTAAAATATAACAAATAAGAAATGAAATATATACAAGACCTATACACTAAAAATAATGCAATATATGATTAGAAACTTAGAATTTTTTGGAAAAATTGGATCAAATCGGAGAACTTAGGAATTTTTCGAATCAGTCGGAAATATCGGATATCAAATTTATGGGAGTTGAAATTTTTTGAAAAATACTCTGACTGAAGTCAGTAGATTTTTCAGTTCAATTTACACCGCTAGACTAGAAGATTGGGGACTATAATTTTTTATTTATTTTTATTTTGGTGAGAAGGGGATTGGAATATTTGGGTTGTAGTAGTGGGGCAGGTCGGATCTTGATTATCTAGTGGAGGGTGGGGGCTGTGGAGACAGGGAGAGATGTCGGGTTGTAGGGTTGGTGGAGGGAAGATGCTAAGAATATTAGGGTAGGGGCGGTGGGGTGAGGGGAAGCGTGGTGGTTTGAAATAACGACAAAAGAAACACTTATCGGTCGAAGGAGGAGGCTGGGGAGTAGTTGATTTGTTTTAAAATGTTATTTTAATGTTAATTTTTATATTATATTATATCTTTATTTTTATTTTATTTTACGAGTTTTCATTATTTTAAATGACTAGGTTTGGATTTTTTTTACACATACAAAATTACCAAAAAGCCCCTGCCACAATCAATTTTGACGCCTTTTGGATGGAGTTAACGGTAAGGGGAACTTAAAATACCAAACGTAAGTCACTAAAGCAAAGTAAATTTGACAATAATTTCAAGAGTAGTACAGTAAATAAGGCTTTTTAGGAAATATTTTTTTTCCCTCCTTTATACAACAGATATTGGAAAAGGGGAGAAATCAAACCTAAACCTGAGAAGAGAAAAAGCTATTAACCACTTGAATTACAAGTCTCTTGCCACATGCCCCCTTGCATGCTAGAGATGCCCTTACACGATAGTAAAGAGGACTAAAATGTAACCTACCTCAAAACAAAAGTACGATTGCAGCATGGGCTAATAGATTGACACCGCGCATAAACTAGAGGGAACCAAGAGGTAATTAACCTCAATGAAAATAATAATAAAAATTTCATTTGGAACCAGCCAGCTGCACTTTTTAGGCATTGGATTATCAAAAGGCTAAAAGGGTCATGTGGTTTTATCGAGAAGGAAAACTTGGAAAAGAGACAAAATGTAACTTTGCATTTTAAAGATTGATCAACAATTTTGTGTCTCAAAAATCGAAATGAAAACTTCAATATTTATTGACATTTTAAAGTATGAAGCCCCAACGTAATTTCACTATAATAGCCATTGTATTGGCCCCAGAGAAACCAGTGGAGTACAACATTATATTTGAATGTTCCGTAAGATCACAAGTACTTGACCATACCACGACCCTCCACACTTAGTTTTGTGGCCTGAAGCTGCTTCTTCTTCGGTGCCTTCAACTGCTGCAACTTCCTATTCATCTGCCATTACAAAAAATACAAATATATAAAATATTAACGTTTCTTTAAATACTATATCAATGGAGATTTTGAAAAGGGCACCTCAACAAGAAGCATACAATTGAATAGTAGAGTCCAATTTTCCTGTTACTTACCAAATGCCCTATGCCCACCCTATTTCCCTTAGTTTTTTGACATGTGGCAAACCACTTAACAGCACTTATCTCTGTTAAAGTCCACCTCTTATCATCCCACCCAGCCAACCGTCATCCTCCAGTCCGCCTAAACCCTCTCGGATCCAACCCAACCAAACCACCCCCGCCCATCCCACCATCTGCTCTCACTCTCTCTCTCTCTCATCCAAATTCTATTATGTGCTTTAAAAGGGTTGCAATGAGTCTGAATCTTCCATGTGTATGTGGCTTTCGTCCATTAGACTTGGTTTTGCCAGAAACCACATTCAACCCAACACAAAACAATAATCATTTGATGTTCATCTACAGTGTTGGTTTCAAAAGGCATCTTCCCAAACGGCTCTTGCCCACTCGAACTCCAGCTCCTCACCCTTTGATGAATCTGATGACAATTATGTTAATGTTTGCACCACACATACCAACTTCCAACAACTCCAATACAACCTATTTCTTCTCTGAACTAGATACCTTGAGGTTGATAGCAACCTCAACAGTATAAGAAACGAACCAATTTGACATTTTCCATCTTCCATCAGTTGAAGGGAGATGGGTTTCCAACAAGATATTCCGTGCTTATTAGAATCTTATGCTCGTGGGGTTTGGGTTGGCAGAGAGAGAGAGAGAGAGAGAGAAGCAGAGGAGGTGGGGTTTGGTTGAATCCGAGAGGGCTTAAGTCGGAGGAGGAAGGATGGGGGTTGGCTGGGTGGGTTGGATGATGGGAGGTAGACTTAACAGAGTAGTAAAGGTACACCCACGGCCCAATACAGGGGAAAAAAACCTAAGCTGCGCAAGGGTATAAGTAACAGATCTAAAGGTAGCTGAAAGAAATTCTCAAACAAGGGAAACCTTGTTCAGATTGTTGATCGTACTAAATGGAAAAAATGATGCCCATTTGGATGCCGAGGAGCTACGACATATTTTATTTTGTTTTTCAATTTGTGCTTATATATTTACCAGTAGCAAAAAAGAAACCCACCTTCATACGGCGCTGATCCTGTATCGCTTGTTTAGCACGGGCTCTAATTTCATCAGGATCAATCTTAGATTGTGGGCGCACCACAAAATCCATTGGTGTTGCTTCTGGCCTTGAGGCATGTTGCCTAGAAGATGATTGGCCGGATTTTCTTTCCCTGTATTGAAGTCAAAATTAAAATGAAAGAAATGCCCCTTAGACAAAAGCGCCAGAACAAATAAGCAGCAATTGAAGTTCAACCCTTTGGGATTATTAAGAAGCATGTTTAATCTATCCTCAAATTATACCTTGAAAATTCATCCAAGTCCAGATCACCATCTCTAGATTCCATTCCTGTACCATTATTCACTGGCCTGTGTAATAAAATATAAAATTTAATTTAATACAACTAAATGCACCAGATTTAAAGAAAACGTATATTGAGTTCAACACGGATTTGCATGCATGCATAGGAGCAATAAGGTATTGTTCACACAAGGAAAAAAAAAAAGTCTCACAGTACTTTTTCACTGGTGGCCTTCTAAAGGGAACCCTGTCATCATCAATGTTTCTCATATCCTCAAACCTTGTACTTTTATTAAATATAGGTCGACTCTGCAGTCATGTGAAACAGACCAGATGTCAACACGATTGCATACAAAACATAAAGAATACCATTTAGTGAGCATTAAAACTAGGATTAACAAATATTTAGCATCTCAAGGAAAATTTATCTATGGTTAATGGGAAATGGGGTTCTTCAATCTGATTAGTGCCAGAGTTTTTCAATGAAAATATCATTAAGAAGAATAAGATCTGCATGTATTTGTATATGAAAGAAAAATTGGCAGAAAAACTCCATATGGCTATGGAAGGCAAGAACTGGAGAACAAAACAAATTACCCATTTGTCAACCAATTCCTTCGCAAGCTTTCTGTTGGAAGTTGTTTCCTCATCAGATTTTGACAAAAACATGATGACCTGCCCAAGAACAAAGTAGATCAGTTCAAGTTGTCACATTAATTGGAAATCCATAACCATTGTTTGAAGCCTCGTAAGATCATAACCTTTTTTTTTTTTCCTAAGAAAGAAGATCCTAACCTTTCCAAGGCCACTCTTTTTCAGTTGTTCTCTTCTATCATATTGCTCTAGATCAATGGGGAACTGCATAACAGAAGCAACATTTCAGGTTCTACTGTTGACAACCATTACTAAATGCCACATACTAAAATGGGTAAGAAGGTACATACATCAGTCAAAATCTTCAAAATTGCTGCACGTATATTTATATTTGGTAAGCTTCCATCAGGAAGAGGTTCAAGCCAATTCTTCAGCAGAGTTAGCACTCCATGATCTAAGAACTCTTGTTGAAGCTGCTTCCTGCAAAGACCACAGTTAAAATCAGAAAGTATTCTCACAATTTTTTTTTTGAAAAGGAAAAGTATTCTTACAATTGATAGAAAGAGGGAGAGAGAGAGATATATCGCATGCAACCAGCTTACTTTGAGAGGACCTCTGTAAGAAGAGGCAACTTCTTGAGCTTATTAATGGCAGGTTTCCCCTGTCTATTAAATTCTGCATCCTCTTCAGCTGTAACCTCGAGCTCAGCCATGACATTCTCAACCAGCAATGCTATTTCTGCTGGACTTTTTTCATTCTTCTTCCTTTTCTTACCCATCTTAAAGAGTTCCTTGATTTCATCATCTTCCTCACCCTCCTCAGCCTAGAAAAATCCAATCAATAAAAAAATGAAAAGCTATTGAGCCATGATGAAACCATATAGACAAAGTAGTAAGCAATAAACAGGCTTAGTGAGTCATCAGTTGCAATCAACATGTGGTATCTGATATAAGTTGAAGACAGGAAACGTTGTCTATCAACCGAAGTTCCACTATATCTTGTGCCTTTAAATTTCATGCTGTGGCATTATAACATTAGCATATAGATCTCAGGATGATAGAAAACAAAAACCTGAGGATGATGACTAGGAGAACGTTCATTGTCACTTCCATACCGGTCAGCAGGATGCACACCAGTGTCATCTATAAAGTTGTCATCATCAAATGTCCTGACACCCTCTTGATCATCCTATAAAATTGAACAGGAGAAAACAATTAGTAAGTTACAAAAGTAAGCTAAAGTGAATATCAGTAAGACAATACATTATAGTTATGGAAAACAAAATCAAACAGGCACGGGTATTTAACACCTATAGATTCTGAACATCATCAAACAAACAGATTCTCGCTGAAAAAATTGCAGTTGGCACAATTTAAATGTAAAATCTTTTAGAAGAAAATGGGATAACAAGAACCAAGACATTTTTCACTACAAACCATTGTTCTTGCAAAACCATGACAGAAAAACTACATCAATTAAATATTTCTAGACAAAAGTTGTTGTAGATATCAGAAATTAAGCTGTTCAATATATATAACACTTACTATTTTTTAAAACTATGCATACATCATAATTGTTAAAACAAAGCAAACGAAGACCAATTCAACTCAATCATTTAACAGTCGAGAGCAACTCACAAAATCGCACAACCCCACCGTATTTGTAACCTCAGAATAAAACCAAATGCTAGAAGGAAAATAAAATACTGATGATAACCTCAGAATCGCCGCCGGCGATGGTGTCCCACATCTCCTTGACCTCACCATCCGTAGGCCGCCTTGTCGGAAAAGGATCTCCTTGGAAATTTGGGTCCCTTCTTCTCTCCCTTATGCCTCTTCTCCTTCTTCAACCTCTTCCCACTGCCCTCATCTCCATCCTCTCCATCATCGTCCACCAAATCAGAGCTCACAGGCAGTTTTCCCACGTGGCTTTTCTTGATTAGCCGCTTCCTTGGCTTGGATTTCAAGGACGAGGGGTCGGCATCGTAGACGGGGGTCTGGGACTGGTCTCGATCGCGCAAATCGTCGTTGTCTTCTAGGCCGTCATCTTGGTGGGGCTCGGGAGATGGGTCACGACCCGCTCCGAAGTCATCGTAGTCCATCAATGGCTCCCCATCTTCATCGCGGTACCTGAAACCAATAGTGGCGATTAGATGCACGGAATCGAAGAAAACCCTAACCCTAATTTTGCGAGATAAGGGCGTACGGATCGTCTTCGAAAGGCATGGTGCAGTGGTGATCAGGATGCCAAACTGCGAGATATCACGAGTTTCGTTTTCCGCCAACAAGAATTCAAGAAATCCCAAATTGCACGTTTGATCCTGTTGCCCTGAGAAAAAAATTTGAAGAAAGAATACAGAAAACAAACCCTAACATGAATTTAGGAGCCATAGAAATTGATCGTTGAACAACCCATTAATCGTAACCCTAAAACAGAAATACCATCACCAGTTTAAGCATGTCCTAGACCGGTGACAAATTGAGGAACTATAGGAAAAAGATGAGAGAGCAAATCAGTTCCATACTCATCAGCGTGACCAGAGAGGATGATAGGTGCTTCAATCGGGTGCCAATGGAGGAGCTGAAGAAATGAACGGAGAAAGAGAATAAGAAGAAAAAGAGGGGCTGGCTGGGCGGATGATGGGAGCTTCTTTCCGTCCTGTGTTATTTGTGCTCCATAAACCACCGGTCAGACAATTTAGGGAGTAATTGGAAAAAAAACAACTCCAACAATGTTCCCTGTTCATCTCATAAAATATGGGACTTCTAGCAGCTCTTATATTAGACAAGACAGAGACCAGTGGCTCCTAAAATTTAAGTAAATTTAAGGTTTAGCCATAAAAAAAAACTTTCACTTTTAAAAAAAACCAAATTTTTTTCAAAACAAACAGAAAAATCTTTTAATTTTCAAATCAAAGATATAAATATAAAGGATTCTTTAGAGAACTCCACTATTCGCCTTAGTAAAGTAAGGAAAGCACTATTCACGTGAATAGTAGTTGCCTTGCAAATAGTATTTTCGCTTTCACCACATGGTAAATGGCAATTACTATTCATTTTTTTTTTTTCACAATTTTTTACCTCAATAATTAATTCGGTTAAGATTTTCGGGTTAGTGTCAATACTATTTATATCTCATAATCGGATAAAATTTTCAATTTCAAATTTCAGATAAATTTAAAAAAAAAAATTGGCTGGTATTTATAGAAATTCATTAATTTTGGGTATTTTTTAAAAATTAATTCGAATTTTTTCCAGTATTTTATTGCAAAAATTGGATGTCGTTGGATTAGGAGGAAAAATCATCGAGAGCCCAAGCGACGCCACGTGCAAAAAAAAATAAATAAATAAGGCAAGATTATAGCGAGCGATTTATAAGCGGTGACGTCGACTCTCATTTTGGACCTCAGGCAAGCCCGAGTTGGTGGGTCCCACACCTCCCCGGGCTGTCATTGGAACAACTTTTTCCCCGCCTTGGGCTCACTTATCCGCTAGACATGCTCTTAGGAAATCCAAAAATAAATAAGGGCAATTTTGTCCATTTTGACTTCTTTTAAAAAATTTCTCTCTCCTTTGGGCTTTTCCAAAGTCTCCCTAAAATTTAATGATACTTCATTTTATGAGTATTTTCAACCTCTAATCTATATATGTAAAGCAAAATGTAGAGAATGATAAAACATTTAAAATATCAAAAAATATCATCAGTTAATGCAAACTTTAAGAAATGAAATTATTAATTAAATAAGCATAATATGATAAATTCACACTTTTTCATATTTAAAAAAATTAAAATAAATAAATAATCAGATAATGAATCCTATTTTTATAGAACATAACTACCCATTATATTTTTTAATTCTAAAATAAATTTAAATTTAAAATTTTTATTAAAAAAAACCACTCGTAAGTGCGGAAGCGTGTGTGGATAGGCTAGTTAATACTAACTATTTTTTATACTATTTTTTAATAGAGATTGACAAATTAAAAGAGAGTTATAACATGTATGACTGGAGAGTATAACTGGAGTTAAAATTTTATATAGAGCTCCTAAAATACGAGTGCATTCTAGTCATTTTAGCTTCTTATCTTCTCACTTCTCTCTCCATCTGCCCCTCTCTTCTCTCCCATCTCAAATCCAAACTTAGGGGGTGGAAACAGTAAATAATCTTTTTATTTTTTGGTTGGGAGAAAATTCCCAAACTTTACATTGGTTCACGAAAGGAAATCAATTTTCGTAATTTCCCATCATAAGGGAAATTGAAGATTCCTATCCTAAATTTGTTGAGGCCGGAAAAATAATTAGAAAATATCATTTCATGTTTAATTTGTGCGGAAATTGGAAATACAATTTATTTAGTTTTTATATTATATTCCTAAATCAGAAATATGCATTAAAAATTATAATTAGACTTTTTATCATTAATGATTCTTGAGGTTTGTGAAATTATCATCTTTAGTCGTCAATGTTTTTCTGTGACACTAATGGTTGTTAGATATATACCCTTAAAGCCAATTATTTATGTAATAGTTAATGTTAATGACATCTTTTATAATGACTTACTAAGTTATTTATGAGTAAGACCAGTTGTTTTAAGAGATATTTAATCATATACCCATTCTTAGTACTAATAATATAGATAAACCTTACACCATTTAATTTCTATAAACAAACCAAAAAAAAAACCCAAAAAATGAAAGCTGGCCCTATTGAATTTATTTTTTTATTATTCAATTACTTTGATGCCTTATTGAGTGTTTTGGGTTTTTTTATGAGGTTTTGGGGTTGGGTTTGTTTTAAGAAATCAATTATTGTTTTGTAATTTAAAAGAAGTTAAAAGCCTTTTTGTTATGTTGTAAATGGACTTTGGGTGTGTTTCTAAAGTCCATTTCATGTAGGATTTTTTTTTTTTAAAAATAATTGTGACTCATATATTGGGTATAATAGTGAATCTCCCTCGTTTTAATTCATGATTATATGTTATCTTATGAAATACAAAAACAATTATAGTCTTAGAAATATATATATATATATATATGGACATGAGAACTATGTAATGAGATTGCGTACATCGAGACTTATCATGATTCTTGATTCTAAATATGTTCCTGGTCATAAAAGTATCAATTGCGCAATGATATTCTACTAAGATCAGTACGCAGTATTTTCTCTATATATAGAGATTGACGAGGTCTCAAGTCATTGAATGTGGCGACACCAAGATATGTATTTAGGTACTTGCAAGAGAACAAGTACACTGAACATGATCAAATACATGAATTCTAAAATGGAAGTTTTTACTCACATGTCAAACTAGAACTCATATATTGCAATGGTGCAAACTAATCCTTAGACTTGAGACATTATAGATGTTTTGTGGCTATATTGTTTGTCTTTGAGATCACTATACTGTTGTGTTTAAGAAGACATGACTTAAGGGTGTTTATTAGGACTCTCAATAAAGTCATCAAGGCAAATGAATGTACGACAAGGGATCATTACTCTCAGTTTAGAGAGTGAATACTCCAAAGATATGATTGATGAGTGAATACTCCAAAGATATGATTGATCAAATCTTTGCGCAAAATAGAAGATAAGATTTGATATAAAGGAAAAAATTCACAATAAGGTATTTGACATTAGATTCCTTTATCTAATAATGTGAGTAAGGAGTATTGTATAAGAGAATGCTTCAATTGCACAATCATTCCAATTTGAATAGGTTCTTCCATGCACCCTATTTAGTTTGGACAACCTTGACATGTTGTTAGGCGTCAAGCATGATTTATGGAAGTCCTGAAAGGATCAAACTCAATTAACCTTCATCAGTATGAAGAATTAAATGATGAGATTTAATTCACAAGTCAACACAGAGAAGTTGAGCCTATCCACTACCTTACTAAAAGAAACTTACAGATCACACACCAAGAAATGAGATTAGAGAAATAAATGAAGAGAAAAGAAACTAGGAGTCAAAAGTCAAAGGTCTAGTCAAAATCAACATCGTTGATTGAAGAAATTGACCAAGTCGAATAGTTTGACCAAGTCGAATTAGTAAGACTATAATAGTGATTTAAGAGTTAAATCATAATTCATAATTAAGGATGAATTATGAAATTAACTTTGACATAAGTAAATGGATTGGGCTTTAAATGTGATTTTAAAAAAAAATTGCAAAATATCCAAAAGTCAAATTGGCCAAAGGATAAGTTTTATATGACAACACAAATCCAAGGACCCAACTGTTAGAAATATGCCCTTAAAGCTAACTAATTATATAATAGTTAGAGTTAAGGACATCTTTGATAAAAGACATATTATGTTATCAATGGCCAAGAAAGGGTTGTTTTATACATTAAATCATCCTATATTATTTTTCAATATGTAGAACAATCATAGTCCAAGGAATACACAAATGGATATGAGAGTTATGTAATGAGATTGCATACATGGAGACTTCTCATCATCCCTAAATCCTGAATATGTTCCTAGTCATATGAATATTGATTGGGCGTCAATATTCTGCAAAGAACCAATACACACAGTATTGTCTCTATATGTAGGGAATGACAAGGTCTCAAGTCATTAAATGTGGAGACACATCGATATGTGTGTAGGTGCTTGTAGAAGAACAAGTACACTGAATGCGATCCAACACATGAGTTACAGCATGGAAGCCTTTACTCACAAGTCAAGTTGGAACTCATAAATTGCAATGGTGCAAACTAATCCTTAGACCTGAGGCATCATAGATGTTTTGTGATTATATTGTTAATCTTTGAGGGCACTATACAGTTATACTAAATTAGGCATAGCTTAAAGGTGCTCATCAGAATTCTCAATAGAGTCATGGAAGCAAATGAATGTACAACAAGAAATCTCTACTCTTAATAAAGGAGAGAGAATACTTCAAAATATGATTGGTCAAATCTCTGCGTAGAGTAGTGGATAAGACTTGAAAGAAGAAGTCTTCAAATCTTACCAGGATAATCATATATAAGGAATGATTCACATTAGGATATTGACAATCGGATTCCATGACCTAATAATGTGAGTAATGAGTATTGACATAAGAGAATGATTCAATTGCGTAGTCATTCCAATTTCAATAGGTTCTTTCATAAATCAATTGCACACTCATTCCAATTTCAATAGGTTCTTTCATAATGTCTCATTTAGCTCAGATAACCGTGACTTGCTGCTAGGTGACAACCATGGTTTGTGGATGTCCTAAAATGTTTCAATTAGCCTTTATTAATAGGAAGAATTAAATTGTGGAATTTAATTCGTATATCACCTCTGAGGAGTTGAGTCAACCCACTACCTTGTTAAAGGGAACCTATTGGATCTGCACACCCAAAGAATGTGATTAGAGATACAAATGAGGAGAAATGAAATGAGGAGACACAAGTCAATGGTTGATAATCAAATGTCGAAGTCAACGGTCAAAAGTCAACATGTTGACCAGAGCAATTAACCAAAGTCAAATAGTTCCACCAGATCAATTAAGTAAGACTATAATTATAATTTAATAGTTAAATTATAATTAAAAGATTAATTATGAAATTAAAAGGAAATAGACAAAATAGCTCAAAAGGCTATTGGGCTCAAGGGATAAGTGGCATAAGATGACATGACCCATGGACACTGGAGAAGGAAAAAACCAAGACACTGGAGAAGCCCAGACCTTTTTGAACAAATTACAAAATTAGCCATGATATGAAATAAATAAAATACCATTATTGGCAATTAAAAAATTGATACACACAGTTTGATAAAAGCCTAGTTTCTAAGAAAATCTCACCACTTGGTCTCTATCCCAAAAATGCAAAAACAGCAGATCTTTTTCTCAAGAAGCCCTCACGTGACTTCTTGACTATTGAAAAGTCAAAAATTTCAACTATCACAAAGGAGTTGATAGGGAGTTAATGAAGGCAGGTCTTACAGGAGGACTTCTCCATTTTTGCAGCCGAAGGAAGAAGATTAGAATCCCTTTATATATGTATATATATATATATATATATATATAGAGAGAGAGAGAGAGAGAGAGAGAGAGCGAGAGAAATTCTGCACCAAAGCAGGTGACATTTTCAAGAGATAAGCAGACTACGTTCTCAAGAGATAAGTATGGAGCAAGGGAGTTGTTCAACAGGAAAAGCAAACTGACCATCATGACAGATTGTGTTCTTTCTCTTTACAAGGAACAAACAGAGAACAAACAGAGTTGGTCTTTGTTTCAGAAAAGCAAGGAAAAGACCTCTATGAAAGCTGATTGTTGATGGCTCTTCTCTGCCAAAATAAATAGCTTCCTTCTTTTATGACATTGAAAAGAGAAAAGATCTTTTAAAGATTTGCTGCCCATTTTTAAAAGATTATAATTCCAGCTTTTCCTATAAATATGAGAGGAGGTGAACAGATCAAGGGACATCCAAAAAATCAATCAAGATAAAAACTCCCAAAGTCATAACTGACAAACTCAAAATGATCAATTGATCTCAAAAGCCTTTAAACACTGAAGTGACCAAAGCTCATCAAGCCACAAGAAACAAATCAGCTAGAATTCGAATCTCTGTTTTCGGTTTAGTTCGAGCCACAAGACTTTATGATATAATTTTGGCTTAATAAATATAATTTCACTTGTTGTTACATTTTATTCTCACCAACTGGATTTATGAATTTTCTATATTAATTTGGTGAACTTATTAGGTGAATTTATCTTCTATAGGAAGTTGGAAAGCCAAAAGATGAAGACATATATTTGTCCAAGTTCAAGCTAGGTGTGAAGAGAATTGCTAGCGGATTTTATTAAAGAATTGATTGTGGGATTATTGTGATTATAAAGAGA